>NC_134871.1:60731079-61064829 GCF_049852395.1 Peromyscus maniculatus bairdii
GCCTGGTACATTCAGTTGAGGCAGGACCAAGCCCCTCCCTGCTTCTTTGGGGAAATCTATAGAGACAACTGAACCAAGCTCAAAGGAACTCACAAACTCTAGATCGACAGCTGTGGAACCTGCTTATGGGAGACAGTTGTGTAGTTGGATCTGTTTGAGGGACCCCTGGCAGTGTGATCAGGATCTACCCCTGGTGCATGAGTTGACTTTCTGGATCCCATTACCTATGATCAGACACCTTGCTCACCCCCAAGAAGATAATATTTCATACTATAGCAAGAGAGGTGCTGAACATGTGTGCATTGTTAAGTTTATTTTGAGTGAAACATAAAAATGGGATGTACTGTAAGTGGCCACACAACCCCACCCCAACAAGCACATACAGAACTCAGTGCATACACTAGATGCTTGTTTCTGTCCGTGGGTCTCAGGGGTGACAGGTATCATGAGTTCTGCTTTTCCAGTTACAACCTGGCTGCCTCTCCTTAAGTATATCTGCATCCCAAACTTGGTTTGTGAAACTCGTTCATGTACTTGTTGCTAGAGTCTTAGTCTAGGGTGTCTGACTTTGGAGGTCTCAATCAGATCCTCAAAGAAAAAGCAAGTAACAAGAGCAGCAGTAATACAAGATGAAGTTTAATATTGAGTATGGCATAACATGAAGACAAAACCTCATCCCACTTCCTGTCTCCCTGCACTGTGTGCTGTGAGTGGATGGACACGTGGTCAGCTAACATCTTGTTCTTGCTGTCATTCTATGCCTTCTCCTCCATTATGGACTCCCGTCCTCTGAAAACATGAGTGCAAACAAACTCTTTCTTCTTTAACTTGTTTGGGGTCATGGTATTTTATCATAGCAACCATCAAGTAACTAATACAACTAGAGAGGAGGAGATGCTCTCTTCAGTGGTATAACCACTGGTAAGGTGACATCCTCCTGCAACAAGCCCTCCCCCATCCTCTTGAAAATAACCCTAACGAAACACACTGCATCACAATGATCAATAAAACAAAACAACAACCCTAGACAGGTCGGAAAGCTCCAAAGTAGAAGAGGAGCCAATTGGGAAGAGGAAAGTGGTTCGTGGGAGTGGAAGGGAACAGAGAGGGCGGGTGTGAACATTCACAAACATATCACATACATGAATGAAAATGTCATTAATGAGAGCCATTATTATTTGTAGCTAATGTATGCTAATCACACAACCTAAATCTGGCCCGGGAATGGGTGTATTGCTCAGTGTCACTAAGGCCAGCGCTGTGACCCAGGGAGTATGCTCCTCCAGCTTTGCCAACATGTATTCATTCTTTAGCGCGTTTGCCTGTCTAGGTTGACCTCCTTCAAGTTTGCATTTGAAGCTCTGCTGTCTGAACTCAGCATATAACAGAGTTCTTAAGCACTGTTTCGAATAATTAACTAGAGTGCATGCAGGTAAGTTTTGCACGGTGATGACTGTTTGGGAGGGCCGCTGTAGGACACATTGCCAGGCTTTACTGAATTGTAAAACGTTGTCTTCATGCCTCGATTCCACTGAGCAGGACATCTTCTATTTTCTTAGCCAGATAATCAGAAAGGAACAGAGGTTGGCACAGCCAAGCACTTCTTAAAAGATTATGTTGAAACAATTAAGGCAATTCTCTAACGTCAGTCACAATTTTTAGTTGGATACAAAGGAAAACAAATAGTACCTTATAAACTCCAGGATCTCATCTGAAACGACCTAGAAGTTTTGACAGGTGGACATTTGAATACCAGGTCCCATGCCCTCATGCCTCCTGCACAGCAGCTCACTTTTAAGTTTTCAATATAGTTTTTTTTTTTTTTTTTGGTTTTTCGAGAGAGGGTTTCTCTGTGTAGCTTTGCACCTTTCCTGGATCTCTCTGTAGACCAGGCTGGCCTCGAACTCACAAAGATCCTCCTGCCTCTGCCTCCTGAGTGCTAGGATTAAAGGTGTGCACCACCACTGCCCGGCAATATAGTTTTAATAAAGAATAATATCTGCTATTGTTTTCATGAGCATTAAAAGAATATAAAAGAAATTCATGATTTTCACATGACTTTTAGAGTTTGGAACAGATTTTACTCACTTATGTCAATACGATGAGGGAATTCAACATTACTTAAAAATATTTTTAAAGGTGGCAATGCATAATTTCATAAAGTTGACTCAGTGCCCAGTATGTGAAATATTCTGCCCTATAGCTTATCATAAACATTTATATCTCAAGCCATCTAACAACTAATTATACTTCCCAAAAGACAGTGTTGATTTCTAAAACTTATATACTTTCAATTATTACCTTTCACAAATGTCTTTGTGTCTAAGCAGTGTACATGGCAAATACCATCTTAATGTGTGTATCGCCAGACAGTAATTTAACCCTGCAACATGATGCTGTGGTCTCTCTCTGAAATCAGCACATTTTAAATATACTTTTGTAGCAATGCAATATGGTTAAAAAAAAATACCTCATTCTAAGAGACTGGAACTTTTGTTGGCCCTCACAGCCAGAGTTAATTTAATAATACATCTTGAGGTCACATAAGACTGCTATCCTACTGTGTACTCAGCCTGTTTGTTTAAACTGCCTTTAAGAGAACAACATAACAAGCAACCTTACTTGTCCAGAATTTCCCATGAGGCCAATGGATACAGCCTAAGCTGATACATTGCTTTAATCTTAAATCATGTACTCCTCCATGCCCCTGATGCAGAATAATACATACGTGTTTGTATGTGTATCATCCACTGCAAATAGCACATAGGTTGAAAGCAGCCTTATCCACCATAAATGTTGAATATGACATTTGGTTATCACTTGATAGACAGTGATATCTGTAATACTGTTGCTGTCTTGGTCAGCTGGGATCAGCTGGAGACGGTGACTTAATCCTTTCCAAACTTCTATTAAGATTTCTATCAAGTAGACCTCATTCTTTTTCCATGTGACACTTTCTGTGCTATTCAATAAAAGAAAGTATAATTCAAACAGATACAGAAGGTCATACACAAACACAGGGGCAGTTTCACAAGACCACTTTCAGGAAGGCACAGATTCAGACTCACCCAACAGACAGACAAGGGGATGGAGGACACAGAAGAGCAAAGGAGAGCGTTCACATCTGGGCTCACTGTTGGTCAAATGGCACCAAGAGGAAGTAGTTGATTTCTTTCTGCACATGACACTGACACATTAATTGGTGACTGGGTACTCATTATTAATGTCTTCACAAGGACGACATACTTTGTATATACTGTGTCAAATTCTAATGTCAAAGTTGATTTCAGGAAAAGCTAGATTACCAAGTATCAATACTCTATGATTATGATCAGAGTTTAAATTGGGTTGTAATGGTCAACCTACCAATTTTAAAATGTAGGAAGTACCCTGCTATTAATGAATCTTAATATAAAGTGCTATCTTCTAGTAATGAACTTCTAAATGCCTTATCTTGGATGATACATGTGCTCCAGAGAATTCTGTTTGTCCATCAGAATTTTGCTCTGTCTCCACTTCCTAGCACCTGCAGCATGTGCTCCATATTCACGGCCTTTGGAAATGTCTTCAAAATCATTCAGCATCCCTTTCTATAACTACTCATACTTCCTTTGCTATTTTTGCTTCAGTCTTAAAATTACCTTGCTTCTGTAATTTAGGACTGCTGTTGCCACAGCAGACTCTAGTATATCTTACTTTACACAGCAGTGGAATTCAGTGTGCCTGTATCAGCTGAGCGAGCGAGGGCAGGTTATGCCTAAGCAATAGAAGGCTCACATTCCATTGTGATTTACACAAACCGACTTAGTTTCTTGCTCTTGGCACAGATCTGTCTGAGGCCAGCCATCATTCCACACCTTTCTCCACTCTCCACACCTCTCCTCACCCTGCATCCACAGCTCATGCAGGACCCACTATATGGGGACATGGGCAGCTTTACAGCAGAATGAAAGAAGACATGGAGATTTCTGGATTAAAAACTTTGGTTTTAAAACTTTGGCTCAGAAATGACACAGATTGGTTCCAATTTCCTTTATTTGGCCAGAGTAAGTCACATGAATAAGCCGAATCCAAAAAAAAAAATAAAAAAATATAGTCATCTCCCAGGGAGCAGCAGCAGCTGTTTTTAGCAATAATAAAATCACTACACTTGCCAGGAATGGGAGAGCGCTCTAATAGACGGAATGAAAGCAACCATGTGTTTAATTTCTAGCTGACTTTTCCGGCCCAGGTGTTGATAACGTGGTGTGCCAATGACTTTCTTTCTATATTGAGTGTGTTTCTGCTGGGCCTCACCATGTGATCTCACAGCATATCCTGGTTCAGGCATCGCATGGAGTCACTCGCTTACAGCCACTGCCAGTTGGAAGCCCACACCTATAGAAACGCACCAGTAACAATCCAATTTCCTAGCAGGGCTTGGATAACACGCTCCAACCATATCCCAACGTCCCCCACGGCTGGCTCTGCACTCACATCATCTGTTGCTTTGCGGAACCAGTTCTCGAGGAGCCATGAGTCATCACTGTGAACCTACACTAAGTAAGATACGCCATCCAAGCCCTGCCTGGCTCTTATCCTTCGCAAAACAGACTTACAGTCTCCAAGTCTTCCTCAGTGAGAAATAACTCACAGGCTCTATTTCAAAGGAAGTATAAATGGAAGAAGACACTTGAAAAAAGTAAAAAGAAAGTGGATGGGCTGTCTGAAAAATGTGAATTTTGGCAAAAATCCAAAAGGTAGTTAAATATAATGTGAACACTACTACTTGAATAAAATATATAAATTGGCCGGGTGGTGGTGGCGCACACCTTTAATCCCAGCACTCGGGAGGCAGAGCCAGGCGGATCTCTGTGAGTTCGAGGCCAGCCTGGGCTACCAAGTGAGTTCCAGGAAAAGGCGCAAAGCTACACAGAGAAACCTGTCTCGAAAAACCAATATATATATAAATTGTTTACCAGAACAAAAATATGAACTAGGAAGTTAGATAAATGGACACAGAGAGAAATTATTCTGAAGTGTTTTGGTTTTCTACTTTTTATACTTTGCAACATAATGAGTAGATGGTGCAATATACATAACTGTTATAACCAAAGGACTCTTATGTTCTTGGATCTGAAAAATAATAACCCAAGATATATAATTTCTGAAATATACATAGGTGAGAACTTTAAGTATGATCAACCTAAAATGAAATAATCTGGCATGATGACTTATATCCAAGAAGTATAACTTTAAGTGGATCAAAATATTATATATTAGATGCTTCACCTCTCTGTAAAGTATAAGCTAATAATATTTAATTATAAATCATTCTGTTATTAGGCATATAGCTGTTTTTTTCTATCACTTATATGAATAATAAAAATGAATCAATCTAATACATATACATCTTTAGATACTATGTTTCTTTAGTGACAGGTTTCCTTTTCTGAATTCATAATGGATGCATCTTTTGAAAATATTTTATAAAAAGGTCATGAAAGGAAAACCTTTGCTTTTCTGCTCAACCAATCTGGAACTATACATGGTTTTCTGCCACCACTGCAGACACATGGACTGCTTGGCAAACCAGGGGATGTTCTGAGGAAGTTACAGAATGTCTTCCATCAAGTATTTTTCTTGTAGTTTGGCTTTACGCAATCTGGAGTATGTGGTTAAATTTTATTATAACATCCTTTAGTGTTTTAAAGTCCCAGGTAAACATAATGTGTTAATCAAAATTGTATGATTCTCATGTTTTCTTTTACACTTTCCCTCTTTTGGAAACATTTACAAGAGGATCACTAAGATGAAATAATTAGAACATCACATCCTCTCCTTTGAGCCTCTGATTCATTGTAAATCCTCGCAGGTTCATAATTATTGTGCAAAGCACCACGCATTTTGATTAGGACAGGACACAGCACTGGAACTTGAAGTCTAGGCAAGGAGTCAGCACATCCACATCCATCCGAGCACAGACCACTCACAGAGGATCATGCAGTCAGCAGCCAAGTTGTCCCAGAGCTCAGGTGATGCCTTTCAGGGAATCTCTATCTGGACACTGAGTTCTGAGTTTGGAGGATGTCTCCCTCTTGCTAGGCTTGCATTTACTCTGGGATAGCTGTCAGAGAGTCTGTGCTCTCCTTCACAGAGAGGGGCTACAATATTCTTGTGAGGTGAGCTTTGCTCTAAGGTCTGTGGGAGCTGCATCTGTGTGAAGATAGTCTTTTTTCCACCTGGGGCACCAAGCGTCAAGTGGTGTGGGCCCTATACAATGCTTGAAAATGTTTCATAACTATCATTGATCTGTGGCCACAACAGTTTTCTTGGAGTTACGCCACTTCAAGGTTAGTGGTTGCTATATGCCTTGTTTAGTAGGCTGTTCAGATGTTACATAAGCAAAAACTGACTGACATCTTATTTGGACAAAAATGATTATTAAATTTGGGCCGAGATGAAGAAGAAATTGTCAACCCCTGGCAGAAGGCAGAGGAAGGACAAAGTCACTAAGGACATTAGGGCACGGGTGAGAGGTGGGCTGAGTACATTTTGTTCAGGCAAGTGGCAGAACGCAGAGCCAACAGGCTGCACGCTGTATCCAAGCTTGGCTGTGAGAAAAATATCTCAGCTGAATGAACGCTGTGAACAATGAACTGCCAACGAGGGACTATATCCAGCTATTTTAGTGTTTCTAATTACAGAGCTAAAGTGCTGTGTTATAGGAAACAAATACCGAACCAGCACGCTAAGAAAGAGTCCCTCATTAATGGTATTTTTAGTGAGCATTGAAATTCCAGAATGGATTATTTATGGTTTTATATAGATAGAAAACTGGGAGGTATGGAGGAGTGTGAAGAGACACACAGGAATAAATGAGAACTATTCTAGTGCATTCACCAGCTTAGAAATGATGCTTATTCTAATCTATAGTGTTCCTGACATAACACACACACACATACACACATACATACACACGTATAAGACATCTCTGCATTATTATAACTGTCTCCACATATGCCCCTTACACTGCTTAGATACCTTCTAAAGAATCGCATTGCTCAATACAGCTGCTCCGCCCAGTCTACAGATGGGGATGGGACTCAGAGAGGACCAGACATCCCAATGCCATTTATAGACATCTACCACATTCTTAACTTAGTATATTTCCACTGCTTAGCTGCAGCTGTTCCAAAAGTGGAGTTACCTTTTGATCTGGAAATCTCACCTGTCAAATAGAAATTATACTTCACAGACATTCTGACTTGGTTCTAGAAAGTTTTATTTTTTCTAGAAACCGTTTAAATGGACCTTCAAATGCACTATTCACAGAACTCCTTTTGAGCGTCAAAATGCCCATTTTCTGTTGCATGTCTTTTCATTCTAAACATTGCTTATGTCTTTTCTCTCAGCCCAGCCAGGACTGTACTCTTAGAGTTTTCTCCATGTGTACAGACCTCTCTAAAGATCAATAGCGCTTGACTTCCGCACCTTCCTGTGTTTTACATTCTCCTCTTGCTTCTGTCTATGAACCTCCATCTTTTCCTCTCCCCCTGCAGACCCACTCTGTCCTCTGGTTCTTCCTCTTGTGAGTCTGGTTAGCTGTAAACTTTGACTTCTTGTTTTCCATCTTTTTTTTTTTTTTTTTTTTTAAAAAAAAGAATTACATATGCTTTTTATTAGCATGCATGTGTGCATCACATGTGTGCAGGTGCCCACAGAGGCCAAAGGAGGTTGTCCCTGGAGCTGGAGTTACAGGCATCTGTGAGCTTACCCAAACTTGGATCCCTTGCAAGAGCACCAAGTGCTCTTAACTTCTGAGCCATCTCTCCAGCTTATACGATCTGTCCTTAATTTGAACTTCTTGTTTTTAGTTTCTCAACTAATTAGAAAAGGTGGTAAGTATCTCCCTGATGTTTTTGTGAATTTTTGTTGTGCTTTGGTCAGAAAACATGTCTACATGCTAGTATCTGGATTTGACTGTGTATATTAATATACTTGTTAAATTTATTCTTTTATATTAAACACAACATATTTTTGCACATTTTCCACGTTGGCTTGAAATGAATGAGCTTGTCAGACTCACTATTAAACTTATATATAACTTGTAAGACTCCCATTCTCGGATTTCTTTTAGTTTTGTCTTCTTGACTTAGCACTTAATTTTTTCCACTCAAGTTCCAACGTTTTTGTGGTTGATGTTTTTAAGTGGTATATAGAATGTATCTTTTAAAAATGTAGTCTAAATACATTTGTCTTTAATCGGTGTGTCTAATTGATTTAGTGTGAATAGATTTAGATAGATGTTTCACTTCCCATAGATGTCTTCTGTGATTTCTCAAAACCATAGTTTTGTAAATTTTTCCTCTCCTGTCTATCTTAACTTGATTTTTATTGCTACCACATTTAGCCGCTTATCTTTCAAGCAGACCACACACATTAGGTTTTTATACCATGTTTTTCATATTTAGTTACCTAGAATTTTTAGTTTAAGTTTTTTGTGCATGCAAAATTTGCTGGGTTGTGGCATACATGTAACATATAGACATCCACATATGTGACATATAGCTTACTTAAGTGTACACCTTTGAGTATATTATAAAATTATATCCTTTATTTCTTTTAAGCTGAACCATCTCTCCAGGTTACAAGTTAATTCCCTAAAACATGGGACAATACAGTACTTATTTTTTCTAATTTTTTTCATATACATGTATGGTGGTTCCTATGCACGTGTGTATGTGTGCTTGAGTATGTGAGCACACATGTGTACAAGGTTGCACAAGTATACATTCACATGGAGATCTGTGGTTGATATTGCGTGTATTTCTAGATCAGTTTACACCTATATACCAAGGCAAGGTATAATGTTAAACCTGGAGACCATTTCAATTAGTCTGTCAAGGCAGCTTGCTCTAGCGATCCCTGATGACTTGTATGCATTGGAATGCTAAGCTCGCCTCCCAACCCACCCAGCTTTTATGTTAGTTCTGTGGATCTGAATTCCACTTACCATGCTTATGAACCAAGTGTTTTATTAGCTGAGCCATGACCCTCATCCTCACACATTCATTTTAGTTATATAGATTTTATAACATGCTTATAATTTCATACACCTAATTTTCAGTCTTATTTTATTTTTCTCCAACGGTGAGCACAAATCCTAAGAGTTAAAACTCTAAGTGAATATAGTTAGAATATAAAATCAACTAGCCGGGCTTACGAAAACAGTAGACTGGTGCATTGAATGAGCAATGTCCCCCAGAGGTTCGGGTAGTTCAACACTTGGTTTCCAGTTAGTTTGGGAAGTTATGGAACTTTAAGAGGTGGCTCCTTGCTGGAGGAAGAGGTGGGCTTGCAGATTTGTAACCTTTCCCACTCTGATTTCTCTGTGTGATTAAAAATGTGCCAGGCGGCGGTGGTGGCGCACGCCTTTAATCCCAGCACTCGGGAGGCAGAGGCAGGCGGATCTCTGTGAGTTCGAGGCCAGCCTGGTCTCCAAAGCGAGTTCCAGGAAAGGTGCAAAGCTACACAGAGAAACCCTGTCTCAAAAAAACAAAAACAAACAAACAAACAAAAAAATGTGGCTTCTCAGTTCCCTGCTGCTGTATCTCTCTCGCTAATATGGACTCTTAGCCTCCTCGAGTCGTACACCAAAGTAAACACTTGCTTCCTCAGAGTCGCGTTTGGTCATGGTGTTCTGTCGCAGCGAGGGAAGAGGAGCTAAGGCAGAAGCTGGTGCCAGAGCGGCATCTCCTGCAGCACAGAGTAACTAGTGCCCTGGTAAGCGTTTGTTTCAATACTGATTGCACTTGTCACTGATTCCTTCGTAATTAGCCTGTTTTCATTTGTGGTCTGGAGTTTGGCACAACTAACATCAAATTCACCTCTACTCTTTTGAGCAATCACTTAGTAAAATAAGTGATAGCAGGAGCATGAAAACTGTGACTGGTATCTTAGACTGTACCTCTAGTGTGCTGTGTGCCTCGCTAGGAGACACAAGCTATGGCACTACAGGTTCCCTTGTCCCTGTCCATGCTGGGGTAGCGAGGAGGGCAGGGAGTAATTTTAAAGGGGATTTAAAGTGGAAAAAGGAGGTTAAATTCATAATAAATACATTTCCATATTCTGAGTTCACAGATACGAATATTAGCTCTTAAACTTGAGGAATATTTGCTGGAATAGAAGTATTATTTATGTGTTCATGCTAAACCATTGTGGTCTGTCCCAAAGAGCAATGTTGATAGCTCTCAGGCAGGCCATACACAGATGGTTAGCAACCTCTTTTTTTTTTTTTTTTTTTTTTTTTGATTTTGGTTAATTTCCCTGAGCCACAAAAACTCCAGGGGAAACAAAGTAGCTCCGTGAAAATAATTTAAAGAGGTATTAATTTATTTTGACTTTACAACTGTCTTTCTTTTGGGTTCAGAAGATTATGGTTTGGAAATGACAATATGGAGTGGGAGAAACTGCCCTGTGGACACTAGAAACCCCTGCTTCCACTAACGATCCAAAGCCTGATGGCTGGGCTGGAGCTGGCTATTTCATAGCAGAGTATTTGCCGAGCATGTGGGGCCTGAGAGCTCCCTTCTGCGTTTTGAGACATGCAGTGTTTCCGGACCTCCAGTGCATGCTGCAAAGCCTTTTCTGAGGGGCACATGGAACAGCCCTGCTGCACAGGAGACATCCTGCAAGCTAGAAGTCAAGTCTCACCGGTGACGTCTTCTCTCATAGACTGAATCTGGAGTTTTAATTTTTTAAAGCAATTAGTGTGTGTGTGTGTGTGTGTGTGTGTGTGTGTGTGTGTGTGTGTGTGTGTGCATGTGTGTGCCTGCCTCTGTATGGAAGCCAAAGGATCCTTTGCATGGTTATGTTTTCCTATCACGTGGGTCCTGGGGATGGGCTCTGGCAGGCTGGGAGGCTTAGTGGCAAGTACCTTTACCTGCTGAGCCATCTTGCAGGCCTGACATCTTCATTTGCTTTAAAAAGAAGACATGAAACTAGAAGAGACTAAGTAGAAAAAAGAGGGTGACCAGGACAGGAAAGGAAGGTAGGAGGATGAAGTGAGAGTTAACACAACCAAACTCTATCGTGTATACTCATGAAAATATCACAACAAAACCCACTTCTTGTACAATGAGTGTAAACTAATAAAACATCCTCATTTTGCAACAGAATGATATTCTCACAGTAAGCAGTGCGTGACCTACCTGCCCCAGGCTGCCTCGTTTGTAGATGCTTTATTAACTGGAACACAGGAGGAATCAATGACAGTTGAACTGTTCATCTTATAGCAGAATCCGCAGTCTGGATCCAGCATACACTCATTACAGTAACTGAAACATGAAAGAGGTAAAGTCATATTAGCCTGGTTGTAGAGACCCACAGAGGTTTCCTAGTGAGGACTTACCAGAGTCCAAGAATCTGGGCTTGCTTTACCCAGCAGGGTTGCATAAGGGGATGATTTGACCACAGGTGTGGTTACCAGGTGTTTGGAAGGGTCTGCACTTGGTTGTGTGGTGTGCTTTGATCTACCAAGAGGGAAGTCTTTTGCCCCACCCCTTGGCATTGTTATAAAAAGTCCTTTTGCCCCAGCCCACACCCCATTCCCATCTCCTCCAGGGCAAAGACTCCCCCTGAGGATTGAGTTCAACCTGGTAGATTCAGTCCAGGCAGCTGGGGGGGGGGATATGTAAAATTAAATTAAATTATAAAATAAAAAAAGGAAAGATAATTTGTGAAGAGAAAACATCACTATGTATATAATTCCATATAGAAAATCTTCAAAGCTGCACACAGAGATGTTTATTTACATACACAGGAACACGCATGTAACTCTGAATATTCCTTCATTTGTTTGAAATAAATTCTTTTATTTAAATATTAAAAAAAAAAGCCCCTTTGAAGAAGCAGAAGGGGCCGGTGGGTCTTGATCCAGGTCCTCCCGAAGCTATCCCTGTGTTTCTGTCTTTCTCCTTTTTCGCTACCTTTCTATCTAAAAGTTTCTTATCCTTCTCTCCTCCTCGAAAGAATCCTTTTAAAAGGTGGGATTTGGCCTCCCACACCTGGTCAACCTGGGCTTGTTACATACCAAATTCCAGATGCTGTCCCCACTATAATAAACTATTATATTAAACTCACACTATTTTATTACTTTGGCCAAGCCAAGTGATATGCTCAGATCCAGGTGGTAACTGGATGGTAACTTTCATCTCTCCATGCAGATTAGAGCAACTCTGTAAGTTACTATGTGGTAAGGGGGTCACAGAACAAGCCCGGTAGACCACAGTGAAAATATTGCTTTCCTCCATCACTGATATTTGTTACTGACTGGTCCATCTCGATCCAGTCTGGAGGAGTTTTAAGTTACAGTAAAACATTCATTTTTTGTGTCTCTCTCCTTCACGTTCTATCTATATTAAAAACTGGAAATGTCTTCTCCCACATATATGTATACATATGCATATATATATATACATTCACACACATATATATTTAAAATGAGAGAATTTTTGAAGTAAATCTTTAACAAAATTACAAATACCCCAAGTCCAGCCATTGCTAACATCTTGGTGAAGATTTGTACCCTTAACATTATCATATTGAGTTCCAACTGTGCACTAATCTTAGCAGAAAACTAATGAGTATAGGAAGAAAGGCTAATGTGAACTAATTACAACTATGGCCAGATCACAGAGAGGCATCCAATAAGTCACTACTCACTAAACAAAATTATTGAACAGCAGAGAAGTCTGAGGTGGGTAGAGTTTCCCAACCGTAGCCTACAGCATGGGTGTAGAATGAGTTTTCTTCTGGGGATCCTATCCTGTGACATGTAGCTCTACAGCCCTTCATGTACAACCCAGGCACATGCAGCACTGGTCATATTACAGATGCATCAATCAAGACTGTGATTTGTGGCAGATAAAAGGCGACGAGGAGAAATAGATGTACATGACAATAGTCATAATAGGGCAAAGGGCTGACTTCCTTCTTAAAAGGCAGAGGAGGTGTCAAGAGCTGGAACTAAGTTCAGAGATAATAGCTTAAGTAAGTCCTAAGAGAAACTTACTAGGCAAAGAAAAAAGATATTATAGAAGAATGGGCAATTTTGTTGTTAGAAGACCATTCAGCACAAAATTAATAATACTCTGCACAAGTAATTATCAGCGGGAGAAACAGGCCATCAGAAAAGGATGTCTGAGAGACACGCAAACACTCCAAAGACACAAAGGATGATGGTATTTCTCAGCGCCCTAAGCTGAAATGCCCTTTGGCTCGTTTAACTAAAAGTTAAGACATCTGCATTGCTTAAAAGTTAGATTTATTTTCACGTAAGTGTCCCGCTGTCAACTTTTCCCTCTTTTTTGAATGGAACTTTAATCACATACAGAACACAGGGGACATCTGTAAGCGCTCACGGAAGGTCTGCCTTTTGCTGATGCTGTTTACCTTTGGGACAGGTAAGAAAAGGCCACTCCCTTCCTCCCCGCCATCTACCTCACAGGGAAAACTGAAGGTTACTGTGTGAACTTCATCGGCTTCTACGCTCTGACAGGAGCAAAGCCAGGCCTGTCCTCACTTGTTTTTCCTCTAGGCCCTGAAAAGAAGGAGCTCCCAGTGTCTGGGGACCAGAGCTCTGCATCTGCTCTCCTCTGGCCATCACCATGACGAACACTGTTACAATGGCCACGCTCTTCACTCAGAACACAGCCCACAGTTTATGTGGATGCCCAACTGTTTCCTGGATTAAAAAAAAAAAATGTAGAAAGCTTCCTTCCTAATATTCCATGCGGATCCCGCAGGGTTCTCTCAATGAAAGGCAAACATCGAGAATGGATATTGCCAGTCCCTACCTTGACACGCAGCTTTCAGGCCTCTAGAGGTGAGACAAAGTTCCCTAGCATTCTGTCATCCTTGACTAGGATTTCTTTGCTTTCCAATCACATACAGCATTTAATGGAAAAAATTATTCTAAAAACCACAACATGCCTAACATTCACTTGACATTCTGAGGTTAATGGTAAACATTACACACCATGGAGATGATCTAAATGACCTTTTACCAAGAACATAGCTCAGGACTGTGGCTTTCACAAACGTCATTAACAAGAAGCATAGCTAGAAGGGGCCATTCTTCACTAAAGGTATCCTATACATAAAACCCATCAATGAAACACGAGACCAATGCTTGTAGGAATTGTCAAGCATAGGTTGCTTTTCATGTGTGAAACCTGCTTGCCCCTTTAAAAAATGTGACTCCGAAGAAGCTCTAAATTCTAGACTTTAAGTGTTATATATATACCAAGAGCACATGACCTCAAAGGACCCATTCATAATCTAAGACAGTTGCATCATTTAACTCTAAATTCCCCACTTCTTAATATGTGGGAGCAGGGTACTGTTAGGTCCATAACAGGCCCCCCAAATGATAGTGCTGCTGGCAAGGTCATAAATGACAGTGTGGGCTGAGCTCAGGCTGGACTCTGACTGGGCGAACAGAAGGATTGCTAACAGATAAACAAAAGCTCATACTCAGCAAGCATTCCTTTGGAATGGGTAAAGTGGGTATCTGCTTGTCAGAAAAAAATCCGCCGCTTCCTTCCTCTGACCACTACAGCCAACTACCTCTGGTAACAGGGCATCTAGTTCCTTATTAGTCAAACCAACTTGTAAGAGATCCAAGTCCCCACCTAGTTCCCAGGCTGCTCTGGCCAGCAAACCCCCTTCCTGTACTCTAGCTCTCAGGCTTTTCCACCACACAGACTCCCTCCTGCTACAGCATGCCACAAGAGATAGCCTTGGCAATTTTAATTTCCCCGTGGTCCAGTTTGGTGGTCACACTGTACCCTTGCTTACAGGTACTTACCATGCTGTACCAGGAATCTTAACAGTTCTTATTAATAAAATCAAACCTGAGGCCAGTTATTGGGGTGAATACTGGAAGATCAGGGAGACAGAACAAGCCACAGCTAACCTCACCTGGCCAACTTCTCAGCTGATCTTGTTCCCTCAGACTGGAAGCCTCTGTGTCCTCATCTCCGAATGGCTCTCAGCTGAACTGTGCTGCTCAAAACCTAAAAGCTTAACCAGCCAAAAGCTTCTAGTTTCTGATCTTCACACCTTATATATCTTTCCTTTCTACCATCAATACCTGGGATTAAAGACATGAGTCACCATGCTTGGCTGTATCCTTGAACACATGGATTTCTGCCTCTGGAATGCTAGGATTAAAGGCGTGTGCTACCACTGCCTATCCTAAGTATCTAGTGACTGTTCTGTTCTCTGGCCCCAGATAAGTTTATTAGGGTACACAATATTTTGGGGGAACATAATACTACCACATCATATGGTGTCACAGAAGTATCTGCGCAGATAACAAAAACTACAGTTGTGGCCTAACATTAAGAAATTGTACAGATTATTTTTATTATATGTGTGATTGTGTGCATGTAAGGGCATGTGGGGGGTTAAAGGACAACTTTGGGGGGACAGTTTTCTCCTTCTACTTGAGATCTGGGGCTCAAACACAGGCTGTCAGGTTTGCATAAGAAGCACCTTTACCCACGGTGCCCTGTCAACAGTCCAAGAGAGACTATGGATCCTCAAAAGAAAGTTAATTAAAAAGGCATGGATAAAAGGATTCCTCTTTGTAAGAGAACTGCTGAGTCAAATGAATGAGGCTCCTTTCTACTGGTATACAATTTTTTGAAGTCAGTCCTTTGCTCTGCTCTGCCACATCTCTGTGGATGATGCCTTTTATCAATCTGTTTACAACCATGGCATCTCAAGGACTAAGATCCTGCTCATAGCTTCCGTAACTCACAGAATCTAGCTCAACATAGGCTGGCTTCCCAGGGTGCACTGCAACTTTCTAACTCAGCTCAGCACGCTATGGTAGATTTTGAGCCTATTCTGGAAAATAATTCTGAGGGGCGGGTGGCTGAAGGTGAATGCCTGCGTCATGAAATAAAAAGAATTTAACCATCAAAAAACAAGCTACCGCTTGTTTTTAGATTGCCGGAGGCAAAAACTTATGAACAGGCGATCAAACAGTAAAAATGGAGGAGTAGCTTAATAACCTTTAAAATTCACTTTCAGAGAGAAATAAACTGCAAAGCAGGAACACACACACACTCTCTCTGTCTCCGTGTCTCTCTCTCTCTCTCTCTCTCTCTCTCTCTCTCTCTCTCTCTCTCTCTCTCTCTCTCTCACACACACACACACACACACACACACACACACACACACACACACACACACCACAGCCTTGCCTTAAACTACAGACTTCAAATACCATAGTAAAAGGTAATAGCACTATTCAGACATACCTTATGCGATTTAAGTGTTAAGTGTCTTGCAGTCTTGGTCTTGGAAGAGAGTGTAAGCCCTGAAAAGGAGCTCAAGCGTGGAAAGCGCTGGGGGACTGAGGGCCGAGCTCAGAGAAATCAGTAAGACTAGAGAACGGCAGCCAGGTGATAATGCTGAGAAACCAATGTGCTTCTCTTGCTTGCTGGAGGGAGGAGATTTGCCTTCAAAATCCCTGAGGTTTCTTTTTAGAAATGGGGGGGGGGGCACAAATAGGGATTCACATATTTAGAGCAACTCTGCTTCTAAGAAATCCAAATGCATCCAGGGGAGATAAAAGGTGGTCCGCTGTCATTCAGTAACCCAACAAAGACGGAGTGTAGCTCAATGTGGCCTCAGAGGGAAAAAAAAAATCTTTAAAACATTGACAGGGGCTAATTTAGAACATTCTTAATTTCTACTCAGAAGTCGATAAATTTGACTGCGTAGAAAATGGTCCAGTTTCTTAAGTGTGTCTCATTAAGCCAGCCAGAGGCATCATGAGCGGTGCCTTGTCTTAAATCTACCTCTAGCAAGATCTCAGCACAGAAAACTGGCTGCTGGGATGCAGACATTAGGGTCCCTTACATGGGCAGGTAAATCACGCTCCCTCTGCCCTCACCATGACCTTAGGCCCTGAATGCTATGATAATCACTGGCCCCCTCTACCACTCCTCCAAATCTCCCCTGCTCTATGGCTTCACTCCTCAAATCCCAACTGCCTGGAGCAGAAGAGTCGGAATGTAATTTATAAGGACAAGAAGGGGCCCTGTACCTCCTGTGGGCCCTCTGCAGGGCCAGGTATAACCTCCAAACCACCAGTGTTACATCCCTGTCACAGCATGGCCACCAGGAGACTTCCTCCATTCCAACCGTGTGAGAAGGAACTCATTAGAGAAAAAAACTCAGACAACTATATGTTCAGAAATTACTTGTAAAAGCGAGGGTCACGGATACTAATTTCATGAAGCAAACCACCCCACAGCTTTTTATCTGGAACACAACTCCCCAATCCACTAACCAGCCCTCAGGAGACAGAAGCATCGCTCAACAGTTAACCCGGAGCATGTTTCTCTCTAAATCTTACTTTTTCATCCTGCTATACCATTTCCTAAAAATCCTAAAAAATATACTGAGTGCCTTAAAAGGCTCTCAGTGTTTGTGTTCCTAGACACGGTTTACCTGTTTCCCAAGTCTTACATTGCTGGGTGCTGCTCTTTCCTGCCCTCACACTGTGCCAGGAAATGCCACCTTTACATGGCCATGTTCCACTCTGCCCTTCCGGTCACCTGAGCAGGCTCCTTTTCTAACAGAAACTGATCATAGTTTTCCCCTGCCGGTAGTGTAAACACCCAACTCCTTGTTCTGGTTGGCTCAGTCCAAACTCATCTTGTCAAGCTACCTACTACTTCTTAGGGGCAATGTGGGGAGCCTGGGGGATCAGGAACCTGCCAGGCTCTTGACTTTTTCCTCCATCTTTCCCTGTCTGGGTGATCACTTTGAAACCTATTTTTAAAAGTGATGTGAAATCAGAGAGCCTTCATTAGAGATTTGGTACCAGGCTGCTGAGCCTTTGGTGATCCTGTCAGTAGGAAGCTGTGGTTCTGATGGGCAAGGGAGGCCAGACGCGGCATCTTAAAGCAACCTAGTGTTACACATGTTGGAGAGGACATGTGACTATTTTCAGTCTGGTTTTATCTTCATTTCACTGCATGTGGCTTAGCCTCATGTAAACATTCTAAGAGACAGTGAATCCTGGCCTTGCTGTGGCTGAGCTCAGTGAGTATATCCCCTGCATCTTGGGGTTCTCCTCTGCATAAGCCCTCACCAAGCCAGCGGGAAAGTTGAGTGAGGAAATGTTCTCAGGACGCTCTCAGGCGCTGTGATAAACTCTCTATGGCGTAACCACAATCAGACTCGTGGCAAAACTCACCCTCCAAATTCATCCCCAATCCACAAAGAGTGATTGACTTGCTTGGGTTTCCTTGCCGTTTTAGTCCCTTAAATAATACTTCCGTATTTCTTCTCTGCCCTTCCCGTAAAGGAGAGACTGCACCATCACCAGCAAAGAGCAGTTCTTGATTTTTGCAGTGAAGATAGCATATTGTATATTGATGAAACTGTATCTATGTATGATGATGGCCACATTGTGTGCAAATACAAAGTTACTCCCAAATTTATCATGATTGAAAAAAACTTCATATAAATATGTACACATTTATTTACTGACAGGCATGCATGTGACATACACTGCCACCTCACATTGTCACTGGAGGTTTTATGTTTAGCTATGTCGATCAAGCACTCCTTCTGTTTCTAGACATACCTTCCTCCTTGCTTTCCTGTTAGAGCCGGGTGGTACATTGTCTTAAAATAAGCATTTAATTGGAAGGAATGTTAGAAATCAGTTACTAGAAGTTGGGCCTAACTAGTAATGCTGTATGTTAAAAATCGGAACTGCTCTCCTCCCTAGGATCGCGCATAACCACAGCAGGAGCTTGAGGTCCCGCAGTAGAGAATCTACACTGTAAGTCCGCTGTCAGTGGGGGGGACTCCGCTCTGCCTCCTCGGGTGTTTACAGCGGCTGGTGTCCAGCAGCGCGGCAGTCACTCTGAGTAAGTGTGCACAGCTTCTGTGCACACACACCGACCGCACAGTGACAGTGGAGCATCTCAGGCCGTGTCTGGACGCTTTGTAAAGGAGGCCATGATGAAGCCCCCTCCCCCTCTGCACAGCAGACACAGTTAGCAAAATGTAAACACAAAGCAAGACACCTTAAAAGAGAAATAGCCAAAATTTCCGTATTAGTAGTTAATACTGTCGGTAGAAACATTGTCCTTGAGCTGGGCCTGGTCCCTGAACTGATCTTTCCATGCGCTTCTCTGTCCTCTCCCACTGTACACACTATCACCACTGAATATTCCGTGCATGGACAAAGTCTACAATGCCATTCCCCACTGGCAAAGGCAAAAGGCACCTGCATACGCTACGTACACACAAAATTATCTTTTCCTTTTCTAAACTGACAAAACTGTATGATTTAGTTACAAAAAAAGTTCTGGAGCCTGCTGTGGGATGTTCTGTATGTCCTGTGGGAGCCCGTTCTTGGGTTCTTTGTGGTGTTACCCAGCAGGTCCGCATAGAGGATGATTAGGACTATGGGCCTGAGTGCAGGTGTCTGAGATGGTCTGCACTTGGCTGTGCTGGGGGATGGTCTGTATGTCAAGTTGTTCTGATTGATCAATAAATAAAACCTGATCGGCCGTGGCTAGGCAGGAAGGATAGGCGGGACTAACAGAGAGGAGAAATAAAAGGACAGGAAGGCAGAAGGACTGGCTGCAGCCGCCGCCATGACCAGCAGCATGTGAAGATGCCGGTAAGCCACCAGCCACGTGGCAAGGTATAGATTTATGGAAATGGACTAATTTAAGCTATAAGCACAGTTAGCAAGAAGCCTGCCACGGCCATACAGTTTATAAGTGATATAAGCGTCTGAGTGATTATTTTATAAGTGGATTGTGGGACTGCGGGGCTTGGGGAACCTGGAGAGAAGCCCTCCAGCAACAGGAGCCATTCAGAGTATCTGTTTTATAAGAGATGGAATTCCTCTGTTTACAGATAAAATATAAATGAACCATTTTCCTACTGTATTGATGAGCATTATCGCCTAATTAATGCAGGGGTTCTTGGTAGAGTGACCGGCACAATGTTAATGATACTGTGAATGGGGCCTGGAAGGTTCCCTTTCATAACTGATACTAGTAATTTTACAAAGGCCTAAAAATATTTTTGCCCATTTCTAATTACATTGTGAAATGCTAGCTACTACTAAAATCTTTCGAAAACTATGAGGCTTTAATATGGGTTCAATATGCAAATGAAAGTTTTAAAGATAAAACTGATACTGAGTGGTTATAATCGTGTCTTTTTTTTTTTCCCATAACACTTGTACATGGTTACTGTCAGCATCTTATACTGAGGAACAGAAGGTGCCTGGTAGATGGAGAGACTCCTTAATCAAGTTTCTGAACACACTGTGAGTGAGTGGGTACTATCAAATCTCCCCCAATTCCAGCAAATGAGGCATTTAGCAAAGACATTGGTTCCCTCAAATTTGACACCACCAAAGGGGTCCACTGTCTCATCACATTAATCTCACTCAATCTCTTGTTTGTTATAATGCTCATTAATACAGTAGGGGAAAAAAAGATTTTTCCGAACTGAAAATAAGCCAATGAAAATTAACACAATTCACAAAACAAACTCAAGTGCAATACAACTTCTCAAATGTAGTCCAGAAAAAGAATCCCAGGTTCACTGGACAAGTGAAAATATACCCAAAACGGCTTTGTAATATCTGACTAAATTATTGTCTCTTTCTCAAAGACTACATGGCCCCTCTTTTCGCCGAGATGCGTCAGAGTGAGCTTACACAGTGGACACTGGGTTCTGGGCAGAGACAGGTTCACTCCTGTCACTTAAAACTTAGTTCTGTGCAGGCTAAGGCATGTGGCCTTCTAATCTCACCGAACCTCTTTGGGCCTTTGGTTGGAGTTCTTGGCAAAAAAGGGCAACTGTGAGGATCTGCCTTGGTGAAAGAAGAATCCATAAAAGCTTCCGGCAGAGTATCTGGCACAAATATTAACTATGCTGTGAAGAGGGCCCGGAAGTTTCTGTACACACACAAGAGACAATTGTTTTTTCTCATCTCCCCTTTGGAACCAAAGGGTGAGATAGCTGCTCAGCTGGTTATAAAGGCCGAGGAAGTAGCAAATGAAGAGATTATGACTTTTGCAAAGCTGGAGGAAAAATACTGTGGAGACACATTTCTTCTCACCTGTCAACTTTTTTTTTGGGGGGGGGGACTCTAATGACTATAAAGTGAGCTAACTGTGAAAGGACGTAAAGCCCTGTGGGGATGACCTCCTTGTCTTTCTTGTTTAAAGAAGAACCAATTATTAATGTCTCGAGTGTCACTATGGGGGCGAAGCCAGCTAAGGGACAATCTACACACCACTGCAGAGCAGAGGAGACCCTGCGCTGGACATCGCTCTTAACTGTGTACAGTGCAAGCCTGGTGACGGCGTCTGATCCTGGCTTTGGGGATCTGCTGCCCAGTGCTCCTGGTGGTACCACCTCTGTCCAGTGCCGGTGACTGGTGAGTAAGTGGTTTCTCCATGACTTACCTGCAGAGCAGATGACAGTGAAGCTATCTGTGTTCTATCATTCCTGCCACCCCAGTCTATCCCAGACCGGATCCACTATCAAGTTTGCCTCTGCCTCCCAGAAACTAAGGGGCCACATTCGCTTCATTTTCATGCCAATTTCTCAGCCTTTTCTAGAATCTGTTCGCTTTCTGGCTTTCAATACTCTGTCCTTCCCAAAGCTGTGGACCCTAGGCTACTGTAAGAAGGTTAGGGCCTCTACCCTGGCTCTCTCCCTGAGGGATTCCAAGGCATTCATGCTTTTTGTTTTTATAACAGCCTCTCAAATTGGTTTTTTAAAAATATTGCTCGCAGCTTTGTTTTGTGATTTCGCAGTTTGGGGGTCCACTCCAAGATCTCTCACATGCTGTGGAAATGGCCCACCAGGGAACCACATCACCAGGCCTGCTTCTGTTACTGGTGTGAGCTCCTTTATGAGGGTTGGCTATTTGCATCTATTACTTCAACTACAAAGCCATTGGAGATCTTTGGCTTCCTGCATCTCGCCACATTTTCCTTGAAAACACAACGAAAGCCAGGAGCTGTAGCACATGCTTGTAACTTCAGCACCTTGACACCTGAGGCAGGAGGATGACAAGTTCTAGGTCAGCCTGAGCTATATAGTGAGTCTCTGTCTCACTACCACCACCACCACTCCCAACCCCCAAACAAATAATATATATGTCATGTCAGTTGAACTTCATCTCCCTCACATTTTGTCATTCTGCTTTGTCCAATCAACTCACTACTCAACTTTGGGAAACTTCCACAATGTCCCAGGACTCAGTGGACAAGTCAGCAAGTAATGAATAGATTAAAACAAGAGTTACTATTTTATTACATAATTAGAGTAATGGCTTTTTAAACAGGGACTTCTGCCACAATGTTTTATTGTTCCAGAAATCTAGGTATGAAGCAAAATAACTTGACTTCCGTAGAGTAATGAAAGTGACTTTTTAAAAGTAGACGGCATGGAAAAAAGGGTTTACTGTGTGTCACACTAGAGCTTCCAGGATGAGATTGATTTTTTTTTCTTAAATTTTATTTTATTTTATTTTGGGGGGAGAAGGTTGCAAGAGCAGAGGCCAGATATGAAGGGATGGATAAATAAATGGGATGGAGATGCATGATGTGAAAGACACAAAAATAAAGAAAAAAGTTTTTTTTTTTTTTTTTAAAGGTAGAATACAGTATCCTCTTGAGCTCCATATGTGGCTGAACTGAGCCATGGCAATGTCTGTTTACATGAAGGGAGGTCCACTTTGGTTCCCACTAGAATCTCAAATATAATGAAGAGGAATATTAATTCAAAATGCTTAAATTCCTTAAGTTGATTATAATAAAACATAGCAAGGCAAGCACATTAATGTAATATCGAAGGAGAAAAAAATTTCAATGAATGATGCCTCTTAATACTACTCATACATGCTATGGTAGTTGAACAAAAATGGCCCCTTAAGCTCATATATTTAAATGCCTGGTTATTAGGGAATGGCACTACTTGAGAGGGATTAGGAGATGTGGCCTGGATGGACGAAGTATGTTCCTGGGAGTGGGCTTTGGGATTTCAAAGGCAAAGCCAGTCCCAGCATCTCTCTCTTTCTGCTGCCTGTGGATTCAGATGTAGAACTTTTGGCTACTTCTGCCCATATGCTTCCATGCTCCTGGCTATGATGGTCATGGGCTTAACTTCTGAAATTGTAAGCCATCCCCAATGAAGTGCTTTCTTGTATAGGATTTGCTGTGGTCATGGTGTATCTTCACAGTAAGTGAACACTGAATAAGACAGAAGTTGGTACCAGGAGTGGGGTATTGCTGTATCAGGCCTGAACACGCTGCTTGTTGCCAAAATGTAGACTTTGGATTAGAAAAGCAGTTGAATGCTTTAAACAGGGCTGAATGAGCCACCCTAGCAGGAGTGCGGAAGACAGTGGTGCTGACACCAATGTAGATTATGATGGCCTGGCTCAAGAGGTTTCAGGAGAAGAATATTAGTAGGAGGCCTAGAAACTTTTGTGTAATTTTTGTGCAGAATGTGGCTGTCTTTTACCATTGTCCAAAAAAATCTGCCTGAGGTTGCTAAATTGAAGAATTTTAGATTAATGGCATTGGCAGAGGAGATTTCAAGACAGCCTAGTATTGATGCTGTTGTGTGGTTATTAGTAGTCATGCTTAGGCAGATCTACAATGCAAAGGAGCAAGCTGAGCAAGGAAAAATATCAAATGTACAGTTTGAGGAGAAAAGGAGCACCAGGAAATATAGTGGTGCTAAGTCCAGTGCTCAAAGACATAAAAAAGTTTAAAGAAAAGCCTGATACTACATGAAATAGTGAGCAATGGCATCATGGCAAGATCCCATCCAGTTAAGCTTCCAACTTGTGAAATGGAATGAAAACTTGTGAAAAGCTTAAGCAGGGAAGGGAACTATCAACAACAGAAAGCTGGTGAAAATGCAATTGAATGAGGGAGCCAAATTCCAGCCCCAGCAAGCAGCAGAACTTGGCAGCTTCAGCCACGTGGTTCTGGCTGTAGAGTCAAGGATAGAAGAAAGGGGATGTAGAATCTTTCTGTGAGGCTCAGGAAAGCTGCCAAGGCCAGGAGTGTGGCAGGGAGGTCCCTGCATGGAGGCCCAGACAGGGCATTTTATGAAGCTGTGAGGGTGGATTTTCCTGGAGATGCCAAGATGTTAGAGATGCCAGAGCTATGGGACGCCTGCCAAGGAGAGCTGCTAACAGTGTGTAGAAGAGAGAGAAGTATGTTTCAGTCAACAACTCTAAAAGGAGTTGGAGTTCTGAAGGGCGCTTTGATGTCAGACATGGAGATATAGAGTTTGTATCTTTCTTGCACTACTGGTGTTTGGTCTTGCTTTGGTCCAATATTTCCTTACTATGCTCCCTTTCCTCCTTTTAGAAGGATAATGTATATTCTAAGCCACTGTATGTTGGAAGTATGTTGTTTTCTTTTTTATTTTGATTTTATAGGGGTTACAGTTAAGAGATTGCCTTGAGTCTCAGAAGAGACTCTGAACTTCAGATTTTTAAATAGTGCTAAGATTGTGATAGACTATGGGGACTTTGATGTTGCACTGAATGCATTTTGCATTATGATATGGCTACAAGCCTATGGAATCCAGGGGTTGGAAATGTGTTGCTTGAATAAGTATGATCCCCATAGGCTCATGTATTTGAATGCATAGTCGTTAGGGAGTGGCACTGCTTGAGAGGTATTAGGAGTTATGACTTTGTTCGAATAGATGTGACCTTGTTGGATAAATATTTCACTGGGGCAGACTTGGGAATTTCAAAAGCCCAAGCTAGTCCCAGTGTCTCTCTTTCCCTGCTGTCTAGGGATTCAGATGTAGAACTCTGAGCTACTTCTCCTTGTGTGCCTCCATGCTCCCTGCCATGATAATAACTGACTAAACCTCTGAAAACGTAAGCAAGCCCCAATTAAATGCCGTCTTTTATAAGAGTTGCTGTGTTCATGTGTCACAACATAGAACTGATCAGCTTGTATCAATATAGACAATATACATTTCCATAAATATATTATTTTTAGAGATAATTTATTGGTTTCAACTTTAAAAGCTCACTAAACTTGTAAAATTAATGTCTTATTAAAGTACTAACCTTAAAATAATAAAAAAAAAATTTGAAGGGCTATATATTTAGGTCCCATAAAGTGAAATGTCCATGTAAACAAGAATCAGTTTAAACAAAATACATCTTCTTTTTCATTACAAAATGAGCAAAGTGGAGATCACTTCTAAGAAGCCGCTTGAGTTCTGATTCCTATGACTAATCAGCATGGGCTGGACACGGTGTCCCACCCTTGTAATTGCAGTACTTGGGAAACCAAGGCTAGAGGTTCCAGAGAGTTTGATGCCAGCCTTTGTACATAAGAGTCTGTTTCCAAAAAAGGGGAAAAAGACTAATGAATTTACTATATAAAAAATCAGAATATTCTCAAGGAAAATCAAACAAAAGGAAGGCCAGAATTTAAAATTAAATTCTGATTCGGAATCAGCCACTACTGATTATAAGTTATTTTATTTTCCAATTGTGTGTGTTGCGGGTAGGGTGGAAGTATGTGCATGTGAGTACATATACTGAGGCCAGAAGAGAGCATCAGATTCCCTGGAGCTGGGATTACAGGTGGTTGTGAGCCCCCTGATGTGGGTGCTGGGAAATGAACTCAGGTCCTCTGGAAGAGCAGTATACACTCTTAACTGCTAAGCCATTATTTTACTGACCCCACTCTCACACCCCTAGCATTTTTCTAAGGTCCTGAACTTTTTTGTTTGTTTTTGTTTTTCGAGACAAGGTTTCTCTGGGTAGCTTTGCGCCTTTTCTGGAACTCACTTGGTAGCCCAGGCTGGCCTCAAACTCACAGAGATCCGCCTGGCTCTGCCTCCCGGGTGCTGGGATTAAAGGCATGTGCCACCACTGCCCGGCCGGTCCTGAACTTTATGATAATGAAAAATAGAAAATGAATAGTGCCTTCTTTTAATATTATAAAGGCTTAGAGATTTATTAATCTACCTTCAAGTTGGCACTAGTGGACACCACGATTTCTTTACCGCAGGAATGATGCGATTGCCAATGCTGAATGCCAGTTCTCACCATGAATATCTGCTTACTAGAGAGAGGCTCAGGGAGACACTGCCAGTGACTCGGGAGAGTGAAGGGTCAGTTGACTCTAATGCGGATCCATTAAGGCTTGTGAACAGGGCAGCTCTCTTCACTGGCGCCAAGTACTCTTACACAGCTTGGAAATCAAACTTACCTTCTCCAAATGACAAAGGCATCCATCCTCCTGTGAGTCAAGAGGAATGAGCACGATCGCACCTGCCTGTGATCACACCAGCATTTTGGAGGCTGAGCATGAGGGGCATTAGATCATGGGTAGCCTGGGGTATATGCACCCCCACATACACACTCACTCACACCTATACACACTCACACCTATACACATGCACACATACACACCATGTACAATAACAAAAAAATAAAAGAATAGTTTTCACCCTTGTGTTAAAATACAGGCCACTGGTAATTGTGAACGAGGTCCTTTGCTCTTCTAGAACTGAAACTTCCCTGAAGATTGAGAACTCTCACCTTCTGGAGGAAGGCTGACCCAATGTAGGGATACACAAAACCAAATGAACAACAACAACAACAAAAAGCCTGCTACGTGGTGTTATTTGAGAAAGACAGCAATGGCTAAGGTATACTGCCATCTCTAGGACTGGGGCTCTAAACTTATAGCATTTCTTTGATTAAAAACAAAAAATGGGGCTGGATAAAGAAAGCACAGTGGTTAGGAGCATTTACTGCTCTCGGTTCAGTTGACTGACTAAGGTTCAGTTCCCACCGTTCACTTGCAAGCTTCCATAATTCCAGTTCCTGGGGATGCCATCTTCTGGCCTCCACGAACACCACACATTTACATGGTACTGCGGGGATATATTGTGTCCCCCAATATATTGTGCACACTAATAAAGCTTATCTGAGGATCAGAGGAAAAAGCCAGGCACTATGTTAAACACAGAAGTCAGGCAATGGTAGCACACGCCTTTTATTCTACCATTCTGGAGGCAGAGATCCATCCACATCTCGGTAAGTTCAAGGCCACACTGGAATCTGAGCCAGGCAGTAGTGGCACATGCATTTAATCCCAGCACTAATCATAGAGGTCTGCAGGTCTGTTCAGAAAGACAGGAAGTGATGTAGCTGGGCGGAGAGAGGAATTGAATGGCGGAACAGAAAGGCATATAGGTGTGGGTGTACAGGAAGTAGCCCTCTTTGGAAGCTGAGGTGTTGGTGAGGTGAGGTTGGCTGTGGCTTGTCTTTCAGTTTTTTACCCCAATATCTGGCTCCAGGTTTTTTTATTAATAAGACCATTTAGCAATTTGTCTTACATGGTACATGTAAATGCATGCAGGCAAAATACTCATAAACTTTAAAAAAGATAGACAGGCAGTGGTGGTGCATGCCTTTACTCTCAGTCGTGGCAGAGGCTGGTGCCAGCCTGGTCTACAGAGCAAGTTCCAGTGCAGCTGGGCTCCACAGAGAAACTCTGTCTCAAAAAAACATCAAAAATCTGGGAAAATAAAGGCAGCTGTTTCCAATTCCGACAAAGCTTAAAGTATCAACTTGTTTTTATTGCTGATTCTCCTGGAATCAGGAACACTTTTTTTTTTTTTTTTCCAAAATCAACATTGCTAAGACAGCAGTGTTGGAAGTGATTTAATCTGTTTATTAATCTATGCATGAGCCCAGAACCTCATCTCTGTTACA
Source organism: Peromyscus maniculatus bairdii (assembly GCF_049852395.1). Taxonomy (NCBI): domain Eukaryota; kingdom Metazoa; phylum Chordata; class Mammalia; order Rodentia; family Cricetidae; genus Peromyscus; species Peromyscus maniculatus. The sequence goes on from NC_134871.1 coordinate 60,758,912, forward strand.
AAATGAACCCTGCTACTGAACATCCCTAACGAGTTTTAATATTAGTTCAATTAAGTGGCGCATTCTGTAGCTGCATCATTAGGGTGTCGCTAGTTTAATGAGCTTCATCATTTGGTACTCCATTTTCAAGGGAGAGTCTTGATAAAGTCCTAGTGTGTACAGATCGACGATGCTCCTGTTGCTTCGTGGGTGGCTGATGTAAGCATCTCTCTGTGGTCCTCAGAGCTTCGATAGGCTGTCAGGCAGTCAGGGAAAGGCCAAAGGAGGGCAGTGGGCAGCGCAAAGGAACTCTACCACCTTAGCAAGTCCCATAAACTCTCTCCAAGCCTTTCTATCCCTCCCACACAATTAAATAATATATTTCCTCCTAAGAAAGTATGAGAGTAATTTGACAAAAATATCCATATACAATTGGGAATGATTCCGGCAAATGTGAAGGACTTAATTTGCAGAATTTAATATCATTTAAAAACCAAAGCATGCTTAGAAATTTGGCTCATCCATCTTCCTAGATCAGTTCAGGGCATGCAACCATTATGGAATTAGCCAAATCCCTCCCCCTAAATCTCTGCACTTAACATTCAAGCAGCCTACCCTGAATATCCCTAAAGACACCCTGTCCTCATAACACTAACATAAACAAACTCCAGGTTTGTTTTGTCTCTCTGGGACTGAGAAACTTCTCCCACTCACACCCGACATCAAGCAGCAATCCTCTGCAAAGCTCCAAGGTGATGAGGCTAATTCCTGCCTGATGCTGCTGATTGCCTTCCTCCTTCCCCACCCAAGCCTTGACTTGGTACCCAAGGCTCTCCATTTCCTTCTGCCTCATCTGCAGACTGGCACCTTGTTCCCTAATGTAGTCTAATTTCCTGAAGAGAATAGATCCCCTGCCTTTGCCCAGATTGCCCTCAATTAAGTGGTGCATTCTGTAGCTGGATGATTAGGGTGTCGCTAGTTTAATGAGTTTCATCATTTGGTACTCCATTTTCAAGGGAGAGTCTTGATAAAGTCCTAGTGTTTATAGATCGATGCTCCTGTTGCTACATGGGTGGCTAACGTAAGTACCTCCCTATGGTCCTCAGAGCTTCTTGGGCTTTCTCTACCATGTCAGTCTAAGCAACCATTACCCACCTTGGAAGAATTAGATTGAGCTCACTCTTGTGAACTATATCTTTCACATGGGACCCACAAAGTTAATGGGAAAAGTCTGTATTTCATTAACCTTTTATTAAAATTAAGCATTTCCTTCAATTATGAAGGAATTATGTAGGCAATAAACTATCGTTAGCACTAGAAATCTGATATCACCCTGTCCCATTACAGCAAATATAGAAATCTGACAAAGACAACTGACATTCACTAAGATGTTTGAACTATGATGCTGGACTGGCAGCTACCTCTGCCTTTTTGTATTTCATAATGAGGTATGAATGTCATGATATAGCAAGTTTATTTATGAAGGATTTTACCCTGGCTGTAGCAGTGCTGGTCTCTAATCCAGAGGCTTAGGTTAGAGGATTGCTAGGTTGAGGCTGATCAAGACATCTTAGCAAGGATTTACCTCGAAATAAAATTAGGAAGGAAGGAAGAAAGGAAAAAGGACGGGAGGGAAGGAGGGAGGGAGGGAGGGAAGAACAAAAGGGGGTGGGGCTGCTGGTGTAGCTCTGTGGCAGAGAACTTGCCTAGGACACACGAGGCGGGCTTGATCCCTCACATTATGGCACATATGCTTGGCAATAGATTTTAATATACTGCTTTCTTTTGTGATCCCATAAGTTTACCTTATGCATTTGACAACATGACTCTGTGAAGAGGTGAACAGTGGTGATGCCTCCTGTGTAGTCTGCTGCGATGGCCTCGGGAGGAAGGGATGACACCAGGCCACTGGACTCCCCATCAGCCATTGCTGTGTTTTTTGCATTTTGTTCCATTAAGGGTAAGACTTTGCTTTTTAGTACCTGTGGCCTGCTGCAACTCTCAGAAATGTTTTTTTTTTTAATCAAAAATAAGAACTAACCCTAAGTGTATATCAAATGTTACATTTCATTAACCTCCTGATTTATTTACTGATACATACATGTCCTTTGGTCAGCATTATTTATTTCTTCCTACCAAACCCATCTATTCAAACATCAAGCCTGCCTGAGCCATTGAGGTCAAAGATACTTTCACTGAAGAGACTTCTTAAGTGGATTGCAAAGACTGTTTTAAAAAACACAGATTTGGGTAAAAGCAGCGGTCATTTCCCCACATGTCAGACAGAGAAAGGACAGGAGGGGGGCCTATACCATCTACTGAGGTCTCATGAGCAATACTTCAAATTAACAGCCTGACAGCTGGCTGTTGATATGTAGCCAGACAGCTGGCTGTTGATATGTAGCTTATTTCATCATTCAGCCAACATGACTTATAAGAAGGCAATTTTCATTTTGTTTAAAATTACAAAACAGTTAAAATGTTGTCAGGGTTTTCATTTAGTATTATTTATTATTTAGTAATATTTCCTACGAAGTTGTGTTGGCCTGTCACGCAGACAGCTGCATAGTTTACACCCTTAGTTCACATATAACAGAATGGGGCATTATGTATGAACAGAACTCTAAGTTTTATTGGTTTCGTGCAGTTCTATAACAGGAATATAAATGTTATCGAGTCCACACCAGGTCCAGTGCTTCTCTCTCAGCTTGCTGTCATGGATCAGGATGTAAAGCTCTCACCTACTACTCCAGACCCATGCCTGTCTGCTTCCCACCATGATGCTCACTGACTCACCCTCTAAGACTGTAAGCAAGTCCCTAATTAAATGCTTTCTTCTGTAAGTTGCCTTGGTCATGGTGTGTTTTCACATCAATAGAACTGTCATGAAGACATCTGGGTTATCTGAGATACATAATTTTTCTTTTCTTTTTACCTTCTTGCTCTACTTTGGACCTGATTAGATAAGTTAAGACAAGTTTTTTTCATATATATTTTGAGTACAAAAGGAATAAATGATATTTTGAGTAGGAATGTGAGTACCAGAAAATGCTAAGTGCTGGGCTGCTAATGTGACCTATTTATACTGGAAAACAGGGATGGTCTCCAGACTCCTATCACTGAAAATGTTCCTAAGAAGTAGATGTTCTGGTCAGTTTTCTTGTTAATGTGACACAACCTACCATCATTGGGTATGAGGGAATCTTAATTGAGAAAAATGTCTCTATTAGATTGTACTGTAGACATGCCTGTAAGGCATTTTCTTGACTAATGATTGATATGGGAGGGTGCAGTCTACCGTGTACGATGCCAGCCCAGGGCTAGTGGTCCTGAATTGTCCTGAGTTGTATAAAAAAAAACATGCTGAGTGAGCTGAGTAGCATGCCAGTATGTAATGTCCAACCATGGTCTCCTCGCCAGTTCCTGCCTCCAGGTTCCTGTTGGGGTTCCTGTCCTGACTCCCCTCAATGACAGACTCATGTGGAAGTAAAACCAAACAAACCTTTCTTCCTCAAACAGCTTTTGGTTGTGGTGTTTAGAACAGCAACAACGAAGCCAACTACTACATCAGTCTCCAGTGAGAGTGCAGATGCCAGATGCTAACCCCAACCGTCATTTGCAAAAATGTTTGCTCTCTCTTGTCATCCAACCAACTACTCAGTCCTGTCATTGTCTTTCAGGATACCTCTCAAGTCTGTCTCCTCTGACACCAAGATTATATTTCTTGTTGCTTAGGCTACCTATGTTCCTTCATCCCTTTGTTCTGTTCTAATTAATGCCACTCTGCAGCCATAGTGATATTTTAATGATGCAAATCTAATTATGTCAATTTTATCCTATAACCCTTGAAGTCTTCTCATATTCCAGGAATTCTCATGGCTTATGAAGGCTAGGCATTTTTTGTATCAACTCCCATCCATCCAATTTTTTGTAGTATTTTTTTTCACTTATTCAACTAGACCAGTTTCATTGAAGAATTCATATTTTCTTTTTTCTTGAGATAGGGTCTCACTATGTAGCCTTCAATGGCCTGAAACTCACTATACAGATGAGGCTGGCATCACATTCTCAGATATCTGCCTGCCTGTGCCTCTTGAGTGCTGGGGTGCTACCATGACCAGCCTCCACACTCCTCTTCATGACCTGTATAGAAGACATAAAAGATGCTTCTTCTTGGAATATACTGTCCTTACTCTTTGCACACTTCTCAGATTCCTCCCTTTTATATTCCCAAGAAGTATTTAAAAAAAATGAGAAAGCATGACATAGCCAAGACTAGCAATGATCTGGAACTCCTCATCCTCCCACCTCCACCTCCCAAGAACACAGACTATAGGTGCACACCACCATGCCTGGCTCCAAAAAGCACTTTTTGACAATAGATAGCTAGCAAGATTTGAGTTCAGAATCTTGATGCCATGACAGCTATTGCATGTTCTCAACAAACTTCAAGTCATCAAAATAAAAAAAGGCATGGAGAACTCAAAGGATGATTTGCCATATGAAGAATTCAATTTCTTCTGAGAAGTACCTATGCAGGCAGATAGCAATCCTTCCATCAGGCCAGTAAGATGGCTCAGGAGGTAAAGGCTTGCTATGGAGTCTGAGGACTTGAGTTGGATTCCTGGAACCCACAGAAGAAAGAGAAAACCAACTCCTAAAAGTTGTCCTCTAATCTCTACACATGAGTTGTGGCACATATCATTGGCACTCATGCACATACATGTCACACACACACACACACACACACACACACACACACACACACACACACACACGAAAAGGACCCTTGCATCATTGGTAAAAATCCTTTTTCATGTGCTCTTACCTCCACACCTATTGCTGAATGAAAAATCCATTCAGCAATAGGTGTGGAGGTAAGAGCAGAATATATATGCAATTATTTCAAGATAAGGTTACAGGATAAAGTTATGTTTATAAGGTTACAGGCTTCTGTTTCAACTCTCATTTTCTTTTTCAACTACCATTTATGCTTATTTTAATCTCAAATGTGCTTGTGGATATTAGTCAACACATACACATTCTCCTGCAGTTTTATGATCTCTAACCTCAAGGCATAGTGCCTCCTATTATCAAGTTAAAAATAAAACCAGGTTGATTTGAGGGAAATCAGTAGGTAAGTCTTCTATAGACACAGGTAGAGAATTTCAACTCTGTATGGTGATTAATTCACTAACTACTAGCTGCTAAGCATGACCAGAAATGATGGGCACATTGTTACCATGGTGTTAAAATGAGGAACAGTAACTGATAGGATTTCTGCACATTTCAGTGTTGAATAAAAAATATCATTGAATCTGACAGTATCATAATGCTACGTCAATGATGTAAGATGATCATACATGGCTAGAAAAGAGTGTAGTAAGTATAGAATTGTATCTTTTAAAGTGATCTCTGAGAGGAATAGGGAATGAAGGGCACACAACTAGTGCCACTGTCAGAACGGGGTGAGCAGGTGACATCTCAATTGCTTAGTTTAGATGTCTGAGAACTTCATTTACAGAAGAAAACACAGAGTGAAATCACTGTACAGAAGGGCCCACAATGACATCTTAGTACTCTTGACTTGATGGTGTTGGAGAAGGGGTGAGGAGTGAAAGGAAGTTAGCAGGTAAAGACGACTCTGGCTACCGAAGGGGGAGTGTTTGTAAACCCTGCCCCTCTCTCCTGTGGCGTGAAAGACCTCCAGTGATGGTAAGGGCTCCAACTGAGAAACAGTTAAGAGAGAAGTGCCGTCAGCCGGAGGTACACTCCTCTGGTGAATTTTAACTGACACAGGGCATTGAGTGTTGCTAAGAAGGTACTGAAGAGGTAATGCGCCAGATGCTATTGGTTTAGTAAAATTAACCCAACTCTCTAGGTCATCTTCACTAACACATCGCCTTCTGGGTCTAAGGCAAGAAGACAGCCTGGAGGTGCTAGAAAAAGCAATGTCAGTGAGTAGCATTGTGCCATAAAAGGACTTCCACAGGCGAAGTCTAGAGAACAAGCAGTCATCCAGAATGCTCTGGGAAGAGGATATGATTTATGTAGACCTCTGCTTCCTTTAATGAAGAGAGGTTTAAATTAGGTTACAGTGCCTTGTCCACCATGAGTATCTGTGATTCAACGCTGGGAATAGAACACAAAAGATGTTTTGTCTGTTTGATCCATGAACGTTGGTGAAATCACAGAGCTAGTCGAGGTCTCAGTAATGTTCTTAGCTGTGAACCAGGCGTCACCATATCCATATCTTTGATGATTATACATCATCGATATGCTCTACTCCAAACCATCTGCTGTCACACAGCAGCAGCATTCTCCCATGCCTACGCAGCATTCTCCCACCGTTCAATCTGCCTACAACAACCTATTGCCTCACCTCATCAGTCACCTCATTTCACAGACACAGTACCTTCTACCTGGCTCCCAGAACAGATACTTCAAATTCTCTGAAAACTCCCTTCTCTTTTAGCTCTTCGTTAATCAGTAACTTATTTTTTTTAATTTTTATTGATTTATTCTCTTGAATATGGTATAGAATGGAAATTCTGGGCAAGTCACTCCTCTGCTTAAAAATCTCTCCATGCATGCACATTCATGTTCTCAGGATGAAGAGCTGAAATCTCTGACAATTTTGGATGATCTGACCTTTTTATAGCCTCCTCTTAGTCTGCTGTACCCTCACTGGCCTGTGGTTAGCCTTGTCTTCTTACTCAGTTCCTGACTACGTGCATGGGTATCATGCCTACTGCTATTGCTGAGGGGCTTACTCCATTTCCCTTTATGGGGCTCAGTTCACATTCCCCACCTCCAAAGCTAGTCTTCTCTGAGCCCCACCATCCAACCTTCCCTTCTGTTAGGGTTTTATTAATTAGAGCAGAAGCTGTAACATTTAGTGAGAACTTATTACATGCAAGCATCGTGTTAGGTATTTTCTACATCTTAATTCACCTTTACTATCCCATGGGTCTGTGCTCCATAGATATTCCACAGATAGTTTCAAGTCCATCAAAAATGTATAAGATAAAACCATAGTTCATAGGTGCTTAGAAATTCTATAACTGTGTGTCTTAGGGAATAGCCATGTCTAAAGATTTTTTGATGCTGGCATGCATACATAAGGCTATATTACAAATAATCAAACACCAAGTATTTGGTGGAAACATTCCTTAGGAAAGGCCTGAATTCTCAAAGCTGTCCAATCATTCTTTTGTTAATCCACCTGTGAATTCTTCAGTCCACCCAGCACCAAAATTGTGTCAAACACCTCATTTCCTTCAGTTTTCTACATTCTGTCTTTGTAGATGATAGTTGTCACACTGATAGTCCCTGACCACCCTTCTTGTCACAAGTCCTTCAGACAGAAGCCTGCAAACACACGAATCTCCTATTCATCTAAGTTTTAGAAATGTTAAAAGCAAAAAAAAAAAAAAAAAAAAGGTCATAACTGGATTATGAAGTGGCAACGTAATAAAATCTCACCTGTATCCTGTGCAGGTGGCATTTTGACCGGAAGGAGCCACTGGTCTCAGACTGACCCGTGGAGAAACCTGGGCTGAGAGCAGAAATCCCAAGGCAAGAATAATCAGAGCTACTGTGGTACCTAAAAAAAAAAAAAAAAAAAAAAAAAAAAAAAGCTTTTTACTGGAGAGCATTATTTATTTCAACACAGACCTGGTTTGACATCATAGCTCTGAATGAAACTCCTTGATTTATCTTCCCTAGATTAAAAAAAAATGCTTTACTATGTATACTAATGGTCAGAAGAACTCAGTAACACATACCTATTGAGACTCAAAGAAAACAAAATTCAAAGCAAATCTAGTTGGCCAGAGTAATTGGTAATTGGTAATAATTTTCTAAGACTGAAACAATAAGCTGCCAAACCTCCCAAAAAAGATACCAAAGATTATAAGATTGCTGATAAATCTTAAAAAAAAAAAAATCAGACAATGAAAACAAGGCTCTTCCCACGCTAGCAGCCTGGTGCCATGCCTTCCTCACCATTATGCTCTCCACCTTTGGAACTATATAAGCCAAAATAAACTTTTTCAGAAGTTAAAAGAAAAAAGGAAAAAAGAATGGACGCCTCACTGCCAAGTCACTAACACAACAGAAGCACACAAGGAAAGAGGTGCACATCACATGGTGTTGTCAGAGCCAAGAAATTCTCCCAATGGCATTTGATCAGTAAGACGTGAATTAGCAAAAATAAAGGCCCCGACTGATTATTTCTTTTTTTTTTTTTTTTTTTTTTTTTTTTGGTTTTTCGAGACAGGGTTTCTCTGTGTAGCTTTGCGCCTTTCCTGGAACTCACTTGGTAGCCCAGGCTGGCCTCGAACTCACAGAGATCCGCCTGCCTCTGCCTCCCGAGTGCTGGGATTAAAGGCGTGCGCCACCACCGCCCGGCTCCGACTGATTATTTCTAAAGCAGGTGAAAATTAAAAAGGCAATGGCACACCGAAAAGGCTAGGCCACATACATTCATTCACTTTCCTGTTAATATTCAGGACTGGACATTTGCTCTGCACTTTAAGAAACAGGATTCATGATCATTCTATCACTGAAAAGACCAAATTTCTCCAGGTGTGATAGGGTGCTCCTCCAATTCTAGTACTTGGAAGGCAGAGGCAAAATGACCCCAAATCCATGCCAGTCTGTGCTATAATGCAAGACCCATCTTTGTCTCCAAAAACTTTGTGCTGGAGTTGCAGCTTAGTACCTGCCTAGCACAAGGCCCTGGTCACATCTGAATGTGTGTGCATGTGTGAGTGCACACACACACACATGCACACACACACACACACACATATGCACACATATTTAGCTTTTAATTTCTGTTCTGGGCACAGAATTGTGAGGACACATAAAAGGAATAGCACGAAGAAAAAGATTCTGTGTTAGCTGAACAACTACCTGGGACCATATGGAGCTTAGGGATAGAATGTATATGGCACTAAGTATTTTACTGAAATAACAGGCAAGTAATTTAGAATTCAACTAAACTTATCATTAAAGGATTAAGTAACAGGAAAGCCTTGGGAAACCATGTGGTAGGAGAGTAAGGCGCAGCAGCTGGGTTGAGGTGGCCTCTGCTATTTCACAATTCTGGTTCTAGACAGAGCACATGGCCTTCCCCAAGTTCATTTAGTTTTCTTTAAATGGGTCTTAGTGAAAACACACAGATATATTTTTTTTTTAATTTTAAATGTTACTATTTAAAGATTATTTTATGTAATGCTATTCAATGTCTAAAAACATGAACTACTATACAATTGTTAGACTCAGCTGAGAAACGGCAGTGTTCAAACAACAGAAAAAAGCCTAACACAGCCATTATCTCGTTCTTCCCTCTTTTCTCTAGGTTAAACATCTCTTCTTACTTCAACAGGCTTATAAATGCCTGTTTAAAACCACCTCCTGTTCCTCACTTGTTTTCACCTACCCAGGGGCTTCCTGATATCCTCCTCAACACAGGTCAACCTCTTGTCTTTGCTCCTGTGCTGACACTTGGAATGAACTCCTGCCCCTGGGCACAGGGCATCCACTGCCAAGTTACAAACCCGAGTGGAGCATCCTGCCCACTCCAGGAATGAAGGATTGAACCCCCAGTAACTGAGTTTGGAAGTTGGGATATATTTTCTCACCAAAAACTGTAGTATGTGCTAAAGCCGGTTTGTGAGATAAAATTTTGTCTTAGATATACTTTTGATTGAATAGAATTTAGTTAATGCTACTCAAAAATCTTCATGTTTGAGAGTAAAACATGCATTTTACTCTAGATATAAAGTTGTGATGGGAATGCAGCCAACTGATGAGTAGAACTGTGCATTTGAAAAAAATTAGAAAATATCTGAGGTAACCATGTAAACACAATGTTAAAGGTGGATCTTATTCTGTCCTGCAACAGAGCCCTTTACAGAAAAACAACAGGTGAAATGGTCAACTTTTAACACAAATGACTGGTGTTTTTTTTTTTTTCTTATTTTGCTATTATATAAAACACACTTGACCAATCAGATTTTACCCTAGAATTTAGGCCTGTTTCAAAAAGTCTTTTCTTGCTCTATGAAAGACTGTTCTAATATTTGCTTCCATACTATTCCAAAATAAAAAAAAACACAACGTTGCAGAGTAAGAGCATAAAGGATAAGCTTTTCAGACAAGAGCAGAAACACTGTGGCAATGCTCTTCAGTTTTGCTTCACTGAACAGCACTCCAACTGTTGACAGAAATGTCTCCTCAGCAAATTGTGTCCTTATAGCTCCCTTCTTGTCTCAGTCTTGTTTCCAGCCACTTACCCCAGGCTAGTTGAAAGATCCTACCTCTCATTGATTTGTTTTCTGCCTATCATTCTAGTTTCGTACTGTTTGGCTTAGAAATCATTCTCAGATGCCACTGTTACCTATTGAGAGAGTCACTGTCACCACTAGAAGGCATTTTAAAGCAGGATTCTACATCCAGCCACCTACCTGCCAAACTACCAAAGGTAAGCTTCCTTCGGCCCACTTTCTCAACGAGCCAGACTCCCACGAGTGTGAAAATGAAGTTGGTGAAAGCTGTCACTGAAGCCAGCCATATTGCAAGCCTGTCATCTTCCACGCCAGACATCTGCAGGATGGTGGCGCTGTAGTACCTGTGAGTAAAGAAGAGAATGACTGTTGTTGGTAGTTTTTCAAGGAAACTGTCAATCAGACAGAAAGATGCAGCCACCTGAAAAAAAAATGGCTAACTACACTAACAGCATTGCTACAAGAATTCATGTAAGCCCTTTAAAGGAGCACAATGGAGGAAACTTTCTCAGACACCGTTATTCTGGAGAGAGAAGGTTGAGTGCTTCCAAGATGAAATGTCCCACCTCTAACACAGCACCAGCCAACTGGCTCACTAAAGCCATCAGGGATGAGCTCTAAGACAATGGGATGATCCCGAAGTCACTGTTCTCTGTGAATGAGGAGACTGTATATAATGTGGCAGTGGTGGTGGTGGTGGTACATGTGAAGGTCTCTATAAGGAAAGCTGAAGGAGAACCACTTGTCAGGATGTATTTAGCTTTGTACAGGAGGAGGTACTGACTTATGCACATGAGGACAGCTCAAGGGCTTCTGGGAGACTGTGCTCTTCTGTGAGGTTGAGTCTTGAGCACGATTTATTTTCCTAAGTCTGCAGACTCATCTTGTTTACATGAATTCAATGAGATGACCATTTTCTCATGAGATGCTTTTCTATCGGAAGAATTCAAAAACCAACAGTGCATCCTGAACTGTGGCTTTGCCTAGCTTTGAGGAATTCTAAATCTGACAGTGGGTGTGTGAGCGGTACATGAGACCAAGCTGGTTATTTTCATAGTAAAAAAATCTGTAGTTTCTAGCTATTTATCAATACTTACATAATATTTCAGAGATAAAAATCTGCCTTAAATATGTCTCTTTGATTCATCAATGGCTTGTTTATGAGTTTCTAAATTAATGAGGATGGTTCTTATATGAAATATTAACAACATCACAGTTCATTCATCTTGACGGAGAATTTTCCTTTTTTAAAATAGCAATCCAAATTTATAAATTACTGTGAAACAGGAAGGATATATTTTACTGATCACACTAAAAATTACATAAGCCATTTGAAGAATGATGACAGCTGTTATAAAACCACAAATCCCCAGTGGAATAACTCCTAGTATGAAAATTGTGTTTTCAGAGTGATGAAAAAAAAAATCTGTGAATGTGATCCATTCCATCCAAACAGTGCTTTGCAATTTTCAGGCTCTATTGTACACGTTGTTATAGATATCTGTACAGCAAAGGTGTGTGTATCTTCTACAGAAGAAAATGAACACCAAATCTAACAAGGCAGAAATATTCAGGAAAATTCAAATACATAATACTGAGAAGGTTTTGGTATGTGCTATGTTAATTAATGCTGGAATCTTCTCAGTGTTCTAACAATGAAAACTGAGACACTGAACAAAACCATTTTCAAAAAATAAAACAAAAACAAAAAGTATAGCTAAATAAGGCTATTTTGATGTTTTAAATTTTGACTCAAAACTCACAAAACTGCCAGAGTTAATTTAGAGAATACAAAAGAGAGTAGTATTAAACTAAGTGGTTTGACTTTACTTAAAATACAGGTGCCAAAATATGGTGTTACTAGAGCTTTGGGGACAACCTATAATCACTATCCTGTGATTCAAAAATCTGAATTCCAAAGTTATCATTGTGATATGCTGTCCAGGTAATGTTAATCATCATTTGATGAATATTTATTTATGGATTGGGTACTGCCACCTTCAAGAGACTCACAGGTTGGTATTAGGGAATAAAAATGGAAACAAGTCATTTTACTTTACAAATGTGGAATAAAGAGCAAAAGAACATTTCCATTTGTTGTGAAATGTTCCTTGCTATCTCTGAAATTTAATGATGTGCAGCCATGAAGGATCATAGGGGTTTCCTAGCAGGCATGACAATCTGGAATGGAAAGCGAAGGCAGAGCAACACACACACAAAGCACGGGGATATTTCATCTAGAACTCCAGTATTTCATGTGGGATGAATGTAAGGTATATATATATTAAACAGAGGCTGCTCACCCCCCCAACCCCCAGTGAGCAGCTCCCAAATGCAATTATGGTTGGGTTTTGTCTTACAGGCAATGGAAAAATCAAATACAATTGGAAGAAAAATCACAAGAAGACATGTGTTCGGTGAGCAGACTGCTCTGGGGGACTTCTGGGTAAGATGACAGGCTAGAAACTGCCTCTGTCTGACCCGGTGAAACAGATGTACCAAGAAAGAAAGAATCCAATTCAATAAAGGGGAGAGGGCGAACATCAGAAACCTGAAAGAGCAGCAGCAGGACAAGTGTGAAGTGTCAAGAAGAAAGCCTTGCTGAGAACGGCGCCAGTTAGGTGGTTACAGGGCAGGGAAGGAAGAGACTTCTCATCTGAAATGTTATTGGCAACATGGATCCTCCAAAATCCATAACACCTCACCTGCTGATTTCAAAGATGCGGAAATAGATAAAAAGACAAATTAAGATCTCAAAATTGACCAAAAAGATCAATGACCTCAAACAAGCAGATGAATAAAGGACCTGGAGAGCAATGTCGGAACAAAGCAGGGGGGAAAAGGCACTTTTGACCATGGGAGCAGAGAAAAGGAAAAAAAAAAAGTTATGGGAAAAATACATGAGTTAAGGACAGATAAGAAAGAGTCCACTACGCCCAACACAGTAAACTAGAAACCCACTAACATCAGTAGAGTAGAAAGGAAGCACAAAATGTAATCTAGCCAGCTAGTAAAAGAACTTAAACTTACAAAAATAAGTAAACTTTCTTTTTTTTTTTTTTTGGTTTTTCGAGACAGGGTTTCTCTGTGTAGCTTTGCGCCTTTCCTGGAACTCACTTGGTAGCCCAGGCTGGCCTCGAACTCACAGAGATTCGCCTGCCTCTGCCTCCCGAGTGCTGGGATTAAAGGCGTGCACCACCACCGCCCGGCTAAACTTTCTTAATTATAACTTAAATTCAAAGAACCTCCAATAGAAATATGCAGATTGGCTGGCTGAATTAAAAATAAGACTCAACTGTCTGTTCTCTCCAAGAAACACATCTCACTGGCAAACACACACACACACACACACACACACACACACACACACACACACACGTCAAGGGAAGTCAGCTACCTTAGCAAGCAAATGGAAGCTGAAAACAAGCTGCCATCAATATTCTACTTCTAATAAAGTGGACCCCAAATAAAAATTAATAGAAGAGTTTTAAAAAGGCCCTTGTATACTCATAAAGGAGCAATTCATCACAAAGACATAACAGTTGTTAAATATATATGAAGTGAAGATTGGGGCTCCCAATTTCATTAAAAAGGGTTAGAAGCTCTAGTTACAAAATAGAAGTGAGCTCAATACTCTGTTCTCATCTATCATGCAAACTGAAATCTCAAGAGTTAAACCATACTGTAAGTCAAATGGACTTAATAGATAACTACAGAATAGTCCACTCCATAGACAGATATGTATCTTCTCATCAGCTCATCAGCCCAGGGAATCATCTCTACAAGCAAGTTGACAAATACAATGCAAAGACCTGGAGACTGAACATCACATTCTTAAATGACCAGTAGATCACTGGCAAAAGCAGGCAGAAAAATAAAAAAATTCCAAAAATAAGAACCTTTTAGAAATCACTAAAGTTTATAATTATGTCTTTGCATTACAAAAATCAGAGAGATCTCAATAAATACCTAATGATGCATCAGAAGGTTTTACATAAAACAAGTCTACGTCAAAAGTAGTAGATGGAAGAAAGTAATAAAGATTAGGGCAGAAGTTAGTGGAATAGAGACTAAAAGAACAAAACACAAAATCATCCAGACTTGAAAAATGAAGATTGACAAGCCCCTAGCAAACATTACTCTAAGAAGGGAGTGATGAAAACAGACAAAGATCAAGAGATTCTAATACAATGTAGAGAATATAATTTGAAGTCCTAGGGAGTTGGGAAAGTTTTATAAGAAATTGAAAAATCTCTAAGAAATAGATAAATTACTAAACACTTATTTATTATATATACAGTAAGCCTGTATGCCAGAAGAGGGCACCAGATTTCATTATTGATGGTTGGGAGTCATTATGTGGTTGCTGGGAATTGAACTCAGGACCTCTGGAAGAGCAGCCAGTGCTTTTAACCTCTGAGCCATCTCTCCAGCCCCATAGTTTAAATATATGTAAATGCTGTTTTCATGAATTATGACCTGAGTCAACTTAAAAAGTTATTTTTCATTTTCACTAGTGTATGTTCTCTGTATAGCATACTGGGTCCTCTCAGGACGTTCTCATACAAGGATGCAGCGAACTCTGAGTGGACACTGCCCAGGCCCATCCCTTTCTCAACTCTATTAGTTCTCTTTGCTCCCTGGGCACTTCCACTTCCTTCATGGCTCACACACACACATGATTTTATGATCTGTGTATTATGACAGGACATATTTATCTAGGAACACAAATGAGGGGAACCATGCATGCAGTAGCTTGTCTCTAGGAGACTGGCTTCATTTGTTTAATATGATTGTTCCTGCAAACAACATGCCTTTGTTCTTATTTCAGTGACCATTTCATGTGACTGGCTACCACTCAACTTACTACCTTCTGAACATTTATGCAGTGGTTTGCATTTTCAAAGGCCTGGGTCATCTTCCTATAAAACCTAAGAACATAGGAACGGAGGAGGCATTCACGTGTGGACTTGAAGCAGGATTCATTTCAAATTCATCTCCTAACGTGAGTCAGGTAAAACATGATCTTCAAAAGCTCCCTGGGCCACCTTCAGTCATCCTACACACACCATCTCTTCCTCCAGTGAAGGAGAAGCCCCAGGACTGCCTGTGCCCACGGAAGACTCTTTCCTAACTCTGTGGAGAGGCCTAAGAACAGAAAAGGCGGGGCCTGAACATGTGCACTGCTGTCTCAGATGGGACATGTGCCTTCCAAACTTGAATTTGAAATAGTAGGCAAAATAGCTCTAAAAAACACAGCAACTTGGAAGAAGCAGTGCAGGAATATGGACAAGTAGTCATATTTTTAACAGAATGTATATATTAAATCCGTGTATACACAAGGCATTCCTTAAGAGCTTTCAAAACTCCATTATTCAGCTTCTTGAGGCCACAGCCTTTGCCACACCTGTCAATCTTGCAGAGTAAACAGATATATTAATGGCTTATTGAGTGAATTAGATTTACCACAGACTATCAAAAATGATTACGCATTTGTATAACTTAAAAAGATAAAACCACGCTGAACAGGTTATATTTAGGAATATGTATGTATATTCAAATACATCTATGAATGCAATAACAGTTAGCGAAAAAAGAGGTCATGAATTTGAATGAGCCTGGGAAGGGGTGTGTGGGAGGGCTTGGAGGGAGAAAAGGGAAAAGAGAAAATGCAATTATATTATAACCTGAAAAATAAAATAAAAGAAGCTAACAGTTCAACTCACTTGTTGTAGTCAATGTGGATGACTTGTAAGAGAGAGAAAGGAATACAGTGAACTTTATCTACCATCACAGCAAGGTAGCCCTAAAAGTTTGTCGAGACAATAGAAAATGATAGCATTAACTTTCTTAGAAAACGAAAAACAAATTCTCCCAGCACAAAACTATAAAAATGTTACTGCCATAAGTCAAAGCACATGAAACATTCACTTCCTGTCAGTGAGAGCTGTCTGAAGCAGGTCAAGTTAACCGCAAACATTGAGTCACAAGTACAATAACATGGCACCAGGCTTGGTTGTCCCAGTATTATAGACAACTTGTACTAGTCATCACCACTGCCAACCTGCTTCTCAACTGCATGGGCTATGTTTGGACTTGAATGTGGTCTGGTTAATGAGAAGACCAAATTATAGAGTACCCGATCAACTATAAGCCCTAGGAGATTTGCATTCAAGTTTCATTTTTGGGATCTTTCATTAATTCCTAAGAAAACCAGTCTATTTTTATAACCCATATATAATAGTGTACTAAAGACACAATTTAAAATGCCATGATGATAACCCTAGCATTTGAGAAGACAGTTATTCAAATCTTAGATGGTCTTTTAATAAAAAACCCGGAGCCAGATATTGGGGTGAAAGCTGAAAGATCAGAGAAGCAGAGGAAGCCACAACCACCACCTGTTTCTTACCTCACCCACTCCATGAATCCTCTGACTGAAATCCTGAGTCTTTACCCAAAAGGGTCTCAGCTGAACTGCTTTAGTTCTTGTTTCCTCAGGCCTTATATACCTTTCTCTGCCCAGCCATGTCACTTCCTGAAATTAAAGGCGTGTGTGTGCTTCCCAGTACTGGGATTAAAGGTGTGTGCAACCACTGCCTGGCTTTGTTTCCAGTGTGGCCTTGAACTCACAGAGATCCAGAGAGATCTCTGCCTCCCGAATGATAGGATTAAGGGTGTGTGCCACCACTGTCTGGCCTCTATGTCTAATCTAGTGGTTGGCTCTGTCCTCTGATCCCCAGGCAAGTTTAATAGGGTACAATCATTACAGTCTGGGCTATAAAATAAGATACTGCCTCAAAACAAATGAACCCCCTCAAACATCCCCCCCCCCTCAAACAACCCAAAGACATCAACAACAGCAATGAGACAGAAGGGAAAGAGAGAGGGAGAGAGAGAAAGGAGAGAGATTATTTTAACTGAAAAGTATTTTCCTATTGAAACAAAATTGGAGGGACATCTATGAAAAACAAATCAACAGCTTTAAGAGGAAAAATGTTTTAATCAAGATACAAAAAGTTGTTTTAAAACTTAAAACTTTCAAAGATATTTTACATATTCTGTGCAAAAATATTATAGATGCAAGATACAAAGGCAAAGATAAAAGTCAGGAAACCAGAAGTTAAGATTGTGCCTATATCGGATCAGACCTGGGTTCTGTGCTAATGTACCAGTAAACTATAGACCATGTTAATCTTAAATCAAACCATACTCCAAGTATCAGAGTAACCTTTGAAACAAGCAATTAATAATCATATTTAATACAGGATAACCATTCCCAAAATTTAAATACTTTTATTAGTCTTTGGGCCACACAAAAGAAAAATGTGACAACGTTTGAAGGCTCTTCTACAATTCCCTGATACTTCCAAAGAGAAGTCCCTCTGTCTTAGCAGCTCCTGTGAACATTTCTCCTCTGGAGACCACAAGAAGAGCACATACCTGCCTCACCAGCCTGACCCTCCTTCACCTTTCACTGAGAACAAGGCAGAAGCTCTCTAATCCGATCTTCAGGTCACCCATTTGAGAGAACAATCTACTCATTTTTCCACAAAGAATTCTTCCACTAGATGCAGGAATGGGTATTAGGCTAGCACCTCTCAACTGTAGAGTTGTGTGGCTGTGCCTATGGGTGACTGATCCAAACCCATTTGTATGTTATATAATTCAACCATAAATCAATAAAACATAAACACTAAACACGAGTTGTATTAAGAATAGATCCCGATTCTTTGGAGAGGCAAGGGGGGATGAAGGGGAGACAATTCTGCATGACATCATAATGCTCCAGAGCTAAACATGGAGCAGCAGAGAGATTCTTGACCTGGGTTTTTTCTCAGGTATATTTTAACCCTTGTTCAGTTAGAAAGAAACCAAAGTCTGAAAATTCACAGACGATATGGGTGTGGCTTACTTAATACAACCCACAGAGCTGTTAAAACGATGAGCATGCTGCTAAGGGTCAATGGAAAATAAACAGTCCAGGGTACCCTTATGGCATGTCCTCTTAACTGTCCCAGAAAACAGGAGTATGTGGGTCCTAATCATGTCAGGTAAGAGGGCATGCCCTTTGCCTATCAAGTTTCAGTTTCTCATGCAGTCTAACAACATGCAGGGCTTTAATTCTTTCAGATGACCTGGGATCTAGAGGCCAGGCTGTTCTCCTTCAAGTTCTGTATTCCTCAGACCCCAACAAGGCAAAAAGTAAACTGAGGGGGGATGACACCGTCTTCCTTTCTTCCCACTTCCCACTCTGTTTACTTTCTGGTCACATCATCCCACGGAGATTCGTGACCTGACTCACAGTTTTCGTTCCTCGCAGTCTTTGTCAAGTTCTTAGAGGGGTGTAGCTGTATGGTGGGTCACACACACAATAGCTCATGACCATACTTCCCCATTCCCTCTCAGATCCGCACCTCAATCTCCAGCCACACAATTCTTTATTCTGGAGCCTCTTCCACAGACCACTCTTCCCACCATCACTAACCCCTGGTCAGTCACCACATGTTCTCAGGAATGGGGTGTTGCAGAAGGACCCACAGCCTGTTCAGCCACCCAAACAGCTGCATCCATCTCGTCATTTGTTAACTCAAGGTCTGGGATCAAGACGTTTCTATTTCCAGCCAGTTTTTGGAGGGGCTGTTGAAGCTTTGAAAACTCTGTCAGGAGCCCACCTCAACAATCATTTTTGTATCACTATCTCCCACGCCTTTGCCTTTGTCTTCTCATATTCGTGTCACAACCTACAACTATTTGTGTCCAGTTAGTCCACTTGTATCGTCAGCTAACAGCGGAAGGGGCCGACGAGGGGGGAAAAAAGTACTTGAAAATCCCCAAGCTGTGGAATTTCTCACTCACTGAAGAATAATGTCATGGTACTCATCACGGTCTGTAATCCTGAGTCACCCCTGAGAAGTGTGGCAATCTGAAGGACACACGTTGACCATCAGTCCTCATAGTTCATGAACTCCAGTCATCACTCAAATCCCCCACTTATGAACTCAATATTTGCAGGTGATTAATATTAGCCATCTCTCTTGCATTTGATGCAAGAAATTTATTCGTATCTCCCTGATACGACAGATCACTTTTCTTTGACATAACAGTTACTTAAATAAATACACCTATTTCTTGTGCTAAATTAACACCCCCAGAAGAATAGTTCATATGTGATTCACTTTTGAAACTACTATCACTGACTGTGGATTCTTCACAGGCATTTACTAAATGTTTATGCAAAGCAAAGGAATGAGATGATGTGACACCTTCTCCCTATGTTTATCATTATAGACACATATAATTCATGGACCACAAAGCTTTACCTTTCTAAAGTATACAATGGAATGGTTTTTAACTAAATTTAAATCTTTAAAAATAACATTTTTATATGTTAATATTATAATTTTATAACATTAATGAAAGTATTTCAACAATCTGGAAGGTTTGCAGATATTAGAGTCCTGAGGAAGAGGATGAGATGGGAGAGTAGAGGATTTGTCTTGAAGGTCTTTGCTTTTCTACCTGCTACCCAGTGCTGCCCTGTCTCCATCCAGCCACAGTCCTTTGTACATCACTGGCTCACGCGCATTCCCAGTATCCATCTGCACGGTCTGAGAACAGGACTTCTCTGTGTTTCATGGTACGCATGTGTTTGGATTGGTGTGTAATGTGCGTGTAGGTGCACATGTGTATGTGGAGAAGAGAAGTTGACGTCAGATGTCTTCTTTAATTATTCCCCACCTTATTTATTAAAACATGGTCTCTCTGATCCAGAAGCTCACTGATTAATCTAGGCTGAGTAGTAAACTCCAGGCTCTGCCTGTCTCCACCGCTTACCCATGTTTACATCACTCCAGTTGGCTTCCTCATAGCATCTGGTTTTCACATGGGTACTGGGGACCAGAGTCCAGTCTTCGTGTTTGCAGGGCCAGCAATTTACCAACTGAGCCCCTTCCCCAGCCCCCAAGTGCCCCAAGGACAGGACTTTAAAAATGACTACATCTAATTTATGAGACTTTTATATCCTCACAGTTACAGAAACTTCATTTACTGTGTCTTTAGCTTCAACTTGTGTCTGCCTAACACCTCATTAGGACACAGAAGAGGGAGCGAGGTAACAGTCTATTTAGACTTCCTCTCAGGAGTCTTAAGAGTCTGAGAAAAGGGCAGGTCATGACATTTACTCTGGGAAAAGCAGTGCTCACAGCACTGACTATTAAAGGGGATTTAAAAAAAAAAAACTATGCTAAGCTGTGATGGCCTCAAAAGTTTGTTTGTAAGTAAAAGTTTGCCAGAATTTTTTTTTATTCTATATAGAAGTAACATTTTAGAACATGTTCACAAAAATACAATTATGCGAAACTATATACTTTAGTACACACTACTTATGACTCAAACTCTCCAGGGAATCACAAACTGAGAGAACAGATCAAGAGTATGCAGAAGATAATGTGACAAAGAGAAAACATGCGGAGCAGAGCTGAACTATTTAACAAAAGGTAAGCATTCCGTTTCTATTTAGGCAAGCCTTTTATACTTCTCTCTGTTCCTAATTTTCTATGATGGGTCTATATTATTTATAATTTTCTGTTAAGTAGCAAAATTTCATAGATTAGAACATGCCACATATTCAGGCACCCTTGGCCCCCAACACTGATCTAAATGCACTATTAAGTAAATAACGCAAACATGAAATAAACACAAGGAATGGACACATGTATGTTTGTCTTTAGACAAACAGTATTTTCTGAAATATAAAATAGCAATTAAGGTACAGGGATGTTCATGATGACACAAATGCATTTTAATATAAATGCAATAATAGCAAAATGTCTCAACCTGATACAATTAAAATGCATTTTCAGGGTCTCTTATGCACAGTGGAAGATGGAAAGATGAATGGGGACTAACATTCCACTGAGGGAGACCACTAGGCCCCAAAAGCTACCTGCCAAAAAGTGGTATTTGAACAAGAGGACAGAGGTTTATCCTATCTTACCTCCCAAACAAATAACTGGTGGCTTTAATTAAGCAGCACGATCCTGGCTGGGCAGCTCAACACAGCACTCTGGAGTCCTCCTTCCTCTCCTCACTCATCCAAGCAATGCTTAAGCAGAACTCAGCTCCCACTTACCCTCACTCCCCAAATCTCCAAAGTTTACTCTACATTATTACCTTTCTCTATATCTAAGCACTCCTAAGCTTTGTTTGAAATGAGGAGAGTCTAAAAATCAAGGAAGACTTCTGAACTACTATGGATAAATTGTATTTCTCTTTCCCCAAATATCAGAGAAAGAAAGCGGATCAATTTTTAATAGCCCGGGAACCAGTTGAGCTGGAACAGCCCTGGGGAGAGGAACTGCAAAGAGAAAGCTGACATGCCCATGCATTATTAAGCAGTAAATGAGGCTGTCTGTTTGGTGTGGGCATGCTGACAGCACCGAGCTCTTTGATGTTTAAACGGAGAAGCCCGAGAACCGCTTGATTCACTCGCATACACACATGTGACACCAACACACGCTTGGCCGTGCTCTGTATTAACCTCTTGGTTTTCTGTGTAAAAAGTCTTTTCATTTTCAATTTCTTTTTCTAGAGGATTAAAGCCAGGGAAAGCTACCTCTCCCCTGGGAACTCAGTGTCAGCAAAGATATACCTCAAATAGGCTTCATGGGGGCAGGGGGAGTCCTTTCAGACACTGAACGCAGAGGAAAGGAAGCCTTCTACTCCCTCCAAATTATCACAGTAAATGGTGTGCTGAGGAATTACCATATCCTGAGCAGACACTCTTTTTGTTTACTGTTTGTTTTCTTAGATCTTCTTGGTGCTTTGAGCTAATGACTCACTCATTAGTCTAGGCTGGCTTTGAACCCATTTAGTTCACTATGGCCCTCCACTACATGGCAGCCATCTTCTGGCCTCTGCTTTGCAAGGGCTGGAAGTGCAGGTGTGCTCCAGCATGCCCACTTCAACTGACTTCCAATCCAGGGTTACTTACTTATTCATGTTGACCCAGTCACGCTCTAACTCACGTTAGCCTACAGCTCAGAGACAGAAGGCTGACCTTGGAACTTACGTGAACTCCTATTGTCTCAGCCTCTCCAGTGTGAGAATATAGCCACGTGCCAATGCACACCTAAGTAGGAGTTTTTCTTAAGACCCAGTTTCTTTTCCTTGCAACTGCTTCTATTCTGATAACCAAGTCCAAAGCCTGTACTAATCATTACAATTTCCTGGGAAACTGACATTGTTCTGTAGTGATGGTCATTGTTGTATTTTTCTGATATCCTTTTTTTTTTTTTTTTTTTTTTTTTTTTTTTTTTTTTTTTTTTTTTTTCGAGACAGGGTTTCTCTGTGTAGCTTTGCGCCTTTCCTGGAGCTCACTTGGTAGCCCAGGCTGGCCTCGAACTCACAGAGATCCGCCTGGCTCTGCCTCCCGAGTGCTGGGATTAAAGGCGTGCGCCACCACCGCCCGGCCGTCTGATATCCTTTTAAATGTTTCTTACTTTTTTTTTTAGTCTTGGCACAAAGACAGAGGAATGAGAGCATCACTTGTGCGAAGAAAAGAAAGCTTAAACCTGGAGCAGAGAGGCACGGCTACTCTCACCACTGCTTGAGACCCTTTTCTGGCTTTCCGATAAATGTAGAGGATGGGGTGGGGTGGCCATTTGGACAGACCAGTGATCAACCACCCCCTTGCTTTTAATTTTACGGTCTGGAAGATCAGCTTACGCCTGCTTCTTCCTCATAGCCCTAACCCTCTCCCAGCCTTCTACAGTGCAGTGCTTGGAAATGCTGTTGGGCCCATCTACCAAACCAGGTCGGGATGGGCTACAACAACAACAAAACCCTGACTGCATGGCTTAGCCACGGTGCAGCCACAGTGACCATGGGAGGTCACACAGGAAGCAGTGTCACCTGGACAGGCTGCCTTCAATGCCTAACACCTGCTGCCCATTCAACTTAGGGGAGAAACTATTCCACGGTTTTATCAAGACCATTTAGGGAGGTCATTACAATTAGTAATAGGATGCAACATTTTACAGTCTATAGAATAACTCGGGGAAACAAATTATTAAGTTGTTCTAAATCAAGTAATTATCAGGGATAGAGAAAACCTGAGGTTATATATGATGAATGAATAAATGGAATATATGTTTCAATTTCCAGGAATAAATTGGCCATCTGTTTACCCTAAAGAGATAGAGATGTAACTAAAGACTGATGCAGAAGGAAACTCAGAAGCACATTGCCATTGTTACTGTGTTATTTATAGAACTTTGGCGACAAAACACAGTGTGACACATACAATACTGGTCTCCCCCAAGTTTCCATTTCCACATCACCTAAATGTAATGACGTTACGTTAGGTGGTAGAAAAGAATTAATGTTTTATACAGAATCAAGGCTGCTAAGCAGATGGCACAGTGTTGAGACAGATTAGCCTGAATTATCCAGGTGGACCTCACCAAATCACAGGGTTTTCCCATGTTCAAGAGGAAGAGAGGGAGTCAGAGGGCATGTGGCCATGAAGACAATGACTGCTAACTCTGAAGACAGGGAGGGGGTAGGCATGAGGCCAGTGAGTTGAGGTAAAGAAATGGATTCTCCCCGTCTTTAGGCTGGAATGCAGTGCTCCCAAGATAACAAATCTTTGCTTATTTTGAAACCTCTGCTGGGTTTCTGATATACAGAAGTATACGAGAAGGAATTGGTAGTATTCTGCAGCAACAATAAGAGAAACCCCATGTATCCACTGATAAACCTGCATTATAGGGCTGGCTACCCAAATTATGGCTGACCCATACAAAAGTACTACACAGATAGTAAAGAGACATTCTGTGACAGAATACTATCAAGTGACTTTAATGCTGTGAGTCCAAGTACATATATACACTCAAAAATAAAATTCCATCTATGAGAAGTGGGATTTCAAAATGATATAAAATCTTCATGTTTTCATATTTTAGCAACATAAAGTACTCAAGTTGTTAAGAATTCTCAAAGGTTCAAGCATACTTCTTTTGGGATCTAACTTCAGGATACATTTAGATGGCTGTGTCTGAGGCTCTGCCAATGATTACCTACCTCTGGAAGACCGAGCTTTACTGGCTCTATGATGACCACAGCCATAGTCTGTCGTCCGCCACAACTGCCTCTTGACTCGGACTTCAGCACTGAGCTCACGACACATAGGCTCCCCTCTTGTTCGTAACTGCATATTCCCAACCTTATACAGATAAAACTTTCTCCAGTTCATGGCTCCTATATGAAGCATGAATAGTTTTCTGGCATGTCTAACCTGAGGCTCACAGATGGAGCTATCCAAGGATGGCTATGGGGTTATTTTGTTATTAAAACAACAACAACAAGTGCAGTGGCCCAGTTCTTGAGTGTTAACTTTGTAGATGACACTACCATGCTGCAATGCCCAAAGGCTAGGCATGGCTAGTAGATGGAAGAAGGTGGGAGATTTACAGGTATTAATATCTTTAATTTGTTACTTAATTTCCTTTCTTCTTCAGACAATGAACTACAGATGCCCTAGATTACACCATCACTTCAGTTTTACACATTAGAGAGCTGTAGGCTGGGAGAGGTTAAGAACTTGTCTGAAGTTAGGAGTGGTCAAGGCACATTCCCTAAGTCACACTTCTAAAATCTATGTGAGGTTACCTACAACCTCATCTATACATTCTGTATATGAATGTGTAGCTTTATAATTGGCTTGATCATCACTATTCACTGCATCTGGCTCTTTTTTTATTTTTTTATTTTTTTTAGTATTTGCACATACCACTGGAGAACTATCTTTTCTTGATAAATGAGTTTACCTGAGTAACATAAATATGGGCTCCTGAATAGTTTAATCAGTGTCCATTAATTCAGACATACATTCTTCTCTCCCAAAGACAAGAGAAAAATGTACCAATATTGGCCTCAAAAATTTGCAAACCACCAAAGAGAACGCACCTTCCTGCAGCTTGCATTTCTCTATCTCCACACAGTGTGCTATTAATACTGTAAGCTAAAGGGGCCCTCGCTGAGAGCATCCAGGCTACCGCTCTGACTCTCATCTGCAAGGTGACCAGATTATCTTTTCTCAATCTTGCAGCATCTCCCATCCCAGGTCCAGAGGGAGGAGCTGACTCATGAATGGTGTCACCACCCCCCCGAGGAGATCCACAGAACTCCCCATCCGTTCCAGTTCCATGACACATGGCCGTGTAAGCCTGTAATTCTAGAACGTGGAAGGTAGAGACGGGAGAGTTGTAAGTTTGCAGCTAGACTCATCTTCACGGTGAGACCTGCCTCAGGAAGGCAAGGGGATGGGGAGAAAAGGAGGAAGAAAGAAGGCCTTTGCAAGAGTGGGGAAATTTTTTTCTCTACAATGAGGGCACACGCCAAAGGTGAACAGGAAAGAGTTATACTAAGCAGTTGTAGTACACTGTTCTCTGTTTACAAACCAAAGTGATAGGCAACATTTGAGAAATGAGCAAAGGAATGCAAATCCTGGCATCGTGCTGGTAAGTTACCAAAACACAGGATGAGAAACAAAGTTTTAAATTTAATTGATTCTAATTTTATCAATGTAGTTTCAGTTACTCTAAAATCAATTAACCCGCTTCTTTATTGAGATAAAAACACCACGGTAAATCAAGATTTTGCATGATCTCTGCTGGGAAAGGACAGCCCATTGAGTGGGAGATGCTTCCTTAGAGAAAGATGGCACATGCCACAAAGTTCACGGTCACTCCAAATGATTAGTGATGCTCAGAGTGGAAGATGGGGTGGGGAGGTCTGTCAGAAATGTTTATTCGTGTTCATTTCATAGAAAATAAGTTTAAAATTGCATTTCTTTCCTAGTAAAACCCATGTTTAGTTTAAAAGTAAGAAGAATAGCTAGAAAAACTGACTTTTTGTATGTTAAAAATTATATCTTTTTAGAGAGAGAGAGAGAGAGAGAGAGAGAGTCAGAGGGATGATCTAGTTTGAAGTTTTTACTTTCAAATTACAAACGTCACTTTATACATTTATTTCAAGCCCACCCAATGCTATTTTCAGATTCTGTAAATAACTGAAAATATTGTTTCAATTCTGAACGGAACTGGTAAAACAAATGCATTGTTCTTATTGAACAGTAAACTAAATGCTACAAGTAATCAGTGTATTGGTACCATAAATATGAAAAAAAATGGATCTAAGCATCACAGTAAGATTTTCTTAGAACATCTTAGCACATGCAGCGAGGAGTTAGAGCATCACTACAGGTACTCAGTGCATTTGCCTTTACAAACAGTCAGAAAATACTGCAACCCAAGTCTTTCATTAACGTAATCATAACATCAGGCTATGCACACAGAAACAGCAAACCAGTCATGGATTCTGAAGGCCTTGAAAAATGTTCAAACTGCCAATTTAAATATGCCTATATTAAGATGAATTTCCATTTTGCATAATTCTAATTCATTGGATGCTGGTTCTCCACATGATGAATCCAAGGCACAGCCCACTCAGGAAGATGATGAGTAGAAGCAGACATCACCATTTTCCTTGATTTTTTTTCTGTGATCTGCTTTTAAGGAAAAGTTTACCCAATCCCAGAAAAGAATATTTGAAGGGCATAAAATTCACCTTTGAAAATAGTTTCTTCCCTAGGTTCATTAATACAGCTTGAATTGTGGCATTTTAAAACTGGTTCAAATATACAAGACAGTTAAAAATTCCAACTGTGAATTTAGAAGGAAAACTAAAAGGAAACCCATCTTTCATGGGTCTTTGCAATACACATCCCTGTTACAGTCAAAAGCAGCCCCAGCCATCACCCAGTTCAGTACTGATTCTTAGCAGATAGTCACAAACATATAGCTCTCCAGGTAATGTTTCTGATAAACACCAGCCTTGTAAAGATTAGTAAATAAAGCAAGGGAAGAAAGGAAATATAGAGAGAAAGAGAGCAGAAGAGAAAAAAGGGAAGGAAGAAAAACAAATGAAATGAGGATGAAAATATGGTATGCTCACACACACAAAAATTGTCTCACACTACCAGGAAGTTGGCGAGAAGTGCCCTGTAATGATGCTGAAGGACACGCAGAGCACTGCTAAAGCAGCTGAAGCCACAGCCAGAACCCTGGAGCTCTGGCAGGTGGTGGGTCTATCATGGCCTGGTGACCTTGGGATGGTGCTAAACTGTTAAAGTATTTTCCAAAGAGAAATATAAAGTCTACAAGAAAATAACAATGCTCAATGGGCTTAAGAATCACCCTAGTTGGAAGCTCTTGATTATGGGGAAACCTCTGGAATACGAGACATACTATGACTTTTGGTCTATCTTATTGGGACTTTTTATCATTCTCATTATTTAAAAAGTTGGTACCCCCAGATCGAATGTGTTATCAATCACTTTAGAAGAAGGTGAGGACGCTCTTGTCAGCTTGCACAGATGGTGTAGCAGGTCAGCTCATGTGAGTTCACAATTTCAGAGTCTCACTCCAGACCCTCAATAGGGAGCAGGCAATTCCCCCTGCCTGCCTCCAGCGCAGAAGAGAGAAACAGATATATGCCAAGCAGATGTTTGATGAAGATATTCAGTGCTTCTATAAGGAACTGTTGAGGATTACAGCCCCTGTGAAGTGCAGTGCTGTGTGGACAGAAATTCTCCATCTGCTCTTTCCATCTGGCGCGAACCGGCCATATCCAGCTCATGAGAACTGGAACTGTGGCTGAGATTTTATTTAATTCCATGTTTTATTCATCGTCATTAAAACTGCTACATGTGGCAAACAGTATAGAGAATTGATAATTAACTGACCAAATAGTATCTTCATTTTGCAGAAATGAAAACTACAAAATATTTTTAAAACAATTTCTCCCTCCTCCTACAATCATTACTTACATTTTGTCACAATGTTGAATTTTCTAGTGAATATATTTATATATCATAAACTGCATACATATTTGAATACATATACATCCAATATATTGACATTTTGTGTTATGCTATAATAAATACATGTGGGTTTGCTACATGTCTGGCACACAAACAACTGACAGGCATTGGGTGTTATTAATTTCAGCAAGCATTAATGATCACTAAGTTGTAAGAACACTCTCATCTTGAGAAATCATTATAAAACTATCATTTTTATAGATTAGCTTTTTAAATATGTATTTGTATTTTATTCACTTACTTGTAGAATACTACACTTGGATAAATATCTAGAAGTAGACAGGATGAACTGAATGCATCTTTTAAAGATGGTGGATACATATTATTAAATTGCTAACCAGAGAGAACCCAGGAAAAATTCACATTGCTTTGTAATTATTAGATGAGTTTTATAAACATTTATGTTAAAATCTTCAAGCAGAAAAAGATGATGGTGATGCATATCTACAGAGGAGATACTAAGGTTATAAACATCATCATCAGTCTAGAAAATGTCTCTATTTTACCATAAATAGCAATGAACACAACCTGTGTGTTCACTTGGGAGGATGCTGCTGAGCATCCAGCTCAGAGCAGCCAGCTTTTCCCTTTGCCACAGATGACTAGCCCTGCACATCGACACCAGGCAGATGTCTGCCTTGTCTTTGGGGCCATGTTATCTGAAATACCACTGTTTTTAAATTGAGCAACACTGCTCAAAGCAGCATGATACCCAAACTGTTAAGAGACACAGACAGAACTGGGCCATCCTAGGAAAGCACAGGCTGTGATTCTCATCCTCACTGCTCAGTCTGGGGTGGTGTGTGATCATGGAAAGGAACCAGAGCCGCCCACACTGTCACATCTCTCTCCGTTATTTTCTTAGCAGGAACAGATTTCATGTGCAAATGGAGTGACATTATACATTGAGATCATCTGGATATTTAAAATGTCCTCTATCTTTGCGCAATGAAATAAAAGATGAAAGGAAGAGGAGGAGGGGGGGAACAGACAAAAGAGGAGAGAGGGAAAGTGTGCATGTAAAGGGAAGAGTTATTGTTAGAGCCCATCCAAACGTCCTCATTCTCTCTAGCAGAGTGTAGTGTAGGGAATGCACCACTCACGTTGCTGATAGCGACCTCGCCAGCACTATACCTCCGCTCGGCTCCAAGGAAGATGTCTGCATGTTTTTAAGCCTGCCACGTGGATTGAAAAGCTCATCACCTTTCCACAACCACACTGAAGTCTAGGGGAAAAGTGTCTAAAGTAGGTTTAATGTTTCAGAGGCAGAAGCTTCTCATTAGCCTTCTAGCTGACATATGCCAAACAAGGCATCCTCCTTTACCTCAACAGACAAATAGAAAAAAAAATGTGATCAATATAGTAATGTCATGTAAACACAGCACATGCAATTTTAGCTGTAGTATGAATGATGTAAATGGCACCGGTAATTTTCATTCAAACGCAAAGAATTATACAACAGAAATAAAGTCTCTTCAGAGATCAATATCTTACAAACTGTATTGTATTGCCCACTGAGTGGCATATAAAAGGTTAGCCAATTCCAGAAGACAGTTGTTCACAAAGTGCTCATTTCCTTTCCTCAAAGTGAACAAAGTTAAATTAGCATACTTGGAAAATGTGTAATAAGGAAAAGAAATAGCAGTAAAAGGCTGCAGGAATAACTTCAGTCCAATTAGCAAGTCAGGGTGGAGAAATCAGGGCAAAATCTAAGTTGATTTGATAGGAACAGTCTCAATTACTCAATTACAAAAAGTCTGCAGTGTTATGACCTGGACCACAGTGTCTAGTTTATTAATTTGGCATAGGATTCAATAAAAATACAAAAAGATTTCAGACGTGGGCTTCAATGAGTCATCTCTTTAAGCAAAAGATTGTACTGGACATTAGATACTTTGGTATGAATATTTTCTAAAGTACTACAAACACTGATGACTAGCCATACACTTTATCAGGTGCCCCAGTGATTCATAAGTGGAACAGGATCAGGTCAATACTGGCTGTGGTTTGGGCCAGTATTTTAGGATCTCCTTAACCTACTCCTTGAAAATGCCTTCTAGATACTGATTGGGAGAGATGGGGCAGCTCATGCCAATAGCCCCAAAGGCCTCCCTGTGTGAGCCAGAGTGTGCACATGGAGCAAAACAAACTCAAAAGCTCCATGTTTCATCATTGGCCTTTTCCTGTTGGAGGGGGAAACGTGAGCTTGGAACATGCAGAGCTATCATTATAACAAGAACACATATGGGTTTGCACACATATGCAAACACATAGGCACACACACACACAGGCACATACACACACAGGCACACATGGGCATGCATTCTTGTACACACCCAATGACCTGGAAAGAAGCAGTAGAGCCCAGAAATGAAACATCATTTGAGCTGTTTGTGGAACTTGAAGCAAGAGTTTCTAGAAAGTTCAGTTATGAGACTCTGTAAATTCCAACTGAACTTAAGATTTCCTTTTTCTCAGGACTAGTCAGAGCACAGGAGAGGGATGGTAGCTGGAATTCCTGTTCAGCGAGACCAACAAAATACAAGACACCTTCAGTGGCCAAGCCCCCTCTTCTACCTTTCAGGTTCAACTCCAGATTTTGTCAGTGTTGAGGATTTCCCGACTACTGAGTCTGACTCCCTAGAAAGGGCCAATGGTTCCAGAGAAGACTGCATCTATGATGTTGACTTACGGAAAAGACACAGGGCGGAGTACATGAGTTCATGGGGTGATGACTGGAGGACACCAGGCCTGCTTTCCTAGGGGTGTTCCACCCTGTCTTATAAACAATGGCTATAATTTGTGTAACAACAAATGTGACACTTGGGAAACGCTGTCCACTAGGGAAGTGTCTGAAAGCGTCAGTGCCTGGGCTGTCATTGAAGATATGCAGCAAAGGTGCACAATGACTACTATGTACCCACCTCAGACTCCTGGGATGAAAACAGAGGTGCCACAGCAATGACAATGTCTGCGGTTTGACCACAGTGAGCTGCTCCTGTCCCATATGGGAATGATCTATAGCAGTGTGGACAATGGCTGTTCTTAGACGACTAGTGATTGTCATTCCTGTCCAAACGCCAGCCAGCCTTCTGCCTGGTAAGCACACATTTGTACCCTCCTCCTGCTAACTTCCTCTTTTGCGATTCTTCAAGACTTTAAGCCTGGATGCTCTTTCATAAGGTACCTGCCGTGTAGGCATCATGTATGTGATGAGAGTTTTTGTTCACTGAAGTGGCTGGGCTCGCAGATGCTGCAAAGGAACTCTGTGGCCTGCTATTGGCCCTCTTCTGATGATTGGCAGACATATCTCATTTCAAGATCTGGCTCTTCCTTGTATGTCCTGCTCTGATTCAGCCAAAAAAACGCTAACTAGACTACCAGCCTCTGGGAAACAGAAGATGTTTATCTTTATTATCTGAACATTTTTTAACACATCTTACCTCTTCAAAATATATTTGCTAAGTGATCAGCTACCCCACATATGGAAAGTTTTTATGACCGGGACTAGTGGGAAAAACACTCTCCCCCTCCCAACCCAACACCGCCATTTCACTGAAGCACGGTAGCTGCTCCTTTGAATCCGCCCCGCCCCCTCGTGTGTGTGTGTGTGTGTGTGTGTGTGTGTGTGTGTGTGTGTGTGTGTGTGTGTGTGCGTGCGTGCGTGTACAACACAGGATAACTTTTTTATGGAAACTGAAACCATGCATATTGGTTTCAAGAGCTCTACCACTGACCTACATTGCTGGTCCTTGAACAATAAAGTACTGAATTTTTAAAGACTGGGTCTTATTGCATAACTCAGAGAATATCCTGCCAAGGGCTGGGACTACAGGCATGCACCACCATGCCTGACAGCAGTGGCCCTTTCTGACAGACACACATGCAAATTACCCATGTGGTCACAGAATGACTGCTTTAGTTTCTCAATCTAAGCCCTGCTTTTTCCTTTGGTAACAAATCACCAAACTCTCCCAGAGAACATAGGCATTCTTGAACGGGGCTGTCTTAAAAGAAGACGTCCTTGCTGGTCATTGGGAAGTAGAACTAGTTGTAGAATGATTTTGTTCTCTGTACTGCTGACACCAGACTAAAGGAAAGCTCCCTAGAAACACTGCCTTCGTCTCTGCCTTGATGCTCTGGCCGCTCGCCACAGTTCCCAGCTGCACCCTGCATAGCCTCGGCCCGTGATGCTGCTCATCCAAGATGCACAGAGTGCTGGGAGCCTGGCAGCTTCCTTCTGTGGGAAGCATGGCTGCAGATGACTAGTTGAAAATAAAACTCAACTCCAGGCTGTATGTATCATCGGGCTTCTTTCTAATTAAATTTCTAGATGAATGACTGCATTAGGTGGCTTCTTTCCCACTCTCGTTTACAAACACGGTCTAAGAACATGATCTTTAAGTAAGATATCTGGAATCAAAGTAGGTAGATGCATGGGAGTGCATTTTCTTCAGCATTAATGCTACTGATTTTAATATATGACACTATTCTTCAGACAGCGAAGCCTATAAATATTAATAGTCTAAGACATAATAAACAGAGAAATCTCAGGAAACAATCACGAGTATCCAAATTCAAGCAGCATTTCCATGGTAGCAGGCCTATATATTAAAATGTTCATAAGAACTACTCCCAAGGGTAACTCATTCCACTCTCTTTCACAGTGAGTTCCCCTTTGAATTTTTTACTTAATGTCTCTTGGTTTTGATGAATAATAATTCCCTACAGGTTAAATTGTATCCAGCACAAAAAGAAACTCATGTTAGTTCTCAAGTGAAATGAAATAGCTAACTAAGGGCATCCTTATAGCCTGCAGAGTACCCTAAAATCTACAACTACCACAATAGTAGTAACTGGATAAACTTGTGGTAAAAATTCACCAGTGCTGGATCGTTTATTATTTTTGCACATAAAGATGTTTTGTTTGTTTGGCTAAAGACTACCTCTGCCCAGCTTCTGGTTGGTGTCACACCCCCAGCCCTTAAAGCTGACCATCATCGCTAATGCTTATTTCCTGTCTTTAAGAAGAAACCGAGGCTATGGGCAGACAGAATCCTGAATTCCTACTCAGTCACTCCAACTCCATAAATAATGGGCAAGTCTGCCATGTGAAGGTAACCTGATGAAATATGTATCACACTGCTCCTGCTATGGACTGCATTTATATGCAAACCACACACACACACACACACACACACACACACACACACACACACACACGTATATATGCTAAGTATGCAAGAAAACTACCTCATTCCCCTAAAGGCTTTATCTTAGCTGAAAGAAACAGTTTCATCTCATCAGTTTCTAAGATAGTTAAGTCTCTTTTTCTGTCCTGCTGGGTCTAGCCTGCACCTTGTTGCTGGGCAACCAAGAGGAGGATGTGGTTGATATAGAGTCCCAGCTGTATTACTCAGGCCAAGGAACTATCAAATCAGTAACTAAAATTTGTATTAGAGTGAGCAATGCTTAAAAGCACAGGGTTCAGATGTCTTCTGGGATGGTTTTAAATTAAAGGTTCATAAAGCAGAAATGAAGATAAGCTTTTCTCCCCCTCCCTTCAAATATGAAAATAGACACAACTGTTACAAGGGACAACAAGGTAGCTCATTTAAATTCTGCTTTGCAGCACCCATTAGAAAATAGAATGAAAAACTACTTAATGTCTTTCTACAATCAACTTTTTTTTGTTGACATTTGGTGTTTTGGTTTTTGAGAAAGGGTCTCACCTCTCTAGCTCAGGCTCTCCTCAAACTCCTGCAATCCTCCTGCTTCAGCTTCCAGGAGCTATGACAACAAATGTGAACCACATGCAGGGGTTAGTTTAACTTTTTGTATTTTAGATTTCTCTCTTTGTATGTAGTGAGTTATTCTATATAAAAAAAAAACTAGCAAATTAATCCATAAATCAGATTTATATATGTTTGGGTATATTTATATGGCTTCATAAAAATGCTTAATTGGTTGTAGCTATTAATTACATTTTAATAATCTTTCAGTATTTTAAATAATATATAAATAAGCATTTAAGATAAGAAACCCATTCAGTCTTACTGGCTTTTACATATGTTGTGTGTGTGTGTGTGTGTGTGTGTGTGTGTGTGTGTGTACGGCATATATGTAGCTTGTCAGTTATTTATAATTTCATGAAGGTACAACAAGATAGAAAATGATGAAAACTGAACATGTATATTAGTTATAGAAACAGTAAGCAATTTAAACAAGCTGATTCAGTCTTATGAACAGAGAAAACATTTGTTTATTGGGTTTACAGACGGATTTCCTGTTTACAAGATTCTAAAAGCCCGCTTGCATAGTGCTCACAATGAGTTCTGTAAGAATCTGTAAGCCAGAGGCCCAGGGATCCCACATAAGCCTAACAAACCCATACTGTGCCCATGACCCAGAGAACTTAGAACATGCCCATACTATGTGCTGTGTTTCCAGCGGCCTGAACACTTGGTGTCCAGCTGGTGGCGCTGTTTCCTGAAGTAGCATCACGGGAGAAAGCAGGTCTGGGAACAGGCCTTGAAGTCTTCTAGCTCAGTCCAACTTCCTGTTACTCTCTGCTTCCCAAGTATAGGCACAATGTAACCAGCCAGATTCCTGCTCCTGCCAGCAAGCTTCTCCTGCCAGAATCCCCCTGGCTCTATAAGACAAAGCAAATCTCTCTCCCTTAAGATGCTTTGCTCAGACTATTTTATGAATGGGATCCCCCTGGGTCTGTGAGTCAAAATAAACCTTTCTCCCTTAAGATGCTTTTCTGAGACTCTTTTATAAATGGAACAGAAAAGAAACCAAGGCAAGTACAGCGGAGCTTCAGTGGGAACGTGTGCCGAGTGACAGTGGAACCTGTGTACACAACACGTTCTCACTGCCATGGAATAGAGTGAACACATCTGACACTTTCCTGTATGCAACTTCTGACATGTGAAACAAAGCACACTAAAGCTCGGAGAAGCGCATGGACCGGGCGTGAATTCTGCATTCATTTCTATCACTTGCTGTTGGAAGAAACCCATCTTTCTCCACTCTCTGCTGTTTCTCAGTTTTCTCCTTTTCTGAGCGCTGAAATGGAACCTCAAGGACTAAGCTCCCAGCCCACACACATTTTTTCCCTGCTCACTTTACCCTTAATCACAGCTTCAGAAGGTTTTGTTAGCAGTGCTTTGATGCAGGCTTCAGGGGAGCCATCAGGTTGGGAGGAGGGCATGCTGTAAATTTAATAAACATCGAGGGTTGGATTAGAACCATACAGACCAACTGCAGGGATTAGAGATACAGTAGTCCATTTCTTGCCAATTTCCCTCCCCTGCCCCTTTCCATATTCTGTCAACAATGAGGAGAAGGATAAAGCTACATGAGAGTGATCTAGACAAATCTGGATAAATCAATGGATACACAAAGACATATTCAGGTATCTTTAGTCATGACAAGGACACAGCAGCTTGGTTCTATTTTTGATAGTTACCTGTATCAGTCCTTAAGTATTTTCGATAAAGTCGGGGAGAGGCAGGTGTGGCTGAGGATAACTGTTGAGAGGGTGGAAGGGATACAGGTCGAACGGCAGAAACAAGGAAAGCAAAATTGCTGAGATCCAGATATCGGACATGAATTTCCTGAGAGGGAGGGAGGTGTTGACACCTACTCAAATACCCAGGTCAGTCCTTCCACCACAGAGAGACCTTGGTTAAAGGAGGGGTTGGAGGTAAGAGCAGGATTTGGTGCTTTAGGGTGGGGAAGAAAAAAAAAACCAGTTGGTGGAAGGGAATTCTATAGAGCAGTTCAGAACTGTCCATGGCCAGCAATACAGTGATATGCATGAGCATGAGACCAACCAGACTTGAGCAATCCAAATGAGATTTCAAAATTAGTAAGTGTTTGTTCAAGAAATTGACTATATTAAATTGAGAGTAACTCTTGAGGGGCAAAGGTGAACTATACTCATTATGGTGTGACTAAAATTTACATATTTTCCACAAATGG
This sequence comes from Peromyscus maniculatus bairdii, assembly GCF_049852395.1. Taxonomy (NCBI): domain Eukaryota; kingdom Metazoa; phylum Chordata; class Mammalia; order Rodentia; family Cricetidae; genus Peromyscus; species Peromyscus maniculatus. The sequence goes on from NC_134871.1 coordinate 60,795,122, forward strand.
AAACGTCTATGATGGAGACTAAGGATGAAACTATTTCATTCTCATCATTTTTCACGTAGAGATGAAAGGATTTTGTAAAAACCCTCTTGTGCACACTGCTGTGGGGCCTAAGTGAATGGTGTTTTGTAACACGAATTGCTAAACGGTCTTATTAATAAAAAAGAACCCAGAGCCAGATATTGGGGTAAACGCTGAAAGATCAGAGAAGCAGAACAAACCAGCCACAAGTTCTTATCTCTACGAAATTCTCAGCCTCAAGAGAGTGAGTTCCTGTCTCCTCACGCCTTATATACCTTTCTCTGCTCTGCAGTCACTTCCTGGGATTAAAGGCGTGTGTGCTTCCCAGTACTGGGATTAAAGGTGTGTGTCACTGCCCAGTGACACAGTCAACTTCCTCTGATGGACTGAACCTCTGAAACTGTAAGCAAGCCTCCTCAATTAATGTTTTCTTTATAAGAATTGCTGTGGTTGTGGTGTCTTCACAACAATAAAAACCCTAAGTCACAGGGAAACTCAATTTTAACTTTTTTTTACAGTAGTTTTCTATGTGTGTGTGTGTGTGTGTGTGTGTGTGTGTGTGTTTTAAAGATTTAGTGTTATTTATCCCTTCCAATATTTCCTCCACAATTGTCTTCCTTCCCCCACCAAAGGATCTAACCACTGCCAAAACTTCAACGTATTCTAGGTGATACTTCGATGAGCAGTAAGTGATACTTTGAATTTTTGGAAAGAAGCATTGCCTGTGAATGCACTTGGAACAGGACCATGCCTGCCTCCCATTATGTAGTTATTCTCTTCTGTTTTCTTGCACACCATATGTCACAACCGAGGAAATCAACAACCCTGGGAAGCCGCAAAACACATCTGACAGCTGCAGGACTGATTCACTGAGGATGGCAGGAAAAACAGTCACCACAACTGGGGGTACGAAGTGTGTGCACTTTATGGAGCCTGGCTACAAGGGAGAAAAAACATGTCCAACATTTTCTATTTCAATCAAAACTGTTACCTCATTGATCTTTCATGGGTCTCACTGAACTGTTATGTGTTCCTCCTAAACAAAGCACATGGCAGAATACACATGCAAATGTTGGCCTTCTGCAAGAATTTAAATTGAAATGACAATGGCATTTCATATTTTTCAAAATTGATACTGGCTTTTTATTTAACTGTGGAACATCTGGAACATCACCACTATCCTGATATCCTTTCCATTTATAAGGACTACTAAGTTTAAGTATTTTGTTGTTGGTCATGAAATATGAACACTACTTCAGTGCTATGGGTTGCTTATTATATGAACATAAGTTTATGTGCAGCACATGTGTTCAGGGGCTTTTGGAGTGATAGGCGGTTGTGAATCTCCCTATGTGGGTTCTGAGAACCAAACTGAGGTGCTTTGCAAGAGTAGCAGTGTGCTTAACTTAGGAGCCATCTCTCCAGCCTCTAGTCCTAACTTCTTCTTGTTTTCTGATTCGTGATAATTAGATCTAATGCAAATCAGTAAACAAAAGAACAACTACAAGGGGGGTTCCTTGGCTTTTGTTTTAGCCTCCAATACATGTTGCCCACATTTCTCATTCTCCACAGGCAAAAGACAATCCAGCAGAGATGAGAACCTGCAACAGTATGATAAACTGAGTATATTTTGGTATAATCTTTCAATGTCTTTCATCACCTTTTACCACCCAGTGTCGTTCTTTTAAGGAGCAGGCAGTAGCAAATATAAATGACCCTGTTTGCATATATCAGCTGTGCAGACAAAAAGGAAATATATTAATACTTCACAGCCACATATTTTGAAAACAGCAAATTATATTAATTTTAAAAAGAAGGTAACATATTTCAAAGCTGTAGTTAAGAAGCCATAATTCGGTCTACTCATTTTTATAAAAGCTTTTGGTTCTTATGACTAAAACAGCCCCAAGTATCTACTAGTGTCCTAAACCACATGATAAGTGATGTCATTCTGTATGCTGTAAATCTGTGTTGCTCTGATTGGTTTATAAATAAAGCTGTTTGGCCAGTGGTGAGGCAGAATAAGGTTAGGTGGGACATTCTAACTAGAGAGAGAAGGAGAAAGAGAGATCAGAGAGGAGACGCTGCTAGCTGCCACCAGGAGAAGGAAGATGTAAAGATACCAGTAAGCCACAAGCCATGTGGCAAAGTATAGATTTATAGAAATGGGTTAATTTAAGATTTAAGAGCTAGCTAGTGAGAAGCCTGAGCCATTAGGCCACACAGTTTGTAATTAATATAAGCCTCTGTGTGTTCATTTGGGTCTGAGCAGCTGTGGGACCAGGAAAACATTCAGCTATAACCACGTCTGATCCATTTGTGAGGACACTGTACCTGTGTTCAGAATTTACCTTTGCATGTGCTTATAAGTTGCTCATTTTAAAAAGGAATTCAACTATTCTTACTAATAGAGATTTGACTGTCACTTCCTGTCAGCTCTCAACCAGCCCCCATAGACTCCTCCTAATTGTACTGGTGGTGGACATGCTTTCAGCTCTACCTTTATCCAGCTTTCCCATAATCCATCTGTGCCAAAGCTAATGCTGTACCATGGCTCTATAATGAAGTTTCTCTTGGAGACAGGGCTGTCTCCCATGAGCTTTTTTATCTATAGATACATTACTAATCAATCCTTAGGCCGTTGTAACTGTCTAAAGCCCTAACACTCACCTGAGAATTTGTGTGTTTACCTTCAGGGAGCGATTTCATGCAACTTCTGTTTTATTCCTACGGGTCTGTCTACCTCCCTGCAGGTCAGCCTTAGACTCTCCTTACCATGCCACTGACAAGAATCCCGTTTCATTAAGGCCATGTTCCTTGTTCTTGATTTTTGTCTTTCAGAGCAGCACTTGCCCAGGACTGTCCTGACACGGGCTTCGTGAAATGTACATGGCTTAAGATATTATACATATGAAGCCATTCGTATATTGCCTTCAAACTAGATGAATACTTAGGGATGTGTGTAGAATTCTAGGTTAAAAAAAAAAGTAGCTATTTGTGTTGGGGAGGTGGCTCAGTCAATAGAGTGCTTGACTTGAAAACACAAGGAAGATTGGAGTTCAGATCCAAAGCATGCCTGTAAAGAGCTGTGTATGGCCTCAGAATTCCAGAGTTGGGAGGTAGAGACAGGTGGATTCCTGGAGCTCTCTAGCCAGTGAACTTAACTGAATTGGTTAGTTCCAGGTTCACTGAGAGATCCTACATTAATCAATATTCAGGGTCTAGAATGGTTAAAGAAAAGACTGGAAGTCAATCTCTGACCTCCACATGTATCTGAACACTCATTTCTGTGCACACACCAGCATAAACTCACATATGTAATTATTTCTGAGAAAATGTTTAACAATATTGTTTCATGATTTGATCTTCAAATAGTGATTTTAAGAAGTCTAATTCAGAGTATCTATCATCCAATATGCTTGTGAACAAAGTACGTCAATTTCCAGTCAGATTCCACAATATCTACATAGATTTTTGCTGTTGTTTTGTTTTTTTTTGTTTTTCGAGACAGGGTTTCTCTGTGTAGGTTTGCACCTTTCCTGGAACTCACTCTGTAGCCCAGGCTGGCCTTGAACTCACAGAGATCCGATCCGCCTGCCTCTGCCTTCTGAGTGCTGGGATTAAAGGTGTGTGCCACCACTGCTTGGCTACATAGATTTTTACAGATGTGTTTTCCTCCAATAAAAATCCAAAATACTACAAAATCTGAATTTCTTGAGTTTCAACACAAGGTTCAAAATGTTTTGGACTCTGGAGCACTGAGATTCAGATGTTTACAGTAGTTCAGGTGTCCACCCGACTTGTACCATTCTCATCTTCCAGATTCTTTTTTTTCTTAATTTCCCCCCACCCCAACACCCCTTGACAACCCCCCACAATCTTTGGAAGCTCATAAGATCTTTGATTTAATCATGTGTTCTAAAATTTCATGCTGCTGTTCTTTGGGTCATTTTTCACTTTCTGTATATTGAAAAGAGCTGAATTTTCACTAGGCTTTTCTCACAGAAGTTTCCAAGATGTAATAAAATGAAATACACACTTCTTTTCCATATAATGCAATTGATCCCTCCATCTCAAAACTGAAAACCAAGTCAACAACAACAAAAGCCATTCAGTACTTTTCAATGGTTACTACTTTGAAACAAAGAAGAGAATTTTCTTTTTCATGTAAATTAAAGAGTTTATTTACGTAACTCAATTGTTAGGCTATCTTTATGTAGACTTATTTTTTGAAGGCTTTCATTAATGAGAGAGAATCCAAGTGAAGATGATGAGGCAGGAGCATGAATTCTCTAGGCTTAACACATAGACGACAATTAGCATACCCAAAATGTTTTGGCACAGAGAAAGACTGGGGTACCCATTTGTGGGGGACCCACTCCCACTTTTTTCCCCAGGGTACTCTTGGGGAGTGAGGAATAAGAAATTTAGATAGAAATATAGAGGGGAGAGAGACAGAAAGAAACACAGGATAGCCTCTGGAGGGCCTGGATCCTTATCTATGGACCCCTTCTGTCTCTTCGAAAGGGCTCTTTAAAAGAAGGCCACGGGGTGGAGCAAAAGACCTCTCCTCAGCACAGCCAAGTGCAGACCCTTCCCAATACCTGGTAACCACACATGTGGTCAATCCATCCCCTTATGCAGCCCTGCTGGGTAAAGCTCAGATCTCACTAGGAAACATCTGTGGGCTCCCACACCCATGCCTCCTCTACCTCATCCCTTTGTGGCATCCCCGCCATTGCCATGCATCAGAACACATGCTAAAAAAAAAAAAAACAAAACAAAAACAACAACAAACCCAAAACCTACTATGCAAATAACCCATGAAAATTTTAAGTCCTTATGACACTGAGCTTCCCAGCTTCCTCCCTGCTCTGCGCCACGTCCTCTCCAGGAAGGGCCTTCTTTCTTAACAGAACCCTCTGCTCCGGCCATGCCTAACAGTTCTGTCCAAACACTTGGTCTCTAGCAAAGGCACCTGGAAAGCCTAGCAGAAGCAAATCAAACCTGTTAACTGCTGGAGTCAGTACAGAGCTTTGCTTCTGGGCATGGAGTTTTTGAACGTTACTTGATTTGGCTACTAAAACAAAAGTTATTTGGACGAGTTTCAGATAATATTCAGAACATTCAATAAGTGAGAAATGTCCTTCAGAAAACTGTCTGTTGAAAACAGTAACTCTTCATATTTAATAATTCTACTTGAAGACAGGCAATATTTTATGAAAAGTGACTGACAGCTATATTTAAAAAGCAATTAATTTTCTTTTAGTTGGTTTTCTTTTTGTAAACAACATCTATTCAAATCTCAGGTCTAAAAGCACAGAAAGATCCAAAGCACATATAATAAGGTCTACTATTATAAAGCTTTAAAATTCAGACAAACTAAATGATTAACATTTACAATACTACAGGAAGAGACCAGACTTGTAATAATTAACATGTGTGCTAGTCTATTGGTCTTTGGTCTTTAATTTTCCACAGGTATTTTAACTCTCCTGTCAGCATTTACAGAGATAATAAAGCAATCTTTGATTGCCAAAGTGAATACAATTCTAATTTTATTCATTTGTTTGTTTGTTTTTTGAGACAGGATTTCTCTGTGTAACTTTGGAGCCTGTCCTGGCACTCACTCTGTAGCCCATAGCTGCCTTCCAATTCTAATTTTAAATGTGAGGTATAGATGTAACTGTCTTATTAAATAAGAAACACAGAACCAAATGCAGAGTTAAAAGCCCAAGAAGTCAGAGCAGTAGCTAAGAGCTGAGACTAAAACCGCCTTCTTATCACCCGCTGCCGCTGCTGTCCTTCCCCTGAGAAAGAAACCTACTTCCTGTGTGTCTGTCTTTTTATTGACTTTCTGTTCTGCCTTCTCATTGGTTGTAAACCCAACCATATAACCTCTCGTCACTACCTGTCTATACAGACCTCCAGGTCTCTATGGTTGGTATTGGGATTAAAGGCATGTGGCTCCAAAGTGGCTATGTCCCTGACCATACAGACTCCGTCTGTCATGTGATTGGGATTAAGGGTATGTGCTACCACTGCCAGACTTCTGCTATGGCTTGCTATTAGCTCTGACCCCCAGGCCACTTTATTTATTAACATACAAATAACATCACATTTCAGCACAAATAAAATATCACCATAGTGAGGATTTTTAATGAGGTTTAAGTTATACAAGAAAATCTCTTTCTAGTGCTATTTGCTTGAAAAATATAGTTTAAGAAACCTTCTGTCCTTGTATAATTGATACAGTACCTTTAAAACTAAGCTACTTCGTTAGCTCACATATGAATGAGGTGGCAACACACAGGTAGATATTGGTGAAATTATTATGGCCACTCCACGTAGTTAAAAGGATATTTATTTAATGGCGTAACTCACAAATGAAGGGATAGGTAGGGTCTGGGGAAGGTGTATCGCAGTCCAGCGGTGTTCTCTGGAGCTCTGCTCGGTCCACCTCCACAGTTCAGTGTCCCAACACTGAGCGAGCACTGGCCCATCCAGCTCTCTGGTCTCCAGGCGCCTCCCCTGGCCCCGCCTCGTAGGCGTGACAGTTGCCAGAGTCTCAATGGGGGTTGGAACTTCCAGATCCAAGCTGGAATGGCTACCCACTACAGTAAGATTCTGGTCACCCCAGAGTTCACAATTCAGGTATTCCAAACAAATTTCTGTGGCCTCTGAATGCACTAACACCAGCCCCTTCCCATGTAATGTATGCAATCTTTCTGCTACATTTCATACATTTTGTAGAATGTTTTTTGAACCTTAAACTTTACTTCTAACTTTGATGCTCATCACTGAAATTGCTCGCAGAACTCAAGGTTTTCTTCTATGCACAGAATAATGAGCACACTTCACAGCAAAGACAATGGAACCTGGTGAGTCATAGGAATGAAAAAGTTTCCTGGAAATAGTATGATGTTAATTAAAGTGCGCTCTTGGTATTTCTTCCCCAAATCATTTAAAATATAAACCTGCATCAATATAAGGTAGTTCAGGATGCCATGACCCATTAAATTTGATATTATTTCAAACAGCACTATATATTATGTGGCCTAAGTTACAATAGAATTTGTATTTAACACTGAAATATTAAACTAGAATATTTTATTTAGACATACAAAACAATTATTCAAAACTAAGTTTTCAGGTAATGCTATAGTAATTTGATTAAGTCCAGCTTGCAAATAGTAAAAATGCTTATAGAGATTTCTTTCTTTTTATTTTGTGTGTATGAGTGTTTTGTTTGCAAGTACAGACTGTGCATCACATGCATGTAGTTCCCATAGGTGCCAGAAGGAGGCATCAGATTTCCTGGAACTGGAGTTATAGATAGTTGTAAGCTGCCATGTGGGTGCTGGAAATGACACCCAAGTCCTTTGGAAGAGCAGCCAGTGCTCTTAACCCATGACTTCACCAAGTGTGTTCCAGTTCTGTTTGGTGCTTTCAGTCTTAAGGGACACTTATAAAAGTTAAAGGGTACACTTTGATTAATTTGACAAATTCTTTAAGCTTCACCACAATCAAAGTACTAGACCAGATATAAAAGACTGTTTAATTCTTACACCTAACCAGCTCCTGCAAAAGTCTTGAAGGTCCAGAACATAAAGAACTAAAACTAATAAACTTTAAGTTAAATGGATAAATACTGAATACAGATTAAATAATGCAAATAATCATAAATCGAGTTACAAATGTTCATGTTATAAAAATAAATTTCCAATATCAAGAGTGTGGTGGATTTTTAAGATTTTATTATTTACGTCACTTGGACTCTTTCCTGTATCAACATTATCCTCCAAATGGAAAAATAATGTATTGTCAGAATAAAATCTTATAATAATAAAAAAATAATAATTTACTTATACTTTGGTCTAATTCTAGCTTATGAGATTGGTAGAAAAAACTTATGAAGATACGTTACCCCTGAATGGCTTCTCCCATGCAAATTCTGCTGATGTAAAGTTGAGACTGTCACTCCTGTAGTCAGGCCCTGATTGTACCTTGTATGAATGGTGGGGTCAAGAGGGCTTTTTATGAATGGTGGGGTCAAGAGAGCTCTTTATAAATGGTAGGGTCAAGTGGGTTTTTTTTTAAACATATAAGAGATGGATAAAATGAAGTCAAGATACAGAATCCTCTACAGAACAGATAGTTTAAGGTATCAAAAGCTTAACCATTTTCAGATACGAATGAAGAGCTGATTTTTTAAGGTATCCTAAGTCTATCGAAACTTGGCATTTTTATTTACTCACTGTCACTAAGATGGCTGCTGACAAAATCTGAACAGTAATTCAAAAAGCGTTGGACTGTAGGTGGTAATCAGCTTAGCACGGTAGAACTAAACTCAACTAACATAAAGGAGCAAAGACAGAGCAAGATGACCTGTGTTCTAGACTTTGGAAAGGCTCAGGACTAGGGGGTCCCAGATATCACAGACACTATGAAATGGGCACTTAAAAGTTATTTGGCAAAAAACAAAAAGAAAACAAACAAAAAACAAAACAAAAACAACAACAAAAAACAAAACCAAATGAAACAAAACAAAACAAAAAGCATTGATTCTTCACTCAGATCACAAGACAGATGAATGTAGGACAAAAGCCTGGCACCCCTGTGCCTTTTACTATGGGACACACCTCCTTACCTCTGCAGAACTGCATATTGACAAGTTAATCACTCAAAGAGTGTCTTTCTACATACTTTATCCCCCTCTAAGACTGAACACAGAGCTGTCACAGTCCTAAACCTGCAGCCACCTTGCATTCCAAAAAGGGCAAACTTTGTAGGACACGCTGCCCCTCAGATGAGGTTAATCACCCATCAGGGTGAGGCTGCATTCTGGAGCAGAAAAAAAAATCAGCTCCTTAGGAACATGACTGATTCCCTAAAGGATGGCAAGGTAACAACGTCTCAGGGCCACCTTGCAGACCCAGAACAGAACAATGAGCAACCAGACCATACCTTGACCAGGACTGCCTCATCATATATACATCTGCCTTCTTTGTACCCATTTATCCTCTGTTTAAATCTAAAATTCATCTTGGTACTCCAAAACCACACCTTTAATTTGTTCTTCTCTCCAATGTGGGCCACAATTGATAAGCATGCTTTTGATCAGCACTCATCTCTTTAGCTGGAGTATTGGACATCAGAGGCTGAGCTGAGCCATGCCTCGCTAATTGGAGCTGCTGAAGCCTAGGGTTTTGCCTTAATCACTCTGTTTACAAGAAGCTCACAACACATGGATTCTTTGGGATTCTGTGTAACAGTTACCAGTCCCTAAGGTCTCTAATATCCCTTCCAGTACCCAGAGAAGACACAGGTTTATTATGTAGCGATTCACAGACCAAGACTAGAGGATTATGGCAGGAAGTAGGAGGAGAGCAGAAAGGCATACAACAAAAAGGAGATTTTAAGACACTAAAAATTCTGAAACGCCAAAATAACAAAAGTCTATATCCTGAATCAACATCTTCGTAGTCTGTAAATATTCTTACATCCCACTGAGCTTGTAATAAGAAGTTACTACAAAAATTAAAAACAGGAGAGAGAGAGAGAGAGAGAGAGAGAGAGAGAGAGAGAGAGAGAGAGAGAGAGAGAGAAAGAAATAAGACTAAAAAGAGAAAAGAACATGCAGGTAACACGGAACCTAACAGGAAAAGAGATCAGGGGAATTCCTACAATGATCACGGGCTGGATAAGACCCAACCACAGAAGAACGGGGCACGTGAAAATGGCCTCCAAGTAAGGAGAGGGTTCAAGTATGGAATCACATGTTTTCCATTCAGCTTCTCATTAGGCTGTATCTCAGAGAATGCTGTAGGCTGAGCAGTGCACAGAAGGAATTAGCAAGAGGAATGCCCAATACAGAAAAATCTGTAGACCAAGGAGGAGACTCCGTACTGCAGGAGAGAAGACAATGTCCAGAGAATCCATCAGCAGGTGACAGGCCAGCCTCTGAAGCAGGAAGGCAGTGCAGTGGGGAGGTGAGTTGGGGGCATGGGTGTCTTAATTAGGGTTTCTATTGCCGTGATAAACCATAACCAAAAAGCAAGTTGAGGAGGAAAGGGTTTGTTTGGCTTACACTTCCACATTGTAGTCCATCAATGAAGGAAGTCAGGACAGGAAAACAAACAGCAGGAACTTAGAGGCAAGAGCTGATGCAGAGGCCATGGAGGGGTGCTGCTGACTGGCTTGCTCCCCATAGCTTTCTCAATCTGCTTTCTTATAGAACTCAGAACCAGCAGCCCAGGGATGGCACCACCCACCATGGACTGGCCCCTCCCCATCAATAACTAACTAAGAAAATGCCTTACAGCCAGATGTTATGGTGGCATTTTTTTTCTCAATTAAGGTTCCTTCCATTCAGATAAATCTAGTTTGTGTGCCAAGGTTACATAAGACCAGTCAGCACAGTGGGAGGATCAGACACTGGGCACTTGGTGGAACACTGCATACAAGTATTCTGCTGGAGCAATCTTCTACACCCACAGGCTCCAAGAAAACGGTCACCACCAGCTGCCTCTAAAGCTTGAGATATAACTATATTGGGGTCACAAAACATGTGAACAGGAGGTGCTCAAAATCTGTCATCTATGATTGAAAATCAACAAAGGATTTTAAAAGCAGAGAAAAACCTAACAATAAATGTTATTGATTTAACAAATAAAGATATTGATGAGGAAAGTAATGTCAGTTAGGAAGTGAAAGTAAAGGCCCCTGGGAAGTAGAACTTGAAACTGGGGAAAACATGTGAAATGACAGAGCAGAGCAGCTTGCTGCAATATCACTCTGTATAGATAAAATGCTGAGTGGCCAGTGGCCAGGCAGGAAGTATAGGTGGGACAAGCAGAGAAGAGAATTCTGGAAAGTGGAAGGCTGAGGCAGGGAAACCCTGCCAGCCACCTCCATGACAAGCAGCAGGTGAAGACGCTGGTAAGCCATGAGCCACGTGGCAAGGTACAGATCTGTAGAAATGGGTTAATTTAAGATGTAAGAACTAGAAAGCTAGAAGTCTGAGCCATTAGGCCAAACAGTTTAAATAATGTAAGTGTCTGTGTGTTTATTTTATAAGTGGGCTGTCAGACTGCTGGGGCTTGGTGGGTCCTAGAGAGAAAACTCTCCAGCTACAGTAGCTGCTTTCAATAATAAAATCACAGTAACTTGACTGCAATGAAAACAAAAGCATGAATAATCATGAAACAAACCTGTGATGACACAGACACACTCAGTTAAACATGCTTTCTTAGTAGATAAATCCTCAAATCCCCAGCCCATCTAAATCATACTCTAAAAACAAGTAGCTAGGCACATGTACCCTGAGCTGGTAATATAACTCTAATAAACAACTCACAAGCTGGCCTTCCAGCCAGTGTGTGCTAAAAAAACACTGTATTTCTATATGAATCATTCTGGGAAGCACTAGTTCCATCAGCTTTTCTGATTTACAGATTATCTGAATTTTTAAAATATATTCACACCAGAGATAATCATTTATATATTGTGTAGCAGTTCCTCCAAAAGTAAAAAAATTTCCATCTTGGAGCTAAATGCCTTGAAACATTTAAGTTTAGGTGAGAAAGAGGAGGTGGAAAAACAGGATATTCTAAGTGGTGTGTGTGTGTGTGTGTGTGTGTGTGTGTGTGTGTGTGAGAGAGAGAGAGAGAGAGAGAGAGAGAGAGAGAGAGAGAGAGAGAGAGAGAGAGAGAAGAAAGAAAGAAAGAAAGAAAGAAAGAAAGAAAGAAAGAGACATTCCTTCCTGCAGACAAGCTTCTTAAATTCAGAAAGGCAACAACTCAAAAAAGCTTCAGGAAGTCCCTGAAACTGACCAGATTCACTAGACCCTTCCCTCTCCAGGAACAAATAAGCAGTAAAGAGTATAGAAAGTCACTCTCAGGTAATTCAGGACACCTGGAAAAGACAAAGACCAGTTGAACTACCTGTCAGAGAAGAAAGGATCAGATTAACTGCCTGGAAGAGGCTCAGACCAACTGAGTCCCTTGGAAAGGACACTCTTCAGTATTGAGCTGCCTGCAGGCTGTGTGGCATGCTCCAGGTTCCCAGTTGGCATGAGCTGCCACCTGAGTTGTGGTAGGCATTGGTGACACAGCTGTCTTTAGGTTATTTCTGCTCTTGTAAGTAACCTCTTACCCATAATCCTCTAAGTAACTCCAATAAAACTCATCAGTTCACCAAATTGGACCTTTGGTAGTTATTCATACTTCAGTATGTCCTCATCTTCTTATCTGGGGTGAGTAGATATTTATTTGTTCAGATATGCTCAGAAGCAGTGTCATCCAACATGTTCAGAGAATTTATTAAGAAGTGACAAATAAAAACAGTTCCCTACCAAGAACAAATGACCACATATTATTGTTAGGGTTTTTATTACTACAACAAATTATGCTTGCCAAAGTCACTGATGGTGCCCATCCTATTAATAATGTCCTCTTAGTCATGGCTATGGTCTGGCACATACCATACTGCACCTATCAGCGAGCACTTGTATTCTCTAAACTCTCTCTCATCTATAACCAGTGTGAAGGAATTCTAGAATCAGAAGAAAATACAAGTATGAATCCTGAGTTCTGTCTTTGAAGTTCTCCTATAACATCTTGAGAGACCAATGTGATTTCTGTTGGAAAATGGCTCTCATTTTCTAACTAGATTTTAAGTCCAACCCTTTAAGACTATTGGAAAATAGTCAATTAGGTTAGGAGAAAATTATAAAAATTAGGGTAAGAGAAATATTCTCCCACAACAATTTCCAGAATATCCACAATTTTAAATACTTATATGTTTATTTGGTTGGATTCTATACTAAATATTAAATAATTATGAGAGCTTAAGTTTATTATACATAAAATATATCCATTTTACTGGGGCCTGTGCATCCAAACCTTACTTTGTTACTCCTGTAGCTATACTATCTTGTCTTTATGGATTGTGGCAAAGTTGTGCTTTCTTATAAACTAAAAACGGACCCTGTACAATAGAACTCAGAAATCTCATTTATTCATTTTCTGAAAATGAAAGAATAGACCAAAAGGCTGTTTCAACCCTTTCTTCCATCTTGTTTTCAGTTTGATGCAGTAATACAATGAGTGGCATGCAAGAGTGATATGGATTTTCCTTTATATTACTTCAGTAGAAAGGGAACTTTTCTCAGTTGTGAATCAGTTTACGGGGGACTTGAAAAAGTCAGATGTGGTGATATTTTATCTGTGTACCCCAATAAAGTTTATCTGGCGATCAGAGGAAAAAGCCGGCCGCTATAGTAGACATAGAGGTCAGGCAATGGTAGCACACTCAGAAGGCAGAGATCGGCTAGATCTCTGTGAGTTCAAGGCCACACTGGGAATAGAGCCAGGTGTGGTGATACACACCTTTAATCCCAGTACTAACCATAAAGGTCTGGAGGTCTATACAGACAGAGAGAAAGTGACAGAGCTGGGCAGGAAGAGGAAGTGATGTAGCTGGGCGGAGACAGGAAATGAGATGGCAGACCAGAAAGTCATATAGGCATGGGTATACAGGAAGTAAATCTCTTTGGCCGAGGATCTCCAAGTGGTGCGAACGTGGCTGGCTTCTTTCTGTTTTCCTGATCTTTCAGTTTTAACCCCAATATCTGGCTCCAGGTTTTTTATTAATAAGACCATTTAGCAATTCGTCTTACAATCAGACAGTTAAATAAAGGTAGAATACAGTATCACTACATTTCCATTAACAACTGAAACAAATTGAGAAATAATAAAGAGGGGGATGTTTAAAATAACCGCCCAAACATTAAAATTTCTATCTTCTAAAAACTCAAAACTCAGTAAAAAGAATCTTACTATAAATAAAAAGAAAACAAAATCAGCGAGAGGAGGGGACCAAAGACATCTGGCTCCAGGAAACAGAAACAGAAGGAAGCTGTGCTGGCTGCATTCTCATACCTCTGACATTTTCTCAGTGTCCACAGTGTGTGGTAGACGAGAGTCAGAGACGAGCAATACAGATAAAAGTCCTGCTCTGAAAACTAACAGGCTTATTAACATGCCGAGTCACGGCCAGTGAGGTGGCAACATTTAATGTCAGGCATAAAGGATACACCCCACCCTTCCTCGTTCCTGTATTTTTACTGCTTCCACCCACTATGACGGCATCGCCTCTGCCCCCTCTCTTACACTAGCTGGCTGGTCTGCTGTTTTTCTCTTTTCTGTAGGTATCTTTTCTAAGTCATTATGCACAGAGAAACTAGACGGTCTCTTTAAAACATCAAGAAGAACATAGCTCCTTATGACAAACTTTTAGTCCAACACTGTATACAGTGCACAGAATCTTTCTCCATTTCCCATTCACTTTTTGGTCACCATGGTCACCCTCGTTGGCTTCATACTGGTTTCCCCTCCGTTCTCAAATTCCTCACTGTTGTCCTTCCTGCCTGGGAAGAGTGACTTCTTTGTCTTGACTGTAGTTGGTTTCTTGACACTTTGTACCTGAACTTAAATGTTCTATCATCGACACAGCTCCACATAAACTGGGTTTTAAGAATGGACAAGACATCCACTCCAGTTGTGCAACTAATAAATCAACAAATAAGATAAAGTTTAACTGGGTCTGGGTCTGCCTGACGCCACATGAAATCATAGTATAGCCATTAAGATTCTAGGAAATGTCACATTAGGGTACATTAAACATGCTTCAGGTTCTTCAAAGACATTATCAGCCAATTCCATGCTTAGCTACAACATACTTCCTCCTAGCCGCTAAGAAGGGCTGTAAACTGAGTATGATGATACAATATTTTGAAAATCTCTCTTACATTCTAAGAGTCTGGGACTTCTGCTGGGCTCCACAGACAAAATTTAATAATACAGCTTGAGGTCACATAAGACTGCTATCCTACTGTAGATGTAAAAGTCTTATTAAATAAGAAACACAGAGCCAATGTAGAGATGAAAGTCCAAGAGGTCAGAGTAATAGCTAAGCACTAAAAACCTTACCCTTCACTGCCGCTCCTGTCCTTCCCTCCACAAGTGCGCTACTTCCTGTGTATCTGTCTATACATAGACTTTCTGTTCTGCCTTGTCATTGGTTGTAAACCCAACCACATGACCTCCTCGTCACTGCCCATCTATACAGACCTCCAGATCTTCTATGATTGGTATTGAGATTAAAGGCATGTGTCTCCATGCTGGCTGAATCCTTGGACACACAGAGATCTGCCTGTCATGTGATTGGGATTAAGGGCGTGTGCTACCACTGCCAGACTTCTGCTATGGCTTGCTATTAGCTCTGACCCCCAGGCAACTTTATTTATTCACATACAAATAAAATCACATTTCAGTACAAATAAAATACCACCATATCCTACTGTGTATCCACCCTTTTTGTTTAGTCCACCTTTAAGAAAACAATGTAACAACCAAACTTACTTGCCTTGGACTTCCCATGTAATCAACCTTTACATCCTAAGCAGATGCTCACCTTTATGTTCTCTTCCATGCCTGACCCAGAAAAACTCATGTGTCCTTTGCTAAACTGGGCAAATACAGACCTTGAAAGTGATCTTTTAAAATTAATATCCAACATAAAATTTGAATACAACATTAGATATTGATTGATAAACATTGATGTATATAATGCTGTTTGTTATCTGGGTCAGTTGGAGTGACTAAATCCCTTGCAAAGTTCTGTTGAGGATTTCTGTAAACTATCCCTCATTCCTTCCACATTTGATGCTTTCTCTACTGTTCAATAACAGAGAGCAAAGACCTTTGCACAGACACACATGGTTACATGGCAGACAGACAGACAGTCACAGACCCAGGGACACATTCACAAGACTGTTGTGGATTATTGTAACTAGGCAAAGATGTGTTGCATTTGTTTCTGCTGCCCTTGTTAATAATATAAAGACATATTTCATTTGTTTGTGCTGCATTTGTTTAATTATGTAAATATGGGTTACATTTGTTTCACCTTGCCTGCCTAGGGCACCTGATTGGTCTAATAAAAATGCTGAACAGCCAATAGCTACTCAGGAGAGGGATAGGAAGAGCTGAAAGGCAGAGAGAATAAGGCAGAGGAGAAATCTAGGTTTGACAAGAATGAGAAGAAGAATGAAGAGAATGAGGGAGAAAGAGAGGGACACACCCAGGCCAGAAGCCAGGTAGCCACCAGCCAGATATGGAGACAGCAGGAAAGTAAGATATACAGACAGAAAGAAAAGTAAAAATCCCCAGGCAAAACATAGATAAAGAGAAACAGATTAAAATAAGAGCTAATATAAGGCTGAACATTCATAACTAATAAGAGGTCCCCATGTCATGATTTAGGAGCTATTTGGTGACCCAAAAGAAAGCTCGCTACACAAGACAGCATTCAGATGTTAGGTCTCAAACCAGGACAAATGGCTGAGATGCCTATTAACATATCAAAGCAGATGCAACTTGCCAGGTTCTCCCAGAATCCCCAGTCCCTACTTCTTACAGGGTCCTGGCTGGCAGAGCCAAATCCCTATCCTAAACTTCTCCAGCCCAGGGACTGGGTTGCCCTTCCCCCAGCGGCTCTTCCCTGTATAATCCTGCCTTTTTGGTTTCATGGTCCTTCTGCCTTTTTGGCCTTCTGGTCTCCTGGCCCTCCCTTCTTCTCTCCCTGCTCTCTTCCCAGGACCTGGTGCTAGTAGCCAATGGCCATATCAGAGGTGAAGCCCATAGCAATTAAAGTTCAGATGTCAGTCCATCAGAAGAATATCTTTGTGATGGATATGTCTCCTTCAAGCAAGGCTTTCAAGAATACAGACTCCAGAATGTCTTTTGCATTTTCTGTACCTTTGGTATCTGGTATTACGTATATGGTATGGGGAGTCTCCCACTGCATTATTGTAGTGTGTTTATCTCATGAATACATCTCATCTACTGTGCATTTATATCTGTGGATTGTCAGGAAGATGCTGCATTTTTTTTTTTTTTTTTTGGTGACACAGTCAGGGCCTATTGAATTCCACTCAAAAGCTACTTGAATCACAGCTTAGATTTATGATTTAGGGAAACATCTGAGTCTAGACTGGCTCAAATTCCTTTAATCTTTATGCTGAGAATTGCAGTTACAGGTTTCTTGTACACCATTAGGTGAAAAAAGCCTCAAAGAGCTTTAGATTAGACCAGGTGCCTGGCTAATAGTTTTTTTTTTTTTTAGATAAATATTCCCAATTTTGTTCAAGCAAGGACACACAGCTGTACTATCTGGCTAGGTTATAAATACAAAAAAACATACCAATTATTACTAGCTGGCAAATGATTAATTCCTTACACTCATTCCTGACCTCAAATTATGAAAATAAATTCTGAATAGTCAAGGCTACAGAAGATAACTTGACTTGGAAGCCCCAAGTGAGGGCGGCAGGTGTTCCGGGATCAACAGACCCCTTATTGCCTGAAATAATTGGTTGGGATAAATAAGCTGTAAAAATACATGAGAGGATCCAGCCAATGAGAAAGAACAACATGAGAAAATCCAACATGAGAGAATAAGGGAACGTGACCATCAGAATGTGTCTGAGTTTTTCCCTATTCTCTAAAAATTCCTCAGATAGAAAAAGTCTAGTTTTGTGACTCTGGGCATTCTCTTTGAGCCCTGGTGCAGCCTGGGGCTGGTTCCATGGGACTGCAGTAGCCCAGCTCATTCTGCTCATCATATCCACTCTGGACTCTCCCAGATGTCTCTGCCTCTGGCTATGCTCTCCCTCTTATCTACAACAAACCTCTTCCTCCACCATACCTAGGGGCACTCATGTTCTCCTTTTTCTTTTTCTTTCCATTTATCAGCGGGTACAGATTCAGACTCATAAAACCAATAGAAGACAAAAGACACAGGGAGCATGAAGAAGAGAATTCAAATCTGGCCTTGCTCATGGTTAAATGACACCAATAGGAGTGTTTTGATTTTTTTCCTCTTAATGTGACACTGATGCATTATTGGTGACTTGGAGTTTATTATGAATGTGCTGAAACCAACAGGCAAGCTGGCTATATTATCTTACCCACATGATACCAGCACTAAGGGGTTTGAGGGAAAAGAATTGCCCTGAGCCCTTGGTCATTCTTGGCCTATAGAGTAATATCCAAAAGCAAAGAGAAAAGAATGGTTGTGAGGTGTTAGAAAATGGCAGCTTCATCCTTTTAGCCTCAACGATTTTTTTTTTAAAGAAATGAAGTGAAGGTATTGAGCAAAAACAAAATAGTTATGAATATCCACAGCTACTGTCATTACAACAGGACTCTACTCCCAATTAAGTCAGAGTTATTTTACTGTCAGCTCGGGCCTCAAACCAGCTGTCAACAGAACATATGGGAAGTCCTAAGTAGACTAGTCACTGCAAATTGATTCCTCAGAACAGTGGTACAACAAGAAAGACCAAATGAAAACGGGCCATGAACAGCAGCAGGGAACATGGAAACGGGAAGGGATACAGACCAGCTCCAAAAGGCAGCACAGATTCTTGGATCTGGACATTAATGTGCAAGTTAACAAACTCGCTCTGGAGGAAACATGCCTAGAGGCCAAATTCCATCCTTGAAACAGTCTTCAGTAGCTGATTATATCCCTTATGCTTCCTCTGAACAAGAGTGGGAGGGGAGCCTTAAAAGAATCAGAAGAAAAGGATCTGCAAAGAAATCTAGAGGAGCAGGCTACTAATTCTATACAAGAAGCTAAAGCTGTGTACTTAAACGGACGTTATTAATTTTCTATTCTTCTGGCGCTTGGGATTTCTGAAGAAGTGGAGATTGAATTACCTTATATTCACTTCTATGTATTTTAACCCGCCCAGCAAACTATAAATTCATCAAAATGAATAAAGATGTTCTAGCAAGAGGCACTGCTCTCCCTCTCCCTGCTGAGGATGACCTGTTATTAGACTGTGTGTCTCAGGGAAGAATAGCTTGATAATGTTTGTAGCCCTGAAATTCTACCAGCACCGGAAGCATAATCACAAACCCGAATTCAGAAGTCCCCAGAAAGAAGGAACCAGACAGTTCAAGTTAAGGAATATTTTAACCTAAGGGTGCTAAGATACAACTCCTGAACCTTAGGCTCAGGAATCATTGTGGATAGAGGGAAGAGGCTATGGAAAGATTGTAAGAGCCAGAGGAGCAAGGGGTTTACTGTGAGAATGTGTCTCCTTGGAATGTCAGAAGCTGTATCCATCAAGCCTCACCCATGTGATTGCCCAAACATGGGCTGGACAAGGACAACAGGAATAGATATGCTAACAAGGAGGTGAGTGGGGAGTCTGGGAGGCCTCAACCCTATACAAAGAACTACCAGCAATTATAAAATGCTGAGAGCAGGAGAAATAGTCTTCCCCAGGGAAAGACACACCAATTGGCTATCCAATACCAAGTAGTCAAACCTGAAAACATATATATGATTAATGTTATACATACTGAGCAGGTTATACATATCTATTACAGAGAGAGAGAGAGAGAGAGAGAGAGAGAGAGAGAGAGAGAGAGAGAGAGAGAGAGAGAGAGATAGAGAGAGAGAGAGAGAGAAGAACACTTAATGAAATAAGAGGCCATACATTGAAAAAGAACAAGGGGGGTTTGGAAGGAGGAAAGGGAAGGAGGAAATCATGCAACTATAATTTAATCCCCAAATATAAAAGAATTACTTTAAAAAAAAAGTAAACTTAAGGATCACTATCCCATATCACACCTTCCTGGGAGAATTTGCTAGAGTTTGGAGGTTAGTTGGCCTTCAAAGGGCCAGTCTATTGTAGATGCTTTGACTCGGAATATTCCAAGGTTGTAGTGGCAGTGTGGCCAGTTATGAGTGAAAGCGCACCAAGATCTCCGTGACAATAATGCATGCACACAGCCACAAAAGCAAGGGCACCATGTCACTGCACCAGAGGCTGAGCAAGTGCCTCTCCAGCTTCTGTTCCCACTCTTCCCCAAGACCAGCTGCATTTCCTGCCTTAGTCCTGTGGACGAATTTCTAAGTGGTCTTATTAAATAAACAACATGGAGCCAAATACAGGGGTGAAAGCTGTAGAGATCAGGAAAATAGGAATAGCCACCAACCACCTTTCCTCACCAGCTCTGTAGCTTCCAAAATGCCATGACTTCCTGTCTACCCAGGCCTTTATTGCCTTGCTGTTCTGCCCTCTCATTGGCTCTTAGCCCAGGCTACCTCACTTCCCTGTCTCTTCCTGTCTGTACAGATCTCCAGGTCTTTATAGTTAGTACTGGGATTAAAGGCTTGTGTCACCACGCTTGGCTCTGTTCCCTAGTATGGCCTTGAGCACACAGAGACCCTGCCTGCCAAGTGATTGGATTAAGGTCGTATACTACCACTGCCTGACTTTTGTGTTAATGGCTTGCTATCTCCTCTGATCTCCAGGCAAACTTTATTTATTAACATACAAATAAAATGTCACCACATAGTCCTATTTTAAGTGGCTACAGTTTTTTTTTATTTTTATTTTTTTGTTTTTTGTTTTTTCGAGACAGGGTTTCTCTGTGTAGCTTTGCGCCTTTCCTGGAACTCACTTGGTAGCCCAGGCTGGCCTCAAACTCACAGAGATCCGCCTGGCTCTGCCTCCCGAGTGCTGGGATTAAAGGCGTGCGCCACCACCGCCCGGCTAGTTTTTTTTTTTTTTTTTTTTTTTAAGTCCACTTACAACTGGCCAGAGTGGTGTGATTTTCAAATCCGAGGGTGAGTTTGGAGACACGGCTGTGCTTCACTGAGACAGTAAGCCACACCGTGGGCTACATCACTGTATTTCATGGTGCTGCCTCGACTCCTCTGAAGCACCTTCTGTTGCTGTGTTAATCGCCATAATCACGTTTGTCTACTCAGAGCATTCACCACAATCACAAGGATGATAGTTTACATGTCACTGGGTCTACAGTAACAAAATAGTACATTTTGGTTGAGGTTTAAAAAAAAATGAGTACTTTAAGATAGACTGTAAAAATTGCTGGAACGGGAAAGGTGATATGAATTAAACAAGGAAAAGTGATACACTCGAGAAAATGTGTTCCTATCCCTTCTTGTCACGAATCTCTCATTTTTATTACTGACTTTGCCTATGGTGGACAATAAACAACATTATCTTCTTTTTCCACTAGAACTGCATGTGCTATAAGCATAAAAAGTAGCAACTAAGTTCACATCTGTATATTGTTAGCTTAATTCTGGCACCTGTGTGAAAGCAGAGGAGTTTCACCCAGGGTTCTCAAAGCCCCACCCATGCTCTTGGTCCCTCTGAATTCCCCTAAGGAATCCTACAGAATCTGACAGTTTCTAGTTCAACTTTCTTTGCTTCTCTGCTTCTCTGCGCCTCTGCCTGAGTTTTCTGGACCCATGAGTGAGTGCTCAGGGATGTGGACAGACAACCTGTTAAGACATGCAAGAGTAACACTTGGTTGAGGGACTAAACACTGGGTCACCCCTAGGATGATGCTGAAGACCATTCCGTACCAGTCTTTAGCAAGTATGCAGTAGGACTGAACTCAGGTTGCTTGCTGAGAGAGCCAGCAAGCCATGGACCCTCTGCTTCCCTTCCTTTTTCCCCTAGGCCACTTTCCCTGTCTCCCTCCTGATGCTTCTTGGCGTGGATCTAAAACACCAATGCACCAAGTACCAGTTTTAGCGTCTGCTTTTAGAATAACCTGAACAAGTGTGCAACACGCTCACAGGAAACCGGAAGTAATGGAAACACTCTGGTGGTTCTACTATAGAGCCATTCTTTTGTGAGCCTTCGTGTGAAGGTCACACACCTTGTGCCTTTCCTCACAACATTATACAAGTCAAGGAAAGTTCAAGGACCCCATGGGGTAGGTCTCACAAACTTGGGATAAAGGGACATGATCAATGGTAACACCAAGATTCTCCTTGGCTATTATTATTAGATTGCTATTTGGAGGCAGGGGCTCCCATTTTTCCCCCATTCACCCTGCCTGTCAAGAACAGCAACCTAGGGCCACAGAAAACTTTCCCATCTTCTTCTTAATTTTCTCTACATTTACCACCATCTGGCTGTGCTGCTTTGGCCATGTTTCTTGACTGCAGCATTTTTTTTTTTAATACCAGTAGAGCTTGTTGATAATCAATATAAAACTGGAGCAGTTCCAGAAATATTTCATTAAAAAATTAAATTAATTGAATGTGATTAGCAAATACAAATGACTCATTCAAACAACAAGCTGGCTTGGCATCGTTCTAGCTCAGGTCATAATGCGAAGGCCTTGACAACATGTCTGAAAATGGAAGAATTTGATGACTGCAATGATGCTTGAGATGCATGCAGTTTTTCTATTGGTTGAATATCTTCAAACCAAACACTTGAAATCTGAAATGCTATGAAATCCACAACTTTTTGGGTGCCAACTTCCCCTCACAAGTGGAAAATCCTAGACCTCACTTAGTAGTCAAAACGTAATTGCTACTATCAAAAAAATTAATTTTAGGCTGTATCTAAGGTATGTTTGAAAGATGAAGTTCATGTTCAGATTTGAGTCCTACTCATCTGAGACATCCCATTTTGTATATACGAACATACCCAAAGTTCAAATGTAAAGAGAAAAAAGTCTCTGGTGCCAAATAATTAGAATGAGAGAAACTAAGCGCAGAGTTCAGTCATTCTGGGTTACAATCTTCGTTGACAATCACCTTTGAGCTCAACTTTCCAACAAGTTGTAAACATCCAGTTCTGAAATTTCTGGGCATTCTAAGATTGAAAGGTAACTATAGGAGTCTGGAGCCATAAGATCAGGCTTCCCCAAACATCTCAGCATGTGACAGTAAACAAGTTACTAAA
Organism: Peromyscus maniculatus bairdii; assembly: GCF_049852395.1. Taxonomy (NCBI): domain Eukaryota; kingdom Metazoa; phylum Chordata; class Mammalia; order Rodentia; family Cricetidae; genus Peromyscus; species Peromyscus maniculatus. The sequence continues at coordinate 60,817,959 of NC_134871.1, forward strand.
ATTGGCTAGGGTCCCTGGTCCCTATCTAGACAGTGGTATTGCAGATGATTAGTGTGTGCAAGGCCCTGGCTTCAATTCTTAGTACCGCAAAGAATTTGGTGATGAAACAAACGAAGAAAACTATCTCACCCACTTGACAGGATGTCTAAGCAGAGACTATCTATGAAAATAAGTTATAACACTGAGTGTGTAAGTCAGTAAGTGTTTGTTGTTATAATGTAATTACACACAAATGGGGGCGGGGCTTCTGCCATTTCTGTGGGTACTTGTCAAGTTAATACACCTTAGAGTATCACCTGGCAATTAATGAACACACACACACACACACACACACACACACACACACACACACACACACACACATACATATGAGACAAAGGATCCAAACAAGTTTCCCATAAAGGATTTTTTTCTTACATCAGGTTTAAAGGTTAAATTTTGGGGTTGAACAATTTTCTGTCTTCTGGGGGCGGGGCTCTTATCTTCAACTGTCTAAGATGTTCTGATTCTCTGTTGATATAAGCATATCAGCCGGGCGGTGGTGGCGCACGCCTTTAATCCCAGCACTCGGGAGGCAGAGCCAGGCGGATCTCTGTGAGTTCGAGGCCAGCCTGGGCTACCAAGTGAGTTCCAGGAAAGGCGCAAAGCTACACAGAGAAACCCTGTCTCAAAAAAATACCAAAAAAAAAAAAAAAAAATAAGCATATCAAAATGTAGATAATAACTCCTTAAAAGAATCATGTTACTAACAAATCCACACAGAACATGGTGTACCTCTCTACCATCTGTCCTCTTCTCCCCAGGCAGACATTCGAACAGAAACACGTTGTGTCTTTGTGGCAGGAGTGGCTCATATACTGATTGTCATAAATAAAATCTCTAAGGTGAAAAATCATCAAGATTATAGCTAGGGCTTCGCATAGATTACACAGTGGTAATTTTATATTTTGTTACACTAATTATTGTCTGCACTGTGCTCTCTTTGTTTCTGAGACATATGAAACAGTTCCTTGGTTTATAAGGCCAGGTGCCACCACACCAACTCTTCTGGTGGGAAGGCCTGCACTCTAGTCCTGATGGTCTTTGTCTCCTGTGACTAGATGAAAATATTCTCAGACACATGTTTGAAATTATTAAGTAATCACATAATATTAGAAAAATGGTTCATTTCGAAGTTAAACATCATGTATAAAGGTTGTAGAAACAAGGAGTACTCTGTTCAAAAGAGTTAAAAGATGAGAAAATACAGTCTAGGATAAAATCAAACAACAGATCATATAAGCCAGCATTCAGACCAACACAGACACGCACAAATAGCACAGATGAAGGACTATTTCAAGAAGAGAGATTATGGCCATGACTGAGGTAGGATAGGCAAGAGGCAAAGAGGGTAGAAATAAAGCATCCCATGAGAGAGAAGAGACAGAAAACACCACAGCACTAAGATTATACCTATAGCTGGAGGAAGAACGCTCAGTATTTTCTCTGTATGCTTTCTATGAACTTTGCTGGTGAGAAAAAAAGTACTTCAAATTTAAAATTCACAGAGACTTACGGGTGAAGTTACAACTTCTAAAAAGAAACACCAGCTTCTGTATTTTATTAAACTTTTGCTCAAATGCTGAAGAACAGTGCCTACTTTACTTCTCATGTAGAGGACAGAAATCATAGGGGAGAAAGGTTAGAATATTATAGTTTATAACAATGAAATATCCATGAGACTGAACCCCGAAATTAATAAAAAAAATTAAAACAAGGGGAGAATGTAGTTAATATGTATAGCTAAGTGCACAAAATTCAATTAAGCTACAATTCAAAGATTATTTTAAACTGGAAATACAGTTTATGAAATATACTGAATCTTAAGAGTAATGCGAAAGAATACACACGTGCATACACTCACACATACATGCATACCGTGCCGCACATACCCATGAACAGACACATAAATGCACATATGCACATGCACACACACACATCCATACACATGCATATATCCATTCACACCTACACAGATGCATACCCTCACATACACATACACACACACACACACACACACACACACATGCACACGCACACACATCCATGCACACCCTGACACACATACCCATGAACAGACACATACCTGCACATATGCACATGCACACACACACACACACATCCATACACATGCATACATCCATTCACACCTACACAGATGCACACCCTCACATACACACGTGCACACACACACACACACATACATACATACAGGCACACATCCAAGCTCCCCACCCCTCCCCACACACATACACACACTGAGGTTAGAAAGGGTAGGAGAAAACACACAGCAAGAGAGTCCCTGACTTATCACTGAGGCCAAGCTGCGCTGATTTACAAGTTCAACAGGTGTGTCGGATGTACAGAGATAACCACCAATTACTGATTCTATTATCTTGTCTTCAAGTCTCTAGCTGCTAGATACAGACGTCTTATCAGCATCTTTGAAAAGTTCAGTAGCTGCTTTGTGCCTAGTAGACATGGTCTATCTTCAACCATCATTTACTTTCTTATCCCTACTTTTCAGGATTAAGGCTCAATTATGTTCTGTGGCATATGGTACCTTTTACCACGTATAGCTGGTGGTGAATAAAACAGACCAATAGCAATCATAAATCACAAGGAATACCAGGACACTAATATCTCTTGATCTCTAAAAAGGGATGGAGGACTTAGAAAAATGAATACTTAATTAAAGATTGAAAACTATGGTGAGCACAATTGACACTCGATAGTGCAGGTGGATGAAGACAGCCATTTCATCTAGCATCTAGAAGCACACTGGCATTAACTACAAACCATCCATTAGAAATGGCTCTGTGATTCTTATTTAAAGTAACTGCAAAAAAGGAACACGTTCCTTTGTTTTCTGTGCTGTCAAAAAATTATCAAGTTCAATAAACAGATCTAGAAATAGAGACTATATTGTGGCGATGGAATCACCCAGCATATTCGTACGGGGCTATCACTGACTCGGCATTATTTGAAAGTTTGGTGCATCCTTTGCTGCAGTCCTATGCTACCAACGCTTAAGAAAGAAAGACGTGCCTCAGAATGACAGGAGGTTAGAACAAATGCAGAACAAGTCCAGATACGAGACACTGTATCAGCCTGCAGAGGGTCAATAAAGGCAAGAAAAGTGGAAGTCATGTTGGCATAACGGAATACTGAAAACATAGGCAATGAGGTTGCAGTCTGACGGGGTGAAACCATGAGGGATTAATGTCAGATTCGCAAAGAATGTGGTTGCAATGTGCTGGGGCCCTGGATCCTAATTTTTTTTTTTTTAATTAAAGTGTGGGGGTGATTATCTTGCTGGGAAGGCACATGTATGCCAAGGTGAACATTGACAATGGACAACATGGTGGAAATGATTTTCTCCTTCTGTCTGTACACAGGTTCCTGACCTCAAACTCCTGTTAACAAGTTTGCTTAGCAAATGCCTCTACCCACTGAGATATCTTGTCAGCCCCACTAATCTTTATTATTGAAAATTATTTAACCATTATACTCTTCCCAAATTATTACTAAATATTTAACCATATTAAGCAAGTTTCAAGGATAATATTATTAGTCTCAAATAGAAATAGATTGATTAAATTTTATTGAATATAATCCTTGTTTTTTTTTTTCCCAGTGATTAATTAAAGTAAATAGCTGGAAGAAAACTTCTAGGATATGGATTTCCAAGATCTGTATCTCAGAAACCATGGCTGTATTCTATGTCTGAAAGAGTACTCTATGGAGATGTGGTGGAATCTTTTATATTTAATTGTTAGTGTATTTAATGTGTGTTTCCATTGGCCTATACAGCCATACATGCCAAAACAGTTGCTTTTTTTACTTAAATTTTTTTCATACAATATATTTTGAGCATGTTTTCCTCTCCCCCAACTCCTCCCAGATCCTCTCAACCTTCCTCCCCACCAAATTGTAGGAGCATGCTCTTTCTCTCCAAAACAAAACATAAAATGAAAAACAAAATGCCAATTCCTCCCCCCTCAAATGAAACAAAACACACACATACATACACACACACACACACACACACACACACACACACACACACACACACACACACCCACCCACCAAAACAAAAAACCCCATGGAATCCCTCAACACTTGGGGATCTAGGTGTTAGAGGAAACAGGAATATTGTTAAGAGTCCAAGGTGAAGGATGATTCCAGGAAAACAGTGTCTTCAGATCAACAGGACTGATGTACATAGAAACTCACAGAGACTGTGACAGGATGCACACATCCAAAACAGTTCTTAATAATGAATGAAGCACACCAAAGGGTCTGCAGCTTTAGTCCACTTATCCCCCCAACAAATACACGGTGAAAGGAGTAAACAGGGACCGTTTTGTCTTCCTGCATCTCCAAACCATCTCTTCTCCTCTATACTGTGGTCCTAATAACCTCCTTTATTAATGACCTTGTACTACATGATGATGCACAGCCCTGAAAAGACAGGAGCAAGCTTTTTCCCATAATCCCTGGCAGGGCTACACAGCTGTGAGTGGCTATGTTTTACAGTTCTGATGTTTTTCTACTCAGTTTATTATTGTGTACTATTATTCTCACACACAATTCATATATTCCCCCTCTTGTTCCTAGCTCTTCTATTTTTCTCTTTTCTGTCTTTTGCTTTTACTTCCTACTCCCTAAAATCTGTGGATGAAGACAGTATCCCAGCTTCCCCCGCCCCAGCTACTTTCCCCACCCTGACTCTTTTTCTCAGTTGATCTAATACACACCTACTCCCCTTACAGTGTTATTCTCTGTGACTAATATCCCAGCGTACACCATATTATCCTTTTTTATCTTGCAGAACTTACTATTGTTAAAGAGGCTATTGTTTTTAAACTGGAATAATGTGAAATTTGCATAGAGGGTCTGGCCAGCAGTCAGAGATGGCTCAGCAGTTAAGAACATTGGCTGGTCTTCTGAGACTCAGGTTTGATTCTCAGCACCAAAATGGTAGCTCATAAACCCCTGTAAAAGTAGTTTCAGGTCATTCAACAAACTCTTCTGGCCTCTGAGGTTACCATGCATGTAAGTGGTACACAGACATGCATGAAGGCAAATCACCTATATACACAAAATAAAAAAAATAAAAGTTAGAAAATGGACACAACATAGGATCCATAGAAAATCTTAAGATATACAGGAAAACTGAAATGATTTCTTATATTGTACCTGATGCTGTGGTGGAATAAAGCTGGAAACGAACAAGAGAAACAGCAGAATATGTACAAACTTGAAGAACAAAAAATAATAGTGAACCATGGGTCAGAGATACTGGAAAATTCCTATAACTGAGTAAGAATGAAAATACAACACTCCAAACCTTACAGGGATAAAATAAGAGCAATAATAAGATTGAAGTTCATAGCTACAAGTGCCTGTATTAAAAAAAAAATCAGAGATCTTAAATAAATTACGTAACAATAGACCCTCTGAACTTAGGAAAACAAGAATAAAACAAAGCCCAAATTATATGATGAAAAGAAATAATCAACATTAGGGCAAAATTAATGAACTGGAAAAAGATTAAACACAATCAATGAGAAAAAGCTTTGAAAAGATAAACAAGGTCAACAATACTTAATCAAACAATCAAAAGAATCAGAAAACCTAAATCCACCAAGTAAGGACTCTATGGGAGACACAACAACAGATTCATTAAAATTCAGAAAATCATTAGTATGTATTTTGAAAGCTTATATTTCATTAAATTAGAAAATTGAAAAGGATGAGTTTCTAGACGTACCCAAATTAAATTAACATGACATAAACAGTTTAAGCAGATCTAAAAGAAGTAAGACTGAAGAATAAGAAGTCTCCCAAATAAAAAAAGTTTACTGCTAAATTCAACCATGTCTTTAAAGAAGAATTGACAAAAATGCTTCAAAAGCTATTTATTCTATAAAATAGAAAGGAGAAGAACACGACTACACCCCTTCTACAATGCCAATATTACCCCAGTACCAAATTCAGAATGAGATGCAACAGAAAAAAAAGAGAAGAAAATTACAGAACAATTGTCCTGATCAACATAGATTCAAAGATAACCAATATAAGACTTTAAAAAAACCATACAAGTACACATCAAAAACTTCACTATAATCAAGTCAGTTTCATTCCAGAGATACATGGATGGTTCAATGTACTCAAGTAAATAAATGACACATTCCACAAATAGATGCAAGGACAGAAATCACATGATCATTTCTCTGTAAACTGCTAGAGGAAAAAGTATGGGAAATAGTTGAAGATATCTACATAGGCAAGCACCTTCTGGGAAGGACACCAACTGCTCAGAAAGGAAGACCTACAGTAGACAAATGGGTCCCAATGATGTTAAAAAGCTTACACATGGCAAAGGAAACTGAGTTAGGTGCAGAGAGAATACACAGAATTGGACAGAAAAGTTGCTAGCTGCATATCTGTCTAAGGTCTGGCATCTAGCACATGCAATAAAGTAAAAAAAAAAAAAACTAAACAAAAAATGATCAAATCATTAAATGGGAGACTGAAATGACCAGAAAGTCTCAAAAGGTGAACTACAAAAGGCCACTATACATGAAAAGAAGCTAACTTCACTAGCCATGGAAATGCATTTCTTGACATTACAATTGGAATGGCAAGTCATCAAGAAAACAAAATGGTTGATGAGGATGAGGACAAGAAAACCCTTGCATATTACTGGGAGAAATTAAGGTGGTCCAGCCACCATGGACTTCAGCACTGAGGATTCTCTGAAGCCTACAATATGACCCAACTACACCCCCCCACCCCAAAACCTGTAAGTAAATACATCACAAAGATACTTCACAGCACAGTTTACTTCATTGCACTGGGTAGCACAGCTAAACTATGGAACCATCCCAGATGTCCATCAACAGAGGAGTGGATAAAGAAAATACCATTTATATACACAATGGAATTTGTTTAGCCATAAGAATAATGAGATTATATTGTTTGTAGGAAAATGGACACAACCAGAGATTATCATGTTAAGTGAATTAAGTGAGTCTCAGAAAGAGAAATATGACATTATTTTCCCATTTGAGAGTCCTAAATTATATGTAGGTACATAAAATCAAATATATAGAGATGATATGAAAGTAGGCACAGAGCTGTCTGGGAAAAAGGGGGAATATGTGAGAATATGGTCAAGAAAGGAATGTAGTCAATATGGGGAAGAAATGTGCTCCAAAATCACTACTGCATTACACAAAAATGCTGTGTGACTTTTTTATAACTAATAATAACTAAATCTTAAAATGATGTTAGCTTGGATTAGTCAAAAGTATCAATGGTATAATTACAATTTATATGAAACATATAGTTGCAATAATATACCAGACACAAAACGACCTCTAGGTTCCAAGTGGTGGGTTTTAACCATCATAAATCATACCCAGAGGACACTTCTCTGCATTTAATAGTGACAAATCACCAAGAACTCTCTCCTGCCTTCCCTGTGAAATATTCCCTTCACAAACTTGTCAAGAGAAAGCCAACGAGAATACGTACATGATGGTGTTGATGCCAGAGAGCTGCTGGAACATCTGTAAACCACATCCCACAACTAAGGCTCGGCGAGTAGGGGGGTAACTCAGCATTCTGCAGATTATAGGTCCAGCTGTTTTTACAAAAGAAAGAGAGAAAGACCCGGCCATTATTTTTAGATCTTGTTGCAAATCTCTGTGAAATTAACACCATTGGGCATTTTGAAATAAAAACTTTTCCAGAAATTTGGGCACAATGTATTACTTCTAAAACCGGCAGTATTTTTGAGTTGGAATTTCAAAAGTAACATCAGAGAATTCTGATGATAGCATGCCATGGGTACTATTTAGACTCATGGAACTGAATCTGTCACACGTTATTCTTCCTTGCATTCTTTCTAGTTACAATTATTAATTACGCCTTTTGCTTTTCTACTTTCTCAACAATTAAATACAACTTAAAATGCATCCGTGTGGGACCATTTACAAGGTAACTGGTAAAAACAGCACACGAAATAGCATTTATTCCAAACAAATTAGGAACAAAATTCATCCCATTCTATTCTATTGACACCAAGGAATTTAGGCTTGATATCAATTCTGCTTATGGATATATTGGGTATATCAAAATGTAATAGAAGAAAAATAATGTCTGTTGTGCACAAATATATGTATGTATGAAAATGCTTACAAACTGAGCTGGTCCTGAATAGGCGCATTCAATGATTGTTTTAAAGTATAAACCAGAGGCTAGTAAAATACTTTTACTGGTAAAGGCACTTGTTGATAAGCCTGATGTCCTAAATTCCATCCTGGGGACCCACATGACAAAAGGAAAGAAATAATGCCTACAAGCTGCCCCCTGACCTCCACTCAACACTATGCCATGCACAAGGAGGCATATGTATGTACACACACAAACACATACATACATGTACACACACACACTCACAAATGCATGTAATAAAATATAAATGGGATTTTGAACAGCCTAGAGCACGTCTACACAGCTGTGGTATCTGAATGACTGAGGCCTCTAGTAAGGGAACTGGTCTGTGTCATGGAACAGCTTCTCCTCTCAGAAGGGTTTGCTACAGAGTGTCCTCGAAAAACTAACAAGTGTTGTATATGGTGTCCTTTTGCTGTGCTAGAAACTATGCCTAGGATCTAGGGCATCTCTGCTGTTAAAGGAAATGGCCTGTGATTCCCTGAATGCCAACTGCTTAATTAAAGCACTTTCCCTGAAGGTCATGTTTATAACCAAACCCTAAACTAAGTCAAGGGAACTAAAATCCAAGTAAATCTCACTATTTCAGGAATCTTCTGAAAGTCACGTATTTAGATTGCAGAAATCACAAAGAATACGTGAATGGTCTCAATAATAAATGATAATATGCGATGTCGAGACAGAGCATTAATTAGAACTGAATGCCATATATGGGGTTCAGACTATTCGGACTCCTCACAAGTATGATTAAAATCACAAGACTGGCCCTACTGAAAATGTTTCTGTTCTCGATGTCAAGATATTACAAATCAGTCCAGAGGAGCAGTGATGGTCACTAAGAGTTCAATTTTTTTCATTTAAAAAGTAGGCTGGGCATATGCCACACATAAAACTGACTTGATTCACTGAAGTGATAGGACAATCAACTGTATCAGAGAGGCTGTGTGAAACAATACTATGACAGTGTTGAAATATATATGGATCATTTGCCTGAAGAAAGGTGGGATTCTGTGCAAATATAAATATCTCTAAATGAACTGCAAAAAGAAGAGATGCACACAGCACTATATAAACACCTATCTTTCCTCCCAAGTAAAAAAAAAATGTATAAAATATCACTTACTCTCTGTATTAGGAATACATTTTAAATGATACCCAAATCAAACTATACTTATCTTGGCTTTCCATAGGTCAAAGACTACTTTTTCCTTGTTCAAGAAGTCTGTAACAGTATTCAAAATGCCACACCTACTTCCACTATTACATTGCATCATGAGCTGATGGTCAGGTAAGGTCATAGGGAGAAAATTATAAGGAATTAGGACCAAAGTTTGCCTTGCCTTAATATGAAGGGGTGGGCTAGTACATGTTATGGAATATTACTTTAACTATGTAAAGATGTGTTGTATTTGTTTATGCTGCATTTGTTTAACGTGTAAAGATGTGTTGCTTTGCCTGCCTAAGGCACCTGATTGGTCTCATACAAAGCTAAATGGCCAATAGTTAAGTAGTAGAGAAATAGGCAGGGCTGGCAGGCAGAGAGACAGTAGGAGGAGGAACCTAGGCTCAGGGGAAGAGTATGGTTTTTTTTTTTTTCTTTATTCCTTTTTCTCCCCTCTCTGCTCTTGATGATTCCAGAGGCCTCTGGATATTTTCTTTCTTATGCACAATAAAAACCCTCCCCCTCATGGAGCAGAGATTTTACCAGTTTCTTTCCTGTGCCCTCACTCATACAGGGGCAGCTTTCCAAAACCTGGCATATGAACCAGAAAAGGGCTGGCTGTTCACAGTCTTCAGAAAAGAAACAGCTATGCTTTAATGTCTTGAAACGGATTTCTAAAACTAATCTCAATTAACTGAAAACTATTCAAAGCTGGAAATCACCCTGAAAGTGTGCTTTGACTATAATGCCATTTAGAAATAAACCAAAGGGCACCTAAAGAACAGCTGCTAAAGTGAACACTCTTGGGAAATTCTAACAACCAAGGAACAATGTAAAGAATGCCAAAGTCTATGAAAATGCATCATGTCAAATTTGTGGAATGGAGCTTCAACCTTAAGAACCACCCCCTCCCCCCAAAGATGAAGGAAGCACAGGCTGAAAACAGTAACAAAGCCCACAATATAGCAAAGTTGGAAGACAGTTGAAATGAACCAGTGAAACCAGAAGCTGGTTCCTGGAAAAGATGAATAAATCTGAGTTTCCAGCCAGACTTTGGAGGCCAAATGAGGATCCCTTTGAAATGATCCTGGTCCTGAGCTCTGCCCTCAAATGGAAAGAGTACATGCAGGTTGGTTCAGGATGAGAGTATACTAGATTACCTGGTCTGTCTGCAGTGGAGCCTTAACAGGAAGTGCAATGTTCAAGACAGCGAAAAAGACCGGGACTAGATTGACCTAGACATAGGCTATGACACATTGGATGGCATCCAAGTGGAAAAATCAAGGAACAGACTGCCTCCTCCAGCCTGTTAGGGAGAACAGGCCTAATGATGCCTTCATTTCCATCCAATCAAACTGATTTTCAACTTGTTTTCACCAGAACTGTGAGACCACAAATACACATTTGTACTTCTGAAAATAACTTTTGAATTTTATGTATGTAGGTCATGTTTGTGCATATGTGTGGACATTTATACCTTGGCATGCATGTGGAGGCCAGAGAACTATTGGCAGCAGTTGGCTCTCTCCTTCCACCGTGTGGGTTTTGGAGATTGAATGCAAGTTGTCAGGCTCAGGCTTAATGTCAGGCCTTTACCCAAAAAGCCATCTTGAAAGCTCAAGATTTCAACTTTTGTAGTATGCATATGATAGAATTTCCTACAGTATCCCACTGTGTGAACCCTCTTCCCTTAGAATTTGGTTACTCCCTTGGGAGGAAGGTCTCTACCCACCTCAGAAATGCCAGGGGCAAAATGTTTCTTCCCCTCTCCTAAGCAATGAAGCTTAGTGAGCTCAAAAGTATTACGTAAACAGCTCCCATTTAGCCTTGGGATCTTCTGCATCCTGAGCATATTTGGAGACAGTGATAAATACTCCATTTTTCATTGTTTCTCTGTCCCCGTTTTGAACCCTGAGCTGTCATGGAATAAAAGCGGCACAGGATGCCAGGGAAGCACCCACTCTAGAGCAGATTCGCCTAGAGCGTTTTGCTCCTCAATCTCTAATGTGACTTCAAGACCTTGACACCAGTCACTGGATGGTTGTGACATACTGTTTAAGCTAGCAACTTCGGGGGTATTTGTTACAGCAGCCACTGGAGACTGATATACAGGAAAAAGTGAAAGACGACATAAATGACCCATATCAGGGATAAAAGCACTGAACTCAAAATAGTAACAGAATAAGACAGTTATGTATTATTTATTATATAATATATTGTTTATGTAATATATTACATAATAGATAATAAAATTATTAAAATTTTATTATAATAATAAAGTTACCAGGAATAATTTATGCCATCACATATATCATCTTAAAACAATAGACACATTCTTTAAAATATGAAACCTTCAAAGCTCACAGAGGGTCTGAGTAGTTAAACCTATAAGTTATAAAAAAAATCTATTAAAACTTTTGGAGGGTTGGAGCATGGCTCAGTGGCTGAGAACATTTGCTGCTTTCCCACAGAACTGAGTTTAGTCTGCATCATCCATGTTAAGCAGCTCCATGGGATCTGACATCCTCTTCTGGTTTCTATAGGCAGTCACAACATGGCATATACTCACACTCAGAGAGACACAGGAACATACACACAATATACACACATACATAAACACACAGACACACAGACACATATACATACACACATGAACTCATATAAACATATAGATATACACACATCTACACATACACACACACACACACACACACACACACACACACACACACACACACACACACAGCTTGACCCTTAGTCCAAGCTGACTTGTGTCACTTGTGGAGAGAGGTTGTCAAGAAGCCTCCCAGAAAGGGTTTGGGAAGTCATAGGAATTTCAATCTCTTGATTGTTCAGCTAGTTAGATGGTATTTTACATATGCTGAAACATGTCAGTTTACTTGCTTTAAACATGTCCTACTTATTGCATATAAATTATACTTCAATAGAGTTGGTTTTAAAAAATAATGAAAACTTCACCAATAGAAAAGAGTTTAGGTATCAGGAGGACCAACACAGTGAAAAGGATGGTGACATTCCAAGGCTACAGTCCCCTTAAGTAGCAGCAAGAGTATTGACCCAGCAGTGCTGACCCAGGCCATGCAGGAATGTGGATGAAGAACCCCTGGGGATGCCTGGTCCTCACATCTTCAACATTTTACTCACCACTGCATTCCACCCTGTTTGTTACATTTACTTAAGACTTTGTCACATACTAAAGAAAAGCACGAATGGACATTTTATGACTAACACATTACAAGATGTGAGGTGGAGAAGGTCCCCTACTAGACACTTTTCAGACTAAATTCTTTGTTGTAATGTAGGTATCTCTGTGGGGAAAGCAGGGTTGCATTGAGATAATCATAGCCCACTTCAAACATTATACTCCTCACTCCCCAATTTAGGAGCCTGTGATTCAGCTTCAATCATATACAGCAAGTTCCCAAGACCCCGGCCAGCTCAGAACCACAGCTTGGCAAAGCCATCTCAATTTGTCTGCTGCTGTCAAGGAAGGAGGACCAGGCCCCATGGGGCACCAATATACCAACGAGCATTTCAAAGTCTTGTCTCCCTTCCCCTTGGTAGTCAAGAAATCTATCCTGACATGCAGCTCCAATCAGCACGCTGCAGAGGCAAGAACAGTGAGGTATAATTATTAGCCACTAGGGATATTAAGCATTGACACCATCCTGACAACCTCCCATTTCAATGTCTCTTCACGCCTGCTCAACCATGTTATCATCATGAGCATCTTACCCAGAAGGCTGCACAGGTTTTCCAACAGAAATGGAAAGCTCCTAACTCCCTGAACAGTCATGTCTACCTTGACAATTTGAGACTTTACCTGACCCAGACCATGGCCCAGAAGCATAACCAAAACAGTTGCATTCTGCCCAAACAAATGTTACTAGGTTCCCCTGACCTACGTCTGCCAATGATGTCATGTTGTTTTTTTCTTTCTAAATGCTGTACACCTGAGCTTCAGTGCCAAGCTTCTCTCGGGAAAGAGCCTGATCTCAGTTGCTGGCTAATGAAGGACACTAATTTGGCCTTACAAGGATGGCTGTCTATAACTTTCTTGCCTGGATTATAATAGTAGCTCTCCCCAGGTCACAACGAACATAAGTAAAGCTAGAATGTGTGCCAGTTGCCCATGTCATTGTTACAGGATACTTTAAAAGATATACTTGCATATGCTTACTTCCTAGGTATAAAAATATGAACAACCTATAAACACCCTGAGTAAGAACTCTGTAAGATCAGAGCACTTCCAAGCTGCAGGAGGAACCACAGTCTGTGCCCATGTCAATGTGCAAGGCTGTCTTCCCCTTCCTGTTGGCCCCCTCTGCTCTGAGAGCCAGCCTTAATCATTTCATTCCTACATCCAGAGAGCTGAACATTTCTCAAGAAAAGTTAGGAAAATGGGCCACTATGACTTCATGACAAATTCTTATATTTCTGAGCAGTCTTTCAGGGCTATCAGCGAGGAATCTTTGTTGGTTTTTTTGTTTTTTGTTTTTTGTTTTGTTTTGTTTTGTTTTGTTTTGTTTTTTGAGACAGGGTTTCTCTATGCAGTTTTGGTGCCTTTTCCGGATCTGTAGACCAGGCTGGCCTTGAACTCACAGAGATCCACCTAGCTCTGCCTCCCGAGTGCTGGGATTAAAGGAGTGTGCTCAGCTCAGAGAGGAACCTTTGTTCTTGCCCTAATGGGATGTCCCACGATATACTCACAACATCTAACTTAAACACTATCTTGGGCATCTGATCGTTCTCTTCTTCTTCCCCTGTACATTTGCCACATATGGAGAGCCTACCTGGGGTCTACTCTCTACAAGGCTCAGGAGCCCAAGATGGCCTGTCCTCAAGCAGCCTGTGACTGTGGCAATAGAGAAGGAATCATCCATAGAAATCAAACAAGGTCCATCACAATGGCACACGTGACCTAGGGGCTTCATAGACAGTATGCTAAGATTAAGGCAAAAGGTCCTGCCAATCACACACACACATGCCACCCTTTCTTACTTCAACCTTGTTCTTGCTCTGCATTACCTAAGTATCAGGAAATCAAGAACTCAGCTTTTGAGCATTCATTCTCTATTCCTACTTCCCAGGCTTTAACAGTCAAGTTTTAATTAGATTCCATTTCTCACCCTCTATAAAACACTTACTCTTGCTCTGTACCTTCTATGTCTCCCTCTTCTCTATTGCTGGACCAGGCATTCATCCATCTCCACCAAGAGACAGCGCACACATGGCCTAAAGTGTCCATGTAGCTCAGTGCTCAAAGATCAACTCCACCATTCTCTACTATAGTGAAAGGATTCCATTATGAAGATTAGAAACAGTCATGTTCCTGGGCAGTGTTATATATTCAGTCTCAAGCTTTCCACAGTGTCTCTGTCTGTAACCTTCTCCAGGCACAGCCCAGCACTTCCACACTGTTGCCACACCATCTGCACATGAAGTTGATCAACTCGCTAAACGGCTGAACTCTCCGGATAACAGATCCACTAGAGTGTTTCATAGGGGGCACAGTGCCCACCCAACCTACCTTTTAAATCAGTTTTTATATCACTGCCCTGTATCAGACAATGGTCCGTCAACTGCTGTATAATCTGTGTTACCAAAACAAACCATATGTCTTCATAACTGCTCCTTAAAAATGTTTATTCTGCCCGGGACTCTTCAGATTTCAGATGGCTGGTGATTTCTGTTTCCTTGCTCTGCGATAACTTTTGTAGCTTCTGTTGCTATCGCTCATCCATATTGGATTTTGTTGGGTGTTTGGATCAGATTTTGTCCTTGTCTTATCATTTGACTTAGTCCTGAATTTAGTCTAGGATCAGGTATATAGAGAACAGGCAATAACTATTTGCTCAATAAATATAAAGAAGAAAGAAGGGACAGGAAAACGCTCCAAGCAGATAGTGTTGAGAAGAACTTGTAGACGGAGAGTGCATCCCAAGCTGCTAAATAATGATGTGGTCGATTACAGGCACCACAAAGTCTTGAGCATGCCCATGCTGTTCTTCTCAATAGGAGCAGATGATGTTTGTCATTACAAGCTGGTACCTGGCACACATTCTATTTGGAATAATATGCTGCTGCTATTGATAAATCCAACCCATGTGGTGCAATTCCTTCACAGTCTGGCATTTATGCCAATACATTTTGAAATCCTGCAAAGCAATCAATTCGCCAAGATGCTGTAATGGGCCAGTTGTCTATAAATGCATGCTTGCAAGCATATCTCTATACATTAGGGCCGAAATGCAATCTCTGTGTTAATCTACACATTATTAGCCCGGGTTGCTAAAGCAAATACTTTCTTCTACCTGTGAGAACAGATAATACAGGGCTTCCTACTATTGAATTCAGACAGCCTTCATTTAGATAAAATAAGTTGCCCTCCAAAAAATCAAGTATCTCTACACCTCTATACAAATAGGATATTTTGAAATATGTAAGCTATGCTTCTACACATAACTGTTTTTGTTTTTTTAAAAAAAACTCCATATTCACATTGGAATTTTATCTGGACATTTGAAGAAAGTTTCTTTTTATTTAAGATTAAATCACTTAACAAATAAACACTACTGAGGATTTTAACTTTAGTTAAATGCAACAACTGTGATCACTCCATGCTGAGCTTTATATAAGATGGTTACCATGAATAAAAGTAACAAGATGTCCTATTATCTTGTGGGGTGGAATACATAAAAAAAAAAAAAACCCTGCAACTGCCCCACTTAATTCCGGATATCAGAATGCAACAAAAGCACGAGGTGCCTTCCAATATAACATCTTAAAGAATGTTGTTTTCTGTCCACATGGTTTTCAGAAAAATCATATAATTACTCCGAAAATACTCAGGGACAGATATAAAAAATGAGCCAAATACATGAAACTATAAACGTGTCCTCCAATTCAAAAGCAGCTCTTTTCCTGCCCCAATTCTTTTCTCCAACTCTTCTATTACGTCCTGCAGAAAGAAGAAAAGAAGGAAAAGAGCAAAGGGGAGAAGGAAGGTGACAGAGAGAGGCCAAGGATTCAGGCCAAGGAGCACAGCTCTGTGGTGGAGGCTTCCCTCGCCCGGGCGAGGCTCAGACTCACCTCCAGCCCTGCAAAGCAGCAGTAGCCCGACATGGGCTCCCAATGTAGTGCTGCCCTTTCCTCCCAGAGGAAACACTCTATCCTGGAGGGTTGGAGGCAGCTCATAAAACTCAGGGAATCAGTGAAAGAAGCTAACAAGACTTAGACAGTGGCCTGGCCCGATGGCCTATCTGGTAAAGAAACTGGCTGCCAAGCAACAGCCTGGTGACCCCATTTCATTCACTGGGATCCACGTGGTAGAAGCAGAGAACTGACTGAAACTCCTACAAGTTGTTCGCTTATCTCTACTTCATGCTTCTGCATGTGTGTACCCACACACCTGCACCCTTACCCTTGTGCACAAACACACATGCAAAAGAAATAAATGTAACAAATTAAGCAACCTTACAAGGCTCAGGATGTTCCTGAAGGTTACAGGATTCACAAAGCACCTCTATGGTTATCCAAGTAGTTACAGCTACAGAGTACCAAACCTCCAATCCCTTCAGCCCCAGGGATGCAGGTTTTGTGAGTCACCACTTGTACTAGGGTGGGCTTTGGTGATGCAGCTGCCTTGCCTTTGAATCACTCATGATTCCATACATAAATTCTTTTATACACTCCTAAAATTAACTCCAACACATTTATCATACTAAGATAGATTTGGGTAGAATCATTACTTTGGCCTGTCATTGGTGCCCTGAGATGAATAGACATTTTATCATGCCCCCCACCAGGAATATTCTGTTTTTCAAAATATATCAGTGTTAGCTATTTAACGTAAAGTAAGAAAAAAAGGTCATCAATAAAAGGGGTCATGCTAAGTTCTCCATACTGCAAGAGGCAATAGAGCATTGTATCATACAAAAACAAGAGCTGATTCTACTTATGAATTTGTGGGTATTCTCTCATCTCTCCATTAAAACACCTAACTCTGAAAATAAAAAATGTATGATGCAGGAGCTGGATCTTGGCAGGCCAAAAAAGAAAAGAGCCATAGTGAAAACTGGAAGTAGCTAATAAACCAGCCTGCCTCCATCTTAGATGTGAAGTTATCTTACTACAAAGACAAAACTAGATTCATTGCTATTTTTGACTAAATATGTTCCTCAAGGACAGGGCTGTGCACCACCTGTAACTTTAAATGGTCTGTACTACCTGTTCCAGGAAATGGCAGCCACGCCTTTGGTTCAAAAGGTTATTATGACCGCCTGTTGTTATAACTATATGTTATGACTGCCTTATGACCACCTTGTTATGACCACTTGACCACCTTGCAACCATTTCTTTATTTTAGGCACTTTGTTATGACCAATTTGTTACGCTTGTGTTCTGTAACCCAGACTATTTGCTGCCAAATCCCCTGTTTGGAAAACCCCTACTCCTGAACTATTAAAACCCTTGTCTTAACCATGTCCACTGCTGATCTACTGAACCCCACCTTTAGGAAGAGACAGCCCATGTACATGAATAAAAAAATAAAAAATCTTGCTTTAATTAACTGCTTGCTTTAATCATTTTGTCCATGATGATTTGTGTCAGTGGTCTTTCTCCTTGCATCTTCGGGATTAACACTATATATATATATATATATATATATATATATATATATATATATATATATATATATATATATATAGTGTGTATCACAGTAAAAACAGACTTTAGGAGAGACCAATAATATCAGGAATGAGTATCAGAGAAGCTTAGAGTGGGTATGAGAAAGTCAAGCAAACTACATAAGAGGAAGAACAAGGTTCTGGGTCAGCAATTCAGGCCAGCTGCATCCCCAAAGCAGACTGTTGTCCTTCTGTATATCCTTTCTTCTAATGCATCTAATTTGTAAGAGGCTGAATCAGAAGTAAGGACAACTGTTAACAAGGCACTTCCAACCCAGGAGACCACTGGAGATCACTCCATAGCCTTCTTTGCTGGCTCTGATAGATGCCACTCTTTGCCACAGGAAAGCTAAGGCTGACCATGTAAATGTGTGAATAAAGAGAGCTTGGCACAGTAACCGCACTTGGGACACCTGTGGATGATTGAATGCTAGCAGACAGTCAGGGTCAGCACCTAACAAAAGGGCAAAGGGGCTTCAATCACCCCTAACTGGGTGGGCATCTCACGAACAGCATATGATCATCTCTCTGATTGGGCTCACGGGGCATGAAAAGGAAGCGTGGAACTGCCCTCTGCTCAGTCCATGACAGGCCACATTAACCAATCTAGACTTTTCCCTCTCTTTCTTTTGGTTAATTTGGCTAAAGGTTTGTCAATTTTATTAATCTTTTCAAAGAACCAATTTTTTGGTTCACTAATTCATTATATTTTTAAATTTCTATTTCATTCAAATTCAGCATTGACTTTTATTATTTCTATCTATTCTTTTTGTGGGTTCTTTGTTCTTGTTTTTCCAAGGCCCTTAGGTATAATAAGTGATTACCAGAAGATCCTTCAAGTTTTCATACGTGGGCACTTAGTGATATGAACCTTTCTCTCTGACTGCCTTCATTATGTCCCATAGACTGTGGCCTTAATAAGCATCTCTTTATTCAGAATTGGAAATTTTTCTTCTTTGGTTTTGTTGAAAGTTTGACGTTCCTTACATGGGTTTCCATAGGTTTCTTCTCCTTCTTGTGTCTCTATTATTCACAGCTTTGGTCTTTACATAGTGTCGCAGATTTTTTTTTTAAATGTTCCCTTCCTGCTTACTTGAGAATTTTTTTTCCTTTTTAACCTTTAACTTTCCACCACCTTGTCTTCAAAATCTAACTTCCATTTCTACTTGATCTAACCCATTCATGATGTTTTCCTCAGAGCTCTCTGTTTAACTTCCCGAGATTTTCATTTTATCTTTTCTTCAAAGATTCTCTTTACTCTTTTGTTGTTGTTGTTTTGAATCAGGGCCTTACTGTGTCACTCTGGCTGTCCTGCAACTCAGTCTGTAGACCAGGCCTCAAACTCAAAAAGAACCGCTCACCTCTGCCTCCCAAGCACTGCGATTAAAGGTGTGCAGTCACCACTCCTGGCCCGAGAGTCTCTTGATAAAATCATTACGTCATGCAATTGTTCATCTGTGTTTTCTCTCGGTTTATTCAGGTATTTGCTCATATACTCCTTGAATTCCTTGAACATATCTATAATCACTGTTTTGAAGTCATTGTTCTGTTCATTAGCTTGGTGGCTTTTCTCAGTGAAAATTACAATGGGGATGGGTGTGATAATTTCTAGATGAGCCATATTGTCTTGACTATTCGTGTTCTGTTTTTTTGCAATTGGAGCCATGTACTTGGAACTAGGCTGTTGACAGTGTTTCTTGATTCATTGTTTAAGATCCTTTACATTCTGGATACTAAGCCTTTATCCGATGTATAGCTGGCAAAGATTCTCTCCCACTCTGTAGACTTCCTTTCTCTTCAGTTGTTTCCATGGCAGTACGGAAGCTTTTTATCCTAATGAGGTCCCATTTGCCAATCGTTCACCTTAGTTCCTGAGCAGACGTGATCCTGTTCTGAAGCTTCCTCCTACATCTAGACCTTGTATGGCAGTGCCGAAGTTTTCCCCTACAAGTTTCAGCATCGTGGGTTTCATATTAAGGTCTTTGGTCCATCTGGAGTTAACTTTTGTATAGTGTGGTAGCTACAAGTCTAATTTCATTCTTCTGCATGTGGACATCCAGTTTCCTCCACACCATTTGTGGAAAATAGTGTCCTTTTTCAGCGTGAATACTTGGAATCTCTGTCAAATATCAGATGCCAATTAGCGATTGTCCTCATGTTTGCATATTCTTTTTTTGTTCCATTGATCTACATGTCTATTTCTGTACTAGCACCATACTGGATTTTTTTTTTTTAATTTCCTTAGTTCTGTATTATAGCTTGGAATCTGCTATGTTAATTGCTCTAACACTGTCCTTTTTTGCACAGGATTGCTTTGGCTCTTCAGGGTATTTTTCTGGTTCCACATAAATTTTAGGATGTTATCTTCTTCTGTTTCTGTGGAGCATGTTGTGGGGGTTTCTTGGGGTTGCACTGAGTTTGGAAATTGTTTTTGGCAAAATGGTCATTTCACAGTCCACACAAGCATAGGTGATCTCCCCATCTTCTACAGCCTTTCTTAGAGATTTAAGTCTTTCACAGTAGAGGTATTTCATCTCCTTTATTAGGTTTATTCCTAGATATTTAATTTTGAGATGACATTGTGGGTAGGAGTGTTTCCATGACCTCTTTTTCAGCATGCCTTTGGTATATAGAAGGGTTACTGATTTGTATAAGTTGATTTTGTATTCTGCCGCTTTGATGAAACTAGTCATTTCTAGAAGTTTTCTGATGGGATTTTTGTGATGTTTAATGAATCTAGAAATTGATCCATTTCTTTTACATTTTCTAACTAAGTACAGTACAGGGTCTGTCTTTCTTTTTCTTTCCTCCCTCCCTCCCTCCCTTTCTTTCAAGACAGTTTCTTTGTGTAGCCTTGGCTGTCCTGGAACTCACTCTGTAAACCAGGCTGGCCTTGACTCACAGAGATCTGCCTGCCTCTGCCTCCTAAGTGCTGGGACTAAAGGCGTGGACCACCACAGCCTGCTTCAGTATAGGTTTTTAAAGGCTTTCCTTACAACATTCTGGGTTTCTTTTGGGTCTGCTGTAATGTTTCTCTATTTCTTTTATTTTCTGTTTTTTTTTTTAAATTGAAAATAGACCTTTTTTTTCATATAATACATTCTGATTACAGCTTCCCCTCTCCCAACTCCTCCAACATCTTCCCCATCTCCCCTCACATCTGAATTCACATCCTTTTTTGTCTCTCATTAGAAAACTAACAGGCATCTAAAGAATAATAATAAAATAATAAACTAACAAACATGAGAAAAAGATCCAAAGATAAAGCACAAGAACCACACACAGATGCAGAGACACATGTTGGCAAAAGCAGAAACCCTATAAAAACACAAAATCTAAAACCATAATATGTGCACAAAGAATCTGTAAGAGAGAAGAAAAAAAAAAAGTCCTGACAAAGCATTATGAGGCAAATAACCTCCAAAAATGTCATTGAGTTTGTGTTGGCCATCTACTCGATGGGCATTGCATACCCAGTGAGACTCTATTGGAGAAAACTTCTCTGATGATGGCCGAGCAAGGCTCTCATCTATGAGTGTAGCAAAATGTAGTTAGGAGTCATTTTATGGCTCCGTTTCTTCAGCAGAACAGTAGTATTTGGTTTTTCCCCTAGGTCTCTGGCCTATCTGATCTCAGGTTCTTGGCTACCCAGGAGTGTTGGGGATGGATTCCATCTCATGGATTAGGCCTTAAGAATAATCAGTCAGATATTGGTTGGTTACACCCACAACCTTTGTGCCATGATTTCACTAGTGCACCTTACAGACAGGTCATCATTGTAGATGGGAGGGTTTGTAGCATCACTGGTGCTTACCCTTTATCCTTTGGTATCATGTGGCATGTCTTCTAGTACCATGGACAGCAGAGGTGAAGGCCCTATATAGGCACCATTCGACTTTCCGTGCTCAGTGAGTTATGTAGGTGCTGTCTTCAGGAATAGGGCTGAACTTCAGCAATAGTGGTTTTATGGGATTTCTATGTGTTTGAACATGTGTATCTGTATCTCTATGGGTCTCTTGTGCTTTATTTTTGGTTCTTTTTCTCATGTTTGTTAATTACACTCGATTTTTTAAGAACGAATAGTCTTGGCAATAGCCTGGGTCGTTTGGGGGTTCCCATGGAGTCTTTGGCCAACAATTGGTTTAGATGTAACTGATTCCCAGGTTGATTTCTGGTTCTGTTAATTTGGGTCCTCTTCTTCTTTTGGCTAGTTGGGCCAATAGTTATTCAATTTTATTTGACTTCTTAAAGAACCAGCTCCTAGATTCGTTTATTCTTTGTATTGTATTAATTAATTTATGCTGATTTTTATTAATCCTTCCTGTCTATTGGATGTGGCTGTGGTTTGTTCTTGGTTTTAAAAATTCTTGAGATGCATTCTTTATTTGTACCCTTTCTGATTTTTTAAATATAGGCACTTGGAGCTAATGTTTCCCACTTAGGACTGCTTTTAATGTAACCCAGAGATTTTGTTTTGTTTTCAATCTTTATCTAATTACAGGATTTTTAAAAATTTCATTCTTGATTTCTTCTTTAACCCACTCATCATTCAGGAATGTGTTGTCTCTGTGAGTTTATGTAATTAGTATAGACTTATGTGCTGGTGATTTTAAATATTATTGGCATTTGGTCAGTTTTTTTTTAAATGCCTGAAGACTTATTTTGTGTCCTATGTGTTCTATTTAAGAAAGGTTTCTGCCGGGCAGTGGTGGCGCACGCCTTTAATCTCAGCACTTGGGAGGCAGAGACAGGCAGATCTCTGTGAGTCTGAGGCTAGCCTGGACTACAGAGTGAGTTTCAGGAAAGCGCAAAGCTACACAGAGAAACCCTGTCTTGAAAAACCAAAACCAAAAAAGAGAGAGAGAGAGAGAGAGAGAGAGAGAGAGAGAGAGAGAGAGAGAGAGAGAGAGAGAGAGAGAGAGAGAAAAAGAAAGAAAGGTTTCCATGGGCTGAAGAGAATATATATTAGGTAGAATTGATTGTCAATACCTGTTAAGACCATTTGATGTATATGTCACTTAATTCTGAAGTTTCACTTTAAATTTTTTGTCTAGATGATTCATCTATTGGACTCAATATTACTGGAGTTGAATTTCATCTGTATCTTTAAGTTGGGTAGTAAGCTTACGAAACTGTATGCACCAGAGCAGAGTTCAGCCTGAAAGTTTGGAATAGCAATGTCTTCTGGGTTGTTTCTTTGATTAGATTAACATTATGTGTCCTTCTTGGTTTCTTCTAATTATTTTTAGTTTCAGATTTGTCAGATTCTAGCAGCACGTGATTGCTCCATTTGTTTGAAACACTTCCTTCCACTTTAAGGTGTTGTTTTCTTTGAAAATAAGGTGAGTTTCTTGATGACCACAGGATGATGGGTTTTACTTCTTTTGTGTTTTTGAGACAGGGTTTTTCTGTGTAGCCTTGGCTGTCCTGGAACTCACTCTGTAGTTCAGGCTGGCTTTGATATCACAGAGACCTTGCCTGCTTCTGCCCCCCTGAGTGCTGGGATTAAAGGTGTGCGCCACCACCACTCAGCAGGATTTTGTTTCTTTAATTCAATTAACCTGTGCCATTGTTTTATTTGTTTGTTTGTTTTGTTTGATTTTTCGAGACAGGGTTTCTCTGTGTAGCCCTGGCTGTCCTGGAATTCACTCTGTAGACCAAGCTGGCCTTGAACTCACAGAGATCCTCCCAAGTGCTGAGACTGAAGGTGTACACCACCACCAGCCGGCTCTAACCTGTGTCTTTTTACTGGAGAGATGAATTGTTTGGGGATGTTTATATACTTTAAAGTGTTTCTTTCTCCTGTGGTCTAGTGTGGTATCTGTGTTGCCTTAGGACTTGAAGTGCATTGCCCCGTGCTCTTCTGTCTTTTGA
This sequence comes from Peromyscus maniculatus bairdii, assembly GCF_049852395.1. NCBI lineage: Eukaryota > Metazoa > Chordata > Mammalia > Rodentia > Cricetidae > Peromyscus > Peromyscus maniculatus. The sequence goes on from NC_134871.1 coordinate 60,841,992, forward strand.
AGTTTCCACTGAGAAACCAGATGTTACTCCGCTGGGTTTTTCTTTACGTAAGACTTATGCCTTTTCTCTTACAGCTTTCAATAAGCTCTCTTTGTGTTGTAAATTTAGGGTTGTAACTATATGCTATGGGAAGTTTCTTCTTCACTCCCGTCTGCTTGGTGTTCTGTGCACTTCTTGTATCTCTATGGGTCTGTCTGTCTTGAACTTGGGGAGTTTTCTTCTATGATCCTGCTGAAGATCTGGTCTATGCCACTGGCTTTGGACTCTTCTCCTTCTGTGGCTACAATTCGAAGATTTGGTCTTCTCATGGTGCCAACATTTCCTGCATGTTCCTTTCTTATGTTTTTAAAAATATTTTTTCATATTCTTTACTTTATTTTCAAGTCCTGATTTTCTATCTTCTACTTAATTCTTTCTATTGGTAAGATTTTTTCCCCAAGTTTTCTAACTGAATTTTACTGGTTTTTTTTTTTCCAATTACACTTCATTTTAGCTTGAATTCTCTTCAATATTTCTCTCTCTTTATTTGAGCTGTGTTTTCAAATCCTGATTTGTCGTCATCATTTCAACCAGCCATATAACTGTCTTTTGTTGGACATTGTAAGTGATACATTATTATGAAACTATCTCATACATTCTAAGAGACTGGAACTTTTGCTGGCCCTCACAGCCAGAGTTAATAAAATACCTTGAGGTCACATAAGACTTAAGACTGCTATCCTACTACGTACTGAGCCTGTTTGCTCAATTCACCTTTAAGAGAACAATGTAAGAACGAACTCCGTTTGCCTTGGATTCCCTATGTAATCAACTTTTACAACCTAAGCTAATGCATACCTCCACTCTTAAGTCATACACTCTTTCCAAGCTCTTGACCCATGAAAATGCATATATGTATGTGTTGTGTTATGGTAGCCATTTGTTGAAAGCAACAAAGAGACTGAGCAGCAACCTTAGAAAGCAAATTAACAGGTGGAAGCAGCGTTCAGATATTACTTGATAGTATCTGCTTGTTGTCTGTGTCAGCTACAGTCAGTAAAGTTTCATTCCTTGTAAAAGCCTGCTAAAGGTTTCTGTAAAGCATCCCTCATTCATTTCCCCCCCCCCATGTGATGCTGTCTGTCTGTTAAATAAAACAAAGCAAACACCCTTTCTTATGGACACATGGAAACACAGACACAAGAACACATAGCTATAGGGACAGATTTACAAGGCAGCTTTCGGGCAGGCACAGATTCAGACTTACACAACAGACAAATTAGAGACAGGAGACAATGAAAGGCACAAGGAGAGAAGCAGGGAGTTCAATTCTGGATTTGCTAATAATAAAAGTGCTCCAAGGGGGAAGTACTCTAATTTTTTTCCCCTTAAGGCAATATAGACACATTTTGGATACTTTGATGTTATTATTAACAGGTTTCGACTCACACAAGATAGCACTCAAGAATTTGTTATTCCTTTTAAGTTCATTGAGATATTTATTCATGTCTTCTTCAGATTTCTTGAACTCTTTGATCAAATGCATGGTTATTCTTTTAAATTCTGTGTCCCAGAGTCATCTAAATAATTCTCAGAAGGTAATGTCTATAGGACTAGTGAGCTGTGTGTGTATGTGGAGGGGGGGAAGGGTATCATACTGTCTTGTCTTTTTGTAGTGTCTCTTTTTGTGATGGGACCTGGGCATATGGATTTCTTTTCTTGTTTGTGTATCTGATGTGAAGAGTCTATGCTACCTCGGGCTGTCTGGTACAGGAGGGTGATGACTAGCACTTGACTTGGGAGTATGTAGATAAAATAGCCAAGCTTGATTCTGAGCAACACCACCAGAAAAAGCCAGCACATGAGCTATGAGTCCAATGCCAGGCCTGGGCTTGTGTAAATGGGACAGGCATGTTTGGGTCAAATGTGTTTAGCTGTCACTGTTTGTAGTAGAGGTTCACATGATAACTGTTACACACCAAATTAAAACTGTCACTATGGAGTTTATATTAGCACAAACTGGAAAGCAAATTTAAGGTCTTTGCACAATGGTAGAGCTAATTCACACTTGGTAGATTTTACCCTTCCGAGTACCCCACCTACCCTACCCCCTCACACACCCCCAAATTTCAGCTTAATAGTTGCTGGCAATTCTATTTTTTTTTAATCAGTAGAACACTTTCTTTGAGATAAAACCTCTGCCATCTGATGTGAACCCCCTCCATATGTCCTCTCTAGACATTTTATGGCCAAGAGCACTTAGTTAAGTAGGCTCTCTCCTGAGAGCAATACTTCATTCAAGTCAATATAGAAATGCAGTCTTTTCCATACCAATAAGCTAGTGCATTAGCTTCAAATTTTATAATGGTGTTTTTACATTACGAATTAATCACTTTTACTGGATATATAACTAGACTTATTGGGTTAAAATTTGTAAAACTGAAAGGTACAATGATAACCATACGAGATGGGAGAATCCAGTCGATGCGAATACATTCCAAATATTCTTTTATACTATCCGTGATTCTACATTGGAATATGCAATTTTTATAATTGGCCCACCAAGCAAACATTAATTTCACAAATGGATTTTGACAAACTCTTACTTAAAGTGCTAATGACAGACATTAGTGAGGCTCCATGGTTTGTAAAGATCAAGGTTTAGGCATTGCAAAGAACTGTGAGAAATTTCAGTCACCTTTTGACAGTAAAGGCAATGCTCAGAGTTCCTGGCCAAGGAAAGTCATTGACCATACCAAATGATTTAAGAGGAACCCAAGATGTATCACTGGATATGAGACAGTTCACCACAGGGCAAGTAAACACTACTATGTGAAAGGGGGCAAGGGACGCAAACATTCTCACAGAAGAACTGGTATTGTTAATTTTAGGCAAATGGAATCACCCTTCAGTGCCCAGATGAAAACTAATCTTAGATGTAAACTGATCTGCTAGAACAGCATACCATCATAGGCAGCAGGGCTTGCTTATGCACAATGAGGGTCTCAAAACCCTACACATACATGCACATGTACACACATAAATAGGAATAGCATATGCAAATGTATTTCTGCACATAGACACATGAGGATAGGGTGAAGTTACGATGACCACCAATACAGAGACCTGCTACTTGCAGATTTATACATCGGTGTGGTGATAGATTGTTTACCTTAATAAACTTACCTGAGGATCAGAGGACAGAGCCAGTCACTAGATTAGACACAGAGGTGGATCAGAGGACAGAGCCAGTCACTAGATTAGACACAGAGGTCAGGCAGTGGTGGCACACACCCTTAATCCTATCACTTGAGAGCTCATGCCTTTGCTTGGGAAGCACACATGGCTTTAATCCCAGGAAGTAATATGGCAGGGCAGAGAAAACAGGAGGCATGAGGAAACAGGAACTCACTCTCTTTAGGCTGAGGAGTCCATAGAGGTTAGAACTAGTGGCTGACTGTTCTGCTTCTCTCATCTTTCAGCTTTCACCCTGATAACTGGCTCTGCATTTTTTTTATTAAAAGACCATCTAAGATTCAAAGAGCATATCAGAGCAACATTCACCTTATGTTGATGAGGAAAGCAGAGTCATGGAAACTGCAAATGCATTTCTTCCCAATTATTACAATTCTGCACCTCCTTTAGAGGCATATTTCAACTTGAACACAAGCACATATATTTACATGCTTAAAATCAACAAAATCAAACTGGTAGAACCTCAGTAGAGAACAGACACCTATGTCAAGCATTCCTATTGATTATCCCTTAAGTATTTCCACTAAATCCACTTTGATGGCAGAAGCCCAGGCTAGCTCATAATCTGCTTTGTTATGTGATTTACTGTACACAGCAAAGAGTAAGAATTCCAGAAACTATTCTTCTGGATACCTTTAACTGGGCATCTAGCCTTATTTCCTTTGCATTTTTAATTTTTTTATTTTTTTCCCCATTAGGCAGTTTATTTTAATCTCCCAGGTTTGGCACAGAACACAATCTTAGTCGATATGGTTTGTGTTACACTTATAGATAAATATGGCTCTTTAGGGATGAGGTCAGTATTTTAAAATCTACATATGGCAGTTTTATTTTGGGGCATGTCTGCAGTTACCATATGGCCAATGGCAATCTGTGAAAGGAGTCAGGATGCGTCTATTTAAAATACCGACTAAAATTGGAATTTCCACTCAGAAATGTTTTGATATAGCTACTTTTTCTGAATGTTAAACCTCAATTTGACTTGTAAAAATTCAATCTGGCCACTGTAAAATAGATAACAAAATAAATTTTAATTATTTTCATTGATTAAATTGTTGTAATGGATGTGTATGTATATGTATGAGATATGTAATAGCTCTAAATTATCAGATATATAAACTATTCACTTTCCTCTATTTGCTCAAAGCTTGCATATAATATAATTAAGTATAACTCATAATTTAATGTCTTATGATCATTTGACTATACAATTTACCAAGAAGAGAAGCCTTGACTATCAAATACCTCTCAGATCCAAAAATAAGTGTTCTCTAAAGTGCATTAAAACATTAGGATTCTATGCCTTTTAAATTAAACTCTTAGTGATATATACATTAAAAATATATGTATCCTTATATGAGACAGACACAATGTAACTGTTATGTGGGAACATAAACAAGGGTTCTACCTGAATGAAGCATGGCTATTATCAATTATTCCCATCCATTATTCATCAATGTTTTAGGAAAATCAGTGTTTTAGGAAAATAGTAATGAATAATTTTCTAGCATTTTCCTAAAAAGTACTATTCATAAATGTTCTATTTACATCATTGGTATAAAGCCCACCCACTTTATATTATTGTATGCCCATTTTGTTTTTCGATGCAGAGGGAAGGAACTGAGGGGAAAAAATGACATTTGAGGGAGTTGAGTAATGTTACAAAGACGAAGGAATCAAAATGACTTTTAATTAAACAAAGAACTAACATTTAATATGCCCAAGGTATATTAGTCAGGGTTCTCTAGAGGAACAAAACTTAGAGAATGAATCTATCTATCTATCTGTCTGTTTGTCTGTCTGTCTGTCTATCTTTATCTAGACTGATAGATTGATTGATATAGGTAGATATAGATAGATACAAATATAAATATAAATATAGAAAGGGGGTTTATTAGAATGGATTTCAGGCTGTAGTCCAGCTGGTCCAATAATGGCTGCCTACCAAAGGAAGGTCCAAGAATTCAGTAGTTATTCAGTCTCAAATTACATGCAGGAAAGTCATATCCAAAACTAGATTAAGTATCGACTCTAGTAAGACAAAGTGCTGTCTTTTTCATGGAGGAAATGGCCCAATGTACTCAACCTGCCCCCAATAGGTCACTGGCTGTTACCCTGGTGAACGGTGCCATATCTGGGGCTAAGTGTTGGTCTCTACTATTGATGGATTTGACACTCTCATACTCAACAGCAGCTGTAGCCAGGTCAGCCTTGGTGAGTGACAGTCCTTGTTGTCAAGCCCATAAATAACTCCATCTCTGCCACCATGTCCACTTTGTTCATGGGCCCATTGGGCAATCATTGGGATGACTGGGAAGAGGCTGACTGTCCACAGAATGGGTCATCCTATCTACTTGATTATTGAACTCCTCCTCTACTGAAGTCACCATTTGATGAGCATTTACAAGGAAGACAAGAATCTTCGTATCCTTCACCCATGTGGAGAGAGCTGTCCATATACTTCTTCCCCAGACTTCTGTTTGAAGGAATTAGCAAACTTATTAAGCTCTTTAGTAGTGCACTGCACCTTCTTATGTACTATACTTTCTACCTCCTCACTAGGAGTCTGTTTAGCCTTTACTCTGGTCTAGAGTCAACTATGGGTTGGAGAAACATCAGTACTGTCTTGCCGGGCATCTCCTTTAGAGAAAGTCACTGGTGACTTAGCAGTCACTGAATGATTAATTTCCTCAGTCAAAGTCAGAAAAGGCAATTATTTCAGGGAGTAAGGATGGAAGTATATCTTTGGCTGAGGATGGATAGACTACTTCCTTAGGTGAGATAAACCCTTGAGAGTCTGGGATCAAAGTTCTTAGCTTCAATAGGTTCTTCCCATACATCTTCATCCCAAAGATCCCATTCTTTACAGGATCCCACAGGATCCCATTCTTTACCAATTAATGTCCTTACTTTAACCACCTACACCCTCTGATACTAGGACTTGAATTTTCTTAGTAATTGAGCCAGCCTCATAATGAGGACTTCTGTTTCATTTTTCTGCAACTTGAGCTCTGCGGCTGCTGGAGAGAAGATTCTCTTCCATAGACCACGTAGAAACCTTTAGACTGTCCTTGCATATCTGGAACTGGACAATTTTATCACCAAGTTCATAGTTGTCCTTCATCCCTTTACTAGATTGAGATGGTTGGGTTAATTTTATCATGGAGTATATTCTTTTCCATTATCAATTTACCCAGAGATGCCAGGAGCAACCAACCAGCCTCAACACTTTTCATATTTTCCTATGAATTGTCAAGTTTTATACACAGAGTCACAATTAGTGAATCAGGATCATCAAATCATTTGTCTCCTTATGTTTGTAACCGGAGAGGCTTCAGTAACTGCAGGTGTTGGCAAACTGGAAAGCCTATTCTGGAAACTGAAAAAATTCACCCTTATACTTCTCTTGCTCTAGAACTACTTCTGGTACCAAAATCTCTATTAATCAGGGTTCTCTACAGGAACAGACACAAGGCCTTGCCTTTCCTCATCCCTGTTGTAAATAACTACATTACAATTACCTCATGTACAAAGCAGGGTGATGGGCAGGGTGATGGCACAAACCACAGTAATGTGTACACACTGCCTTATGGGGGTATCCTGTAAACTGCCAGGTCCAGATCCTTAATGCTGATGACACACATTCCTCTCATGACTTTTAAAAATACTTCAGTTACATTATACAAGATTTTCTTAGTCCCTGTATTGTCTTCCACTGCTTTTGAAATATTAATGCATTGACAATCTAAATGGAAATATTATAAAATTGTTTCATAAGGCATGGTCAAATTATGTAATGATTTGCACAACTAAGGAAAAATGTCATGTGCAAAAGAATATCACTAAACATCATTGCTAGTAAAGTCTCTTAGATGTCCTTGCTATACACACACACACACACACACACACACACACACACACACACACACACACACACACCTGAGTCTTTGCTTGTAATTGTGTTGCATAATTTTTCATAAAACAGTATAAAAATTAATTTCTGGTGTCCAAATTTCCTTAATTTTGAATTAATTTAATGTTTTCATTTGGGGCAGTTGTGTGTTATAATCAAATTATTACACTGATTATTTACTTTTTGCCAGTCAGAACTCTTAAAGTTCATACTAGCCTTAGAAAGCACATATTAATAAGTAGAATTGGAGATCAAATTTCAAAAAGTAGATTTGAAGGGGTGCTTTCACACAACAAAAATGGATATTTCTTGTTCCATTCTAAATATAAAGAATTGTGGTAGAGAAAAAATATTATATCTTGAGAAACCCTGTCTCGAAAAACCAAAAAAAAAAAAAAAAAAAAAAATTATATCTTGTTACCCAAATTTCATTTATCTTGCCAAATATTTTGGAATAGAAAGAAAATACTGCTTAAGAAGGCAACTTGTGCCGGGCGGTGGTGGCGCACGCCTTTAATCCCAGCACTCAGGAGGCAGAGCCAGGCGGATCTCTGTGAGTTCGAGGCCAGCCTGGACTACCAAATGAGTCCCAGGAAAGGTGCAAAGCTACACAGAGAAACCCTATCTCAAAAAACCTAAAAAAAAAAAAAAAAAAAGAAGGCAACCTGTAGGCCAGTGAGCCAGCTCAGCAGGTAGAGAGGTATTTGCTGACATATCCAGTGGCCTGGGTTCCATTCCTGGGACCCACATGACAAAAGGAGATAATCTACTTCTGCAAGTTGTCCTTTGACTTCCATAAGGACCAAGGGGAATGTGCATGTCCACACACATAAATAAATAAATGTTATACATCTTTAAGGGAGCTGGAGCTATGTGGAAAAAGCTGTCTGTATGGAGATTTATTTATTTGATCAGATCAGCTTTCCAACCTTCAAGCAACCCTTGCACAGAACAGGTAAAGCTCTTCAAATCCATTTTTACTTCACAAACAGAAAAGAGAAACTCTTAGGATATCTAAGGATATTGGGCTGACTAATCTTGGTTGTCAGGTGGTCAACTTGACATAGTCAGGAAGAGGGAACCTCAATTGAATTCATTACCTCTACCAGACTGGTGGCCTGTGACACGTCTGATATGTCTCCTGGCATATCTCCTGGATATTTCTGTGACTTCTAATCAATGTAGGAGGGCTTGGTGAATTGTGGGTAGCACAATTCCTAAGCAGGTGGGCTTTGACTATATAAGTTCAACACAAACATCACCAAAATTCCAACACAATTCCTCACAGAAATTGAAAACAGTCTCACCTTTCATATGAAAATAAAAAAAAAAAAAAAACCCAGGATACCGAAAGCAATTCTGAATAATAAAAGAGCTTCTGGAGGTATGACAATTACTGATTTCAAGCTATACTACAGAGCTATGGTAATAAAAACAGCACAAAATTGGCACAAAACAGGCATACTAACCAATGGAATAGAATTGAGAGTCTGATCATAAATTCATGTACCCTCAGCCAGCCATCTGATTTTTGACAGAAGCCAAAATAAAATAAAATAAAACAAAATAAATAATAATAATAAAACTAGAGAAAGGGTATCTTTAACAAATGGTACTATTTGTGGTCAAACAGAACAGCTATATGTATAGACTGAAATTGATCCTTCTCTTTGAAGACACACAAAACTCAATTCCAAATGGATCAAGGATTTGACATAGATTCAATACCCTAAAACTGATAGAGGATAAAGCACAGATTACAATTAAAACTTATAGGCCCAGGAAAGGACTTTCTCAACAGAACTCTAGTAGCACAGACATTAAGACCAACAACTAACTATGATACCACATGGAACTCAACAGCAGCAGTGTAGCAAAGGATGCCATCATCCAGTGATGAGGCAAAGGATGCCATCATCCAGTGATGAGGCAGCCTACAGAATACAAAAAAAAAAAAACAAAAAAAAAAAAAACCATTAACAGCTATATATCTGGCAGAGGATTAGTATCTACAATATATAAAACCTCAAAAATTCAAACATCAAGAGAACAACCAACCAAATTTAAAAAAAAAAACATGAATAATCAGAAGATAAACACAAATGACAGAGAAACACCTTTTAAAAATGTTCAACATCCTTAAGTCATCATGGAAATGCAAATTAAGATTTCATCTTATCCCGTTCAGAATGGCCATGATCAAGAAGCGTAAATGAGAACAGATGCTGGCATGGATGCAGGGAAAAGGGGGATGCTTATTCGCCTTGGATGGGAATGTGAACTGGTGCAACCACTATGGAAATCTGTGTAGAGGTTCCTCAAAAAAGCTGGAAATAGATCTACCATATGATCCAGCTATATCACTCCTGGGCATACACCCAAACACTCTATAACTTACGACAGAGATATCTGCTCATCCATTTTCATTGTTGCTCTACACACAATAGCCAGGGAACAGGAAGAGCCTAGGTGCCCATAAACTGATTAGTGGGCAGAGAAAATGAGGTACATTTACACCATATGTGGATGTTAGCTTTTTAAGCTTTTCATGTGTGTGTATCATTTCAAATACTTAGAGGCTAATAAGGGCCATGGAGGAGGAAGGATCTTTCAAGAAAGGGGAGACAGAGTGCAGAATGATAAAGGCATAGTTGGGGATAATGTAACAGGAAGACTTAAGTGGGGTTGGGGGTGGGAGGACAGGGTAGAGGATGGAATATGAGGAGGGATAGCTAACACTGAAAGACATTTGAAAAAGCATATGGAAAGCTACTATTTTAGAAGCTTCCTAAATGTTATTCATGTATGTATACTAAAAATTTAAATGTAGTTGTGCTATAACAAGGGATAATACTTCAACTGGGCACTAAACATTCTCCAATTAAAAAAAAAAGGCACCTCAGTACAAGGAATGAGTTACCTCTTTTTGAGTTCTTGGCTAATAGTGATCTCAAAGGCCATTGTCACTGTTGTCAATACCCTCAAGAATTTGACAGTAACATCCTATGGTTGAAGATACCACTTATCCAAGTTATAGGCATGGAGAAGTCAAGTGGGTACTGACCTGGAAGCTTCCTCCCTACATCTTTCAGAATGCTGTAAGGTACACAGATACACTATCAGAAAAATAAACAGCAGTCTCACCCAAATGTGAGCCCTGGAAGATCCAGCAAAGACCTGCCTGACAAGGCATGATCACTGGTGTAGAAGTGGTACACATGTTAAGGAATAACCGACCACTTTTTTTTATTGAATTTAAGACTTGTTGTAGGTGATGGGACCCATACCTGGCACTTTTAATAAGGCCAAGGACCAGTGGCTAGATAGGGGTCATAGGTCCTGTGGGGAGCATACTTACTAAATGGACACAAAATCAAAATAAATCCTAATGACTCAGTGCTACATCCATAGATCAGTGTACCTACCTCTCAACCCTCATCAGAAAAGCTTAATCTTGCAATTGATGGTGATTAACACATTTGGCAGAGGTGGCTGATAATATCAAGCAAACTATTTTCTGGACACAACAAAGTAGTCACACATACAACTTACTGCAGTTGTGATAGCATAAACAAAACCCATGTAATCTCAAGCCAAACAAAATTCTAGCATGTAGGGGAGGTGGTAGACACGAAGCTCAACCCCAGATGAAGACCTATTGACATTAGATAGCTGGCAGGAGAGGGTAGGTCAGCTCTCTTGGATGGTGTGATAGCTGGTACATCAGCCATACTTTGGGATGGGCCTCATAACCCAAACTACAGAAGTAATTAGCCAACATAAATTAGAATTGATGGGAGGAGTATGGGAAGAGGAGAGAAAGAGGAGGTAGATAGTGGTGAATCTGGGAGAAATTGTGAGAGAGAGGAAATGGATACGCTCAAAATCCATTGTATAAAATTATCACAGAATTAAAGCATTACTGTTTTTAAAAAAGGTAGTTGAATGTGAGCCTAGGAGCATGCCAGATAAACATCATTCCTCCATCGTTTCTGCTTCAAGCTTATTCCTTGAATTTCTGTCCTTACTTAGCCTCTCCCTGATGGTGGACTGTAATATGAAGAAAATCCTTTGTTCCCCAAGTTTCTTATGGCCCTGGTGTTCATCACAGCAATAGAAACGCAAACTAGGGCAGAAATGAATGTTCAGCGATACATATTTACCTATGATTTTGAGTTGCAAATAAAGGTCAAACCCTATTGTTACATTTGAACACTGGGTAGTTATACGTGACAGCAGCAAAGAGCGCTTCCTCCGGAGCTAAGGTTACAAACACAATAACTCTTGCTTTAACTGTGACACCACCTTCAGAAATATGAGTCATAGAAAAAAAAAAGCCCTGCTGTCAGAATGTCAACTTTACTCAGGAGTTCATTTTTGTCTTCTAATAGGGCTGAATACAGAACTTAAAATCGCTGCTTTGTTAAAGAATCAGCACAGATCCCTCTTACGACAGCACTGAACTAGTTCAGGGACACATCTGCCCCCATAAAAAAGCATCCAAGAGGAGGTAGGGGAGAGGAGTTGCTTCGCTTCTTCACATACTGTCTTCTCTCCAGCTTTTACCAAATACAGTTTATGACAATCATCAGGGATCTATATGAATTGCTAGATTCAGAGACAAAATCCTGGCCTTCCAAGCGCCTACATGGTCGTTAGATGCTGCTCATCAAGGCAGAAGATGACAAACATCACCCTGGGCTCCAGGAGTTCATCATCTGAGGGCTAAGCAACATTCTAGTTCAAGCACACCACATGAAGCACATCTACTGAATCCATGACTCACTAGGGCCAGTCATAATTTGTCATAAAAATAATTCAGTATTCCTAATTTGTAATGGTTCTAAACTATAGGAAGTAATATATACAGTATTTTACATAAGAGCTTCTCACTGTATATTTTCCCTTACCAAACCCAAAATCTATGTCTTTCAGGCCACTTAACTATTATTTCTCTTAATGCTTTCTGGTCTTCTTGTTAGAAAATAAAATCCACTTATACAAAAACTCAGTAGTGCTGTCTTTCTAGCCCAAGCATTGAAATCACATGGAATGGGCCATGTTTTTCTAAAAATTAAATTGGTTTTTTTTCTTTGTTTTATTCTTACACTTTGAGACAGGATCTTACTATGTTGCCTTGACTGGTTTGCGACTAACTCTATAACTTAGGTGGGCCTCGAGGCCATGGAAATCCTTCTGTCTCAACTTCTCATGTACTAGGCTGGCAGGAATGCACTGCCATCCCCATGTTAAAATGGGTATGTAAAGAACTAGGAAGGAAATCATGCAAAGAGCACATGTAATGTTAGCTAAGTGACTACATCACATTTTAACAGGGTGGTAAACAGCGTGAATGAAGAGATCAGAGAAAGGAAGTTAAGCAGGAGCACATATTTATTCCACCCTACTAGACTTGGGCAATGTAAGCTAATTGGCATTCCTCTCTGAAAGGCTTGTCCTATTGGTATATTAGAAGATAAAGGCTCAAAGCAGCTATGTATTTCTTCAAAGAATAAAAAGCAAGTATGTGGCAAGGTCTGCTCTTATGACTTCAAGGCTCAAAAGCCTGTTCCCTTTCCACATATGTGTCAGACTCATTTCCGGCAGACATGAATCAAGGAACTAGTCTAAAAGAACTGTTTTCACCATCATCCTGAACACCACCCCATCTTCACTTTCTCAGCAAGGGACTTTACCACTTCCAAGAGGCAGAGACCTCTCTACACTCATTATATTAGGAACAGTTAAATAGAATAGTGAAATGTTGAAAAACCAGGCCAGACTGTATAAACCTGTTTTCTGCAAACTCATCTCAGGAAGAAGGTCAACATCACTTCACCAGTTCCGTTCCACCTCAAATTATATCTGTGATGGTTCCAGCACTATCACCCCAGCAGTGCTTTGCTCTAAACGCCCTCAGCGCTTTCAACTCTTCATCTTTTTCAAGTCTACCTGGGTTTTGGCCCTGTGGGCATTTGGAAGCAAATCTTATTCTAAAAGGGCTCATTTAGTTGACCAAAAACATTTTAAATAAGACAGAAAAGATACCAATAGATCACCCACTGTGCCAAGCTACTGCTTACTTAATTGAGGTTGGCTACTATTGTCCATCCTTTCATGACAAATGTCTACTTGCACTAGCATCCCTTATGAACCCAACCATCTCTCAGATGAGTCACTGCCTTTGGACCCTACAAAGACATAGTTCTACTCTAGTGGTCTTAGGATTACATATCCAAAGACTGTAATGCTATGATTGGCATCATCTCCCCACTCTACAGAAGCTCTGTGAATTCAGTAGACATATGGCCCCGCTACTGCTGTAGCTTCTTTCCTGCATGGAGCTGACAGAAGGAAGCAGTAAATAATTATTTTATTCAAAACTTAGTTTTACAATAATACAGGAGAAAATAAGTTTATTACCACAAATACAGACATTTAAATTCTCAATGTCTTTGTTCTTTGAAGAAATACATAGCTGCTTTGAGCCTTTATCTTTTTATCTACCAATACTGAAATCTACAACAGTTATTGTTGAACAGGCTATTGTTGACATTTGTACTTTTCCTTTGAAAGAACTCAGTTTCTTTCTTTTAGGTGGTGGCATGCTTGCACATGAAGCACACCTGTGGAGGTCGGAGGACAACCTACCTGAGTTAATACATCCATCCACCATGTACGTTCTATGGATCAAACTCAGGTTATCCAGGTTGGCAAGCAAGTACCCTTAGCTTGCTGACTCACCTTGATAACCCTACATTTCAATTTTTATAAACAAAAACAGGGTACAAAGTACTTTTGAAGTTATAAATCAGAATTTTAAAAAAAGTTAGTTATCCTCAACTACTTATAATGAATTAAAATTACTTACAGCCTTAATTTACACTTTAATTATTTATGTAAGAGAAAAATCATTTTATGATATCAAGTTTCACATCTAATATTTTAGATAATTCCTGACTCATGGGTCTCAACTTGATTACTACATGTAATTCAGTTACTTGTTTCACCCTTTTTTTTTCTCCCAAAATAAGTAGAGAGCAGTTGAGTTTCACTTTTGTTAGCAAGACTAGAAGGGTTTTTTTTAAAAGACAAGTTGTAATCTAAATAGGATAGAAACTTTTAACAAAATCAAATGTATTAAAGAAAAAAATGGGGAAAGTAGGTAATATTCTTCTTGTATAGTTCCTTCAAAGAACCACTCTATATACAAGATAAACTCTTTCCCTCTTACTTAAAACACTGAACGCATGATGTTAAACATAGTATATACCCAGAATGCTTAGAATCTATTTGCCACGGAGCCTTTAAATCAAATAAATCATGAAGATGATTTTTACACGTATTTATTTGTTGTTTACTGCATATGGGGGGGAATGTATGTCTCTCTGCATTTGTGAACAAGTCAGAAGTCGACCCACAGGAGTCAGTTCTCTTTCCTTCATATGGGTTCCAGGTAATCAGACCTGATGGCAAGCATCCTTGCCTGCTGCACCATATCACGGACCCTGTATCAAAGCAATCCTTAAAGTACAAGTCTATTTAAATGAGCAGGGAGTCTGGGAGGGCATATAGGAAGGAGACTTTTCTAATATCTTCTGGAAGGTTCTAAATTACAGTCTTGGCCTTAAGCGACTATACTAAATTACTCCTGGACTTAAGCAACCATAATTCCCACTTGTTATGGTTTTTATTGCAGTTAGGAGACACCATGACCACAGCAACTCTTCTAAAGGAAAACATCTTATGGAAACTTGCTTACAGTTCAGAGATTTAGTCCATTATCGTCATGGCAGGAAGCAAGTAGACAGGCATGGTGCTATAGAAGCACTGTGAGCAACAGGAAGGCATCTGTGTCTACACTGGGCATTGCTTAAGCATAGGAGACCTCAAATCCCACCCTCTAGTGATGCAAGTCCTCTAACAAAGCCACGCCTACTCCAACAAGGCCACGCCTCCTAATAGTGCCACTCCCTATGTGCTTATGGGGGCCAATTACATTTAAACTACCACACTAGGTAT
Source organism: Peromyscus maniculatus bairdii (assembly GCF_049852395.1). NCBI lineage: Eukaryota > Metazoa > Chordata > Mammalia > Rodentia > Cricetidae > Peromyscus > Peromyscus maniculatus. Next base: position 60,857,161 of record NC_134871.1, read on the forward strand.
GTCTTATTCCTATGGAAACATATGTCTGTCAGCTTGCAAGTGCTCTACCAGTGTTGTGAAGGAGGTCTATACACCTGCATCATAGATGAAAAGCTAAAGCCCTAGGAAGCTGAAAGTCCAATCTGTATAGTTCACCATAGACAGAACTAATTTTCATTTGCTTTGTAAAAACAGTAAATCCAATTTTCCATTTTCCATTTCAAAGCATCCTGTAGAGGAGACACTACAGACCCTCAGCTAAAACAGGTGATTGCAATGGGATACATATATAAGCCGCAAACCACGCACAGACCTAAAAGGAGAAGACTGGGTCTTCTATTACTTGCCATGACAGCTCAGTGACTAATATAAAACTTATTTAATCTCATTTAAAATTCACTCTTGGCTTTCATCATTTCTTATATTTAGTGTAGGAAATTAAAAACACCCATCAACTTTATCTCACAGTCACAACTCTGCCTTGGAAAAGTAGCTTATGTTTCTCTATGGGAAAGAAACAGGTAAACATGTCACCAAACAATGATCACTTAGTGTCCTTCAAGTTTAAGAGCAGGATAAATCAGTGAATGTTACTTATAACCGAAATGAGATTGCTCAGTATCAATAATATTAGTCCTTAAAATGCGGCCATTTGTGTGCTGGAAACATATGTGTGCATGCACACACACAAATCAATCTACTGGGAAATGAAGAACAACTACAATCAGCACAAACAGGACTTTCTGAGAAACTCCACAAACCATTTCATCTTAGGTTCTCTAGGTACAGAAGTACTCTTAAGGAAAATACCCTTTTTTTCCCCAATTCATTTTTCTTCTTCTTTGATCATATAAATGCACCAGGCACTAGTCTACACAAGAAAAAGTCCCATGCATCAGCAAACATTACTGGATCATGAAGATGCTCTCTATGGAGAGGGTTGATTATTAGTCAGAAGTGTTGATGGTGGCTCCAGGTTATCAAGTCTCTGAAAGATATTTGGTGTATCCTCTTGCATCCTCAGGAGAACTTCAGGAATCTGTTTACCAAGATTGATGTGTCACGGGGTCTGAACCTCAGGGTGCCATCATACCCACTTCCCACTTGCCGATCCTTGCCTCAGACGTGGAACACTACATTCACTTCCTCTTCTGACAGAGAAAGCCTTGTTTTCTCTACCTCACATGTCACCATGTGCTTGGGTATGCTTCCTGTCATTTCTTCCCCATGCTTTATGTTACGATGTCCCTTGCCTGCTACTCCCTGCATAGTTCCAGGGCTGTCATCTCTAGGAGGTACCTGACATCTTCAGAAAACCAAGGATTTTTCCGAGTGTTGATAAGGTTCACCACTGCAGTGGTCCTCAAATAGTCTTCTGGTAGACAAAAAGCTTCCTAGAGGTGTCTGTTGTCTAAACTCATCTACAGGATCACAGCAAATGTCAAATGTGACTCACTTGTCACATGCTCAAGTCTGGACACAGCTTCAGTGTGACGGGCTTGGTTATCCTACTGAACTCAAGAAGCACTTTCCCGTTTGGTTCCAACTCAATTTGCACTGTCAGCACGTCTGCCCCTCAAGGAAGAATGGGTCTGGTCATCATTCCATACATCCCGAACAACGCTGTCTTTACCACGGCCATGCAATCCAAGGGCCCTAGACTCTGTGGTCTGCTGATTTCCTCATCATTCTTATCATTTACTACTCCGTTCTGCTAATTTATTCTTGGCCTCTCCTTCCTCATACTCCACCGCCATCTCTTGCCAGCTTCACCCTTAACAGTTTGAGAATATGGAGAGGTCAGCACATTGCCAAGATCTCCCTTTATCTTTCAGCGTCTCCTAAAATGAACCTATGACCCACGGCGATTGTTCAATGTCTCAGCATTCGTACGGTTTCAAGGATCTTCCTCAATTGCTTCCATGTATGCAAGCATGGGTGTCCGTTTGTATCTTCCGATAGGATCTGGGCCATGAATCTACAGGGACCTGTTGCTGGAGAGCTTCTCTCCAGGTTCCCCAAGCCCCGCAGTCCCACAATCCACTTATAAAATAATCATTTAGACGCTTATATCACTTATAAACTGTATGGACGTGGCAGGCTTCTTGCTAACTGTTCTTATATCTTAAATTAACCCATTTCTATAAATCTATACCTTGCCACATGGCTGGTGGCTTACCAGTGTCTTCACATGCTGCTTGTCCTGGTGGTGGCTGCAGTGTCTCTCCCCCAGCCTTCCGCTTCCCAGAATTCTCCTCTCTCCTTGTCCCACCTACTTCCTGCCTGGCCACCTACTTCCTGCCTGGTCACTGGCCATCAGTGTTTTATTTATATAGAACGGTATCCACAGCAGGGACCCCCAGTTGCCTGCTTATAAAACTGTATAACTTGACGATCATTTTAATGTTGGTTGGAATAATCAGTTTCTTGGAAAACCGCTGGAGCTTCTCAACCCTCGTTTTCCATGGCCATTATCTCCAGTCCCAAAGCTTGTCTGCAGGGATTGGAGGAAACAGCAGCACCAGCTTTCCCATGAACTGGCACAAAATGTGCTCCTGCCAGGCCAGGCCTGACAATAAAGTCCATAATCCCTACCCCGTGCCCTGCCCCATAGTAACATTATATAGCAGCTAATGAGTTTTTGATGAGGGCCTGAACAGATTGCTTTGTGATTCAAAAACGTATTGTCGAGGTAATTCCAAAATATACCGTATTCCTCTAAGCAACAAATGACAGCATCACTGAAGGACAGCCCATGAGTCCCAAATGGAAGAGAAAATTTAATTATTGGTTGGTCAAGAAACCAACTTTTACTTTTAGAGTTACAATATTTATTCAACATGTTGATGATAAAACATGATAATGGAGCAATTAAGAAAATAATTTTCTATAAGCAAGGGGCTTATCCAATGAGAACAATACAGAAATAATGCCATACTTTAGCTGTGAATCAAATTAAATGCAAATTTTCATTGCCAGAAAATAAGATACAATAATTCATATGATAAATACAAAGAAAATAAATTATTACAAAATCATTGCTGTCACTAAATATGATGCAAAATTCAGAGACTCTGGATTGTAAGACTGTCAAGTAGGTATTTTTTTAAAAATTATTATTTTACATGTATGGGTGTTTCACCTGCATGGATACATGTGCACCTCATGCATACAGTGTCCACTGAAGCCAGAAGAGGGCATCAGACCTCTTAGAACTGGAGTTAGAAATGGTTCTGAGACTGCATGTAGGTGCTAGGAACTGAACCCAGGTTCTCTGTAAGAGCATCCAGTTCTCCTAACTGCTGATCCATCTCTCCAGACTCCCTATTTAATTTTTAAGTTATTATTGGTTAATTGGAACCTTTCATTTATGTGACAATGTTACACAAACAGTAGCAGGTTGTTTTAGTTAATTCAAGCAGCTAGTGTCCCTGTTAACTGAAAGCTAAGGGCATTCTATAGCCATTCAAAGAGGGTTGTCAACATCCTATGAGAAAACCAAACGGCACCAAGACAAGCTTTCACACTCTCACTAACTAGCATGCATTTTCACTGTCATACATTTTCACCAAGACGGAAGGAGCAACCCACAGGAGGTCACCAGTGAAATCACCAAAAAGGGAATTTGACAATATTTTTAAGGGCCTCCGAGAGAATCATAACCAGAAAACAAGACTACCACTTTCTTCTCTGACCTACCCTTAGGAAACCTACATGTATGAGGTCTAAACAATGAACTGTTATAAAAAAACGATGCATAGTTAGTATTGAACATCTGAGAAGTTGCATTCTAATGAGAAAAGAGCCCAAAACTCAGTCTTAAGGAAACCACTCTTGACATGCTTGTTTCTCTAGGCAAACAGCAGAAGCAGAAAAATGCATCTCAACAACACACAAGAGGCAGGAAGAGGGAGCAAGAAACTGGGGCGGGGGGGGGGGGGGCTGTGGGCCCTTAAAGCCTACCACGGAGACTACTTCCTCAAGCAAGAACACACCTCCAGAAGTGTCTATAACCTCAATGTCATTAACCGGGGACCAATTATTCCAACATATGAGCCCATTTCTCATCCTATCTCAAACACCTACATATACTACAGTTTTTCCTTATACCTACATACAAAGCTATGCTAAACTTCGATTTAAAAGCTGGGGTTAAAATACTAAAGTAGAACATTGTACTACTATTAACTGTGGTGATCTACTGTGTATCAAATAAAGCATGCCTGAGGATCAGAGGACAAAGCCAGCCACTAGACTAAACATAGAGGCCAGGCAGTGGTGGCACACACCTTTAATCCTAGCACTCGGGAGGCAGAGATGTACCTGGATCGCTGTGAGTTCAAAGCCACCCTGGACTACATAGACTGATTCAGTCTAGGAGAGAAACAGAGCCAGGCGGTGGTGGCACACACCTTTAGTCCCAGTACTAGGAAGGAAGTAATATGATTGGGCAGAGAAAGGTCTATTAGGCGTGAGGAGACAGGAACTAAGAACTCGTTCAGCTGAAACTTTGAGCTAGAGCCTTTTCGGCTGGACCCCTTTCAGTTGAGGGCTCAGACACATTGAGTCAGAGGATTCGTGGAGTTGGTGAGGTGAGACGTGGCAGTGGCTTGTTCCTTTGTCTCTCTGATCTTTCAGCATTTACTCCAATACCTGGTTCTGGGTCTTTTTTTTTTTTTTTATAAAACCATTTAGCAACAATTGACTGATAAGATAGAGTAATTGTAACTATATATATATATATATATATATATATATATATATATATATATATAGTTATATATATATACTGCTGCAAGAAGGAATATGAATGGCATCTCTCTCACTCTCTAATTTTTCATTTAATGTTCTTGGACCATCGTTAACTGGAGATAAGTAAAATCTCAGAAAGCAAAACCATAGGTAACTGAGGACTCTCTTACATTATACTCTAAGCATAAGAATGTCAAAATTGAAGAGACTATCAGCTTAAGCAATAAAAATCACACAGAACTCCCAAATTCTTACAATAATCACAATAGTGAAGTTCTCTGTGAGCTCTAGTGTTCTGTCTCCATCAAAAAAAGTCATTATATGGAAATGAGATAAAGAATTTCTCTTGGGCTCAGCACTTAAGAGTACTTTCTGGGTGGTGATGGGAAGCAGAAGCAGGTGAATTTCAGGGTTTGTGGCCAACCTAGTCTACATAATTGAGTTCCAGCCAGGGCTATGCAGAAAAACCCTGTCTTGAAAAACCAAACAAACAAAAAAGAGTACTTGAGTACTTTCTGCCTTTGCAAAGGACCCAAGTTTGGTTCACAGCACCTCTGGCAAGTGGTTCACAAAGCCTGTAACTCAAGCAGTAGGGAATCTTCTTGAAGCCTCTTTGGGAGCCTATATTCACACACACACACACACACACACACACACACACACACACACACACACACACACACACACAGACATGCATATACACATAATTCAAGATAAAATAAAATCTTTTTTCAATGCTATCACTTATACCCAAATTATTACTATGTGGTGAGGCAGGCTACCAAAAAAATGCATTTCCTAGAGACACTGTGATAGAAGCAATTGGGTGCCAGAAATAAATACCCAGGGATGATAACAATCTTAAGCTTTGACTATAAGCTATAAAGTTAACAGCCTGTTTCCTCTTTGACAGCTTCTACACTGTAACCTTTTGATTTAAGAAAAATGGCTTTCCCTGGCAAGGCTCTAATTAAGCCCAGTTGCTCACACCCACACAGAAAACAAGCCTGCAGTTTCGCACCAAGGCCAGGATGCCAGGAGCCAAACATTAAAATATCAAGTAAGATATTGTCTCTGGCTTCCAGGACCTTAATGCAGATAGAGAGATAAGTCATTAAATAATGTCAATCTGATAAAATCAATGCTATGAGTGGGTGATGGATAAAGGCCCTGGGACATCTGCATCTTACTAATGCCTAAATTCTTATCCTCAAATTTGCTCCCTCTCCTGAACAGCAAACTTGCTCACCAACTATCCATGCAATGTTTTCACTCGGATGTCTGAAAGGCATTTCAAAGGAAATGTGTCAACATCAACTCTTGGCTCTCTTCCTCCAAATAATAACACCCCCCTCCTTCTACGGCCTCTCTTAATTATAGCTACCAAGCCTTCAACACGCTCAAGCCAACAACTGTGAATCTGGAAACCCATTCTGTTTAGACAGCATTTGGGATCCTAACCTATGTATATTTGTGCATTTGGTTTTGTGTGTGTGTGTGTGTATCTATGTATGTATGGGGAGAGAACATACACATGTAGGGTTGTACATGTATATGGGCGTTGAGGATCAAACTCAGGTACTCATGCTTATGTGGAAAGCACGTCCCTGGCTGAGCTATCTCCGAAGCCCTGTTTTATTGTTTGTTTTTAAAAACCCCAAATTTAGAAGATACCAAAGGGAAAAAGGGAAATGAGTCATCAAGTTCACAATCCATATCATGACAAGTATCTAAGTCACTTCATTAAAAATCTATGTAGTCATCTTCAATTACTTGTTCTCACACACCACGTCCACTGCATTGATGAATACTGTCAACTCTATGGCCAGCCCCTTCTCAGGACTGCAGAGCAAACCCTCAGGCTGTATGATCAGAGCCATTCACAGCATGGCTTTCCTGGGCTAGTGTTATTTCAGCAGCCTCCAGTACAAGAGCCCTGATTGCACCACCTCTGCATTCCAGCGTACTGTGAATATATGGGTCATACAAACCTGTCTACTCAGTTCACCACCCTTCTGCCCTTTGTTTCTCAGTCCAGGATAAATGCCAAATCCTTTGGGGTCCTGCACAATCTGCTGTTCCGTCCTTACTCCTCAAACTCTCCAGGCCATTCCGATTCATCGGTCTGACTCATCGTCCTTTAGTTTACTCTCTTCACCACATGCCTCTTGTATGACCTGCCTGGACCATCCCATAAAATAAGTGCAACCCTCCTGCCCCACAATCACCTACCATCTCAACTGACGATCACTTTCTATTCACGCTTTTCCATTCACACCAGTCATCTCTCCCCAGCAGAAATAAAACTGATAATACTTCTTTGCTCACTGCCCACCCCTCTCTCTGGTGCTCAGAATGGTGGCTGCTACGTGACAGGCAACAGATACACAGATTGTGAGTGAATGAGTGAATGCAGATGGAAGATAACTCTGGCTGGCTATGAGGAACGTTGGAAGGACTCTGATGACATGTAAACTAGCTTCAACGAAGATTCAAATTTGTCTGTCGTGGGAAAATATCACTGCTTATATGCACAATTTCCGCCACAAAACCTTGCAGCACACCTTGTATAGGAGATAATTATTGTCCTAGCTGTGAGAATCCCTAGAAAACCCCATGGTCTCGAATAAGCTCGGGTACAGACAAGAAGATAATTGCCACACTGGTCAGGAAATTGCACAGATGAGAAATTGTTGTTAAGTCCACCATGCTCCTGAGTGATGTCCCAGTCTCATGTGCCCAGCGCCCCCCCCCCATTGCTGCTTCAATGCTAATTTTTGTTTCTCTCTTACTTGTCATAAGATCTCAGTTCCATTCCCCAGGTGGGAAGACAGGTCTCATTTTATAAAAGAAGACGATGAAGAGTAAGCAACATCCAAAAGTCTAGGACCTCTCCCTTGACCCAGGGCTCTGTCCTGGCAGATCTAGTCTAGTGCCACCTCAGTGGTGACTCCATAGTCCTATGCCTGGAATATCACCTCTTTTCATGACTGGCAATGGTCTCAAACACATTTCCATGTTTCTTAGCTCTCTGTTTCCCTTTAGAAAATGAGTTCCTTCTAGTAGAGCAGATCTTGCCTATTATCTCACAGAAAACAGGAAAGCGAGAAATAAAATGAAACAGACATAGGAAGGCTTTTCTCTAGAGTAAGAAAAGTGCCAGACACACAGATCACCGAGTAAATAAATTAATGAATCCAATTCAGATGAAACAGATACTTTGCTTTAGAAGTTTAGACTCATTTCTAGAACCTGTTTGGTCTGTACATTTTCCCATTAGGAATTCCTCTACATAATAGTATCATAACGCCGGGCGGTGGTGGCGCACGCCTTTAATCCCAGCACTTGGGAGGCAGAGCCAGGCGGATCTCTGTGAGTTCGAGGCCAGCCTGGGCTACAAAGCGAGTTCCAGGAAAGGCGCAAAGCTACACAGAGAAACCCTGTCTCCAAAAAAAAAAAAAAAAAAAAAAAAAACAGTATCATAAACACAAGTACCACTGTGCCCACGTTTCATTTATGTCTCTCTTGTCTTCAGGGCAAGGCATTTCTGTGTTCCTGAAGCCTGGGGAAAGGCTGCTCTGATGATTCAGGGCTACAGGGAATTCAACAAAGGAAGACAGGGATGCCGCCCCAGCCATGATCCAGGAGCACACCTACAGAAAAGACACTGCGGACCTTCTATTACCCCAGCTCAAAGGGCAGTGCTTAGGAAGCTCTTCTAATTTGTGTTGCTGTGACAAATACCACGACAACAGGGAATTTAGGGAAGGAGAGCTGGCCTACACCTCCTGTTGGCACTCCATGACTTCAAGGAAGTCAAGGCAGGAACTTAAATCAGCCAATTGCATCATACCAACAGTCCAGAAGGAAGACAGAATAAACACACAATTCCTGTTTGCTTGCTTTTAGCTACTTTTCTCTTACACTGCGAGGACCCTCTGGAATGGGATGCTGCCACACACAATCAGGAGGGTCTTCCGACATCAATTAAAATACAAACAAAACATGCTTATACAAGGAGCATGATAGAGCCACAGCAGGCTGTATTTATAAATTTAGAATACGAAGGCATTATGTATAGACAATTAATGAAAACAGAGGGCATGGATTGGAAAGAGAGCAAGCAGGATTATATGGGAGGGCCTGAGGGTGGAAAGTAAAGGGGGGAAAGATGTAATTATATTATAGTCTAATAAAGTGAAAATAAAATACCCATACACATGAGTCAAGGATGGAAGAGAGCCATTGCAGCCACCATCCAGATTTTCATGCAGCTTATAGGAGACAAGATTTGTAACAGATTAATTTGCAATAGCAGGAATAGGGAAGCATTATTAAATTTAACATCAAAACTAAGTAGAAAGATTAAGTGAAAATTAACATTTGTTTATAAGTATATTATCCATATATATAACTATATATAATATGTGTATTAAGATCAGAATATAAATTCAGACTTTGATTTTCAAATATATACTAGCACTGACATCAAGTTAATATTAACTTCATATAAGGAGATAGCGGGGCTATGTTCTTATTTTTCTACTTTTAATCAGAGGGAAATTCACTATCTCAGAAAGCATTTTTTAATTTTTTTATTATTAAGAGATTTTTCTATTCATTTTACATACCAACCAAAGATTCCCCTCTCCTCCCCCTTCTCCCGTCCCCCCTCCAGCCTTCCTCCCAACCCATCCCCCATTGCCTCCTCCTCCAAGGCAAGGTCTCCCTTGGAGAGTCAGCAGATCCTGGTACCTTCAGTTGAGGCAGGTCCAAGCCCCTCTTCCCTGCACCAAGGCTGCACAAAGTGTTCCACCATTGGCACTGGGCTCCAAAAAGCTGGCTCATGCACCAGGGACGGGTCCTTATCCTGGGGGCCCCCTAAACAGTTCAAGCTAAACAACTGTCATGTCTATCCAGAGGGCCTGGTCCAAGTACCATGGGGTTTCCACAGCTATGGGTCCACAGTTCATGTATTTCCACTAGTTTGGCCAGCCATCTCTGTACATTTTCCAATAATGGTCTCGATGTCCCTTGCTCATAGAATCCCTCCTCTCTGTCATCAATTGGACTCATGGAGCTCGGCCTGGCGCCTGGCTGTGGATCTCTTCATCTGCTTCCATCAGTCACTGGATGAGGGCTCTATGATGACAGGATATTCAGCCATCAGATGGGAATAGGGGGAAACAGAGTGCTAGGGAAGTTCCCAGAAATCCACAAGGATGACCCCACCTTAGACTACTGGCAATAATCAAGAGGGTGCCTGAACTGGTAGAAAGCATTTTTTATTTTAAACTCTTTATTATATTATTTAAAAAGCATTATTTAAAAAAAAAAATCACTTGCCGGGCGGTCGTGGTGCACACCTTTAATCGTAGCACTTGGGAGGCAGAGGCAGGTGGATCTCTGTGAGTTCAAGGCCAGCCTGGGCTACCAAGTGAGTTCCAGGAAAGGCGCAAAGCTATATAGAGAAACCCTGTCTCGGAAAAAAAAAAAAAATCACTCACCAAAATTAACCAGACCCAAGCATTTTTAAATTTGCCAGTCTAAAGTCTTAAAATCCACAAATACAGGTGTAGCTTTGTACATATACATGGATACTTGTGGTCCTTTGCATTCTTAAAAAAAAGGAAAGATGAAGCATTTCTAAACTATCAAGTCCTGATGCATCTAAAAGAAGTTACCTCATTATGAAACACCTTAATTCTTTAAAACAGACATTTTTCCATCTCCTAGTCCTACTGACTGTCAGTTCAAGATACATACACATGGTGATGGCTACTGAAGAAATATGACTAGTGATAAAAATCCCCAATGATTTGACTTTAATATTTTATCACTACTATTCAATTTTTCATGCTAATCTTTTATGGCTGTCCTTTCCTAGAGGCTAATAAACATAAAGGGCAAGCTATTAGTAGAAATCGTGAAGAGAGACACTGTGGTTTCATTATCACTTCTCAGATACTATTTGGGAGATACAGAACAAGTCCCTAATGGCTTTACCTCAGCATCTGCAGTATGTGCGTCAGTTGCTAGGCAACATGAAAGTCAAGGATCCAGTATTAGGCCTCCTGCACAAAGAGCCAGCTTAATACTCATATGAATACTAACACATAACCTTAATAAACTTGTTTTCTTTGGGAGATTGAATAAATTATTCAATGTTAATTATAAAATTTTATCCAATAACTTTAATAAATCAATTCTAGTTCCCAGCGAAAGAAGAAGTAAAAAATTGTAGATGTGCTCATTGATTTCTGTCAACTTGACACAAACTTAGATAGATCAGGGAAGAGGGAATCTTAATTGAGAGAATGCCTCCATAAGATCAGCCTGTAAGCAAGTCTGTGGAGTATTGCCTTGACTAATGATGGATGTGAGAGGGTTCAACTCACTGTAGATGGCACCACCCTGGGAAAATGGTTCTGGGTTAAGAAAGGAGGTTGTGTTCTTGAGGAAGCTGGATAGCAGTCTACCTCAAATTCCAGCTCTCCCACTCTTGGAAATACTCCAAAGGACTCTGTATTCTACTATAGACATACTCACTCATCTGTGTTCACGGCTGCTCTATTCATAATAACTAGAAATTAGAAATATGAAATTCATAAGTAAATGGATGGAGTTAGAAAAACATCATCCTGCATGAAGTAGCCCAGACCCCAAAAGACAAATATTGCATGTGGATATTAGCTTTCAAGCCTTTTCTGTGTGTGCTACTGTAACAATAACCGCAGAGGTTAGGTACTTAGTAAGGAATTAAAGGGAATGAGAGGCTCTCCCAAGGAAGGAAAAATAGACTATATTATTATGGAGAGACAAATTGGAAACTTGAGTAAACAGGGAGGAGAATGGAAGAGAAAAGGAGGAAATATGAGGAAGGGCTACTAACATTAAAGACCATATGAAAAACCATATGGAAAGTTACTGCTATAGAATCATGCTAAAATATAGACACATATGAATCTAAATAAAGTCACCAAATAATAGGGAGAGAATGCCCCAACTAGTCATTTCACAAACTAAGTAAAGCCTCCAGAGCCAGGAAGGGGTTCTATCTTGTTGAGTCATTGGCCGTAGGCACCCCTGAAAACTCCTAAACTTCACAGGCTATTGCCAAGGTTAGTTTCTCTCCACAACCTGACTGTAAGGCCCTATTGTGGAAGACAACTCTTACCTATCTCATGAAACATGGACAAGTTGAGCTGGAGCCTAAAGAGGTGCTGCCTACCTACCGACTAACATTCATGGTTCTGGAAGGTACTCTGAATGTTACTAGAGGATAAAGATGATTAACAATATATCCCATCTACAACAATGACCTGTTAGATATACAGGCACAATAGTGATACAAATGTTATGAACGTAACCAACTGCTTTCTGGTTAAATTTAACCCATACTTAACACCGCTAAAGTAGTCAAGAACCTGTAATTGAATAGGTCATGGCCTAGGGGAAAACCCAATACTATCATTCCGCTAAGGGAACATAGGAATAAAATGACATACTGCGACTGCCATTGATCAGTACACTGCCCATTCCTCATTAGAAAAGCTTCTTCTTGCAGTAGATGGGAATTAATACAGAAACCCACAACTGAGCAATGCACAGAGAGTGAGAGACTTTGGAGCGCTCAAACCTCAATGGGATGTCTTCATCAGAGCCTTTGGCTCAAGGCCCAGGAATCTATGTTGAAGAGTTGGGTGGGTAAGAGTGTTGGGAGGAGCCAGGCGGTGGTGGCGCACGCCTTTAATCCCAGCACTCGGGAGGCAGAGCCAGGTGGATCTCTGTGAGTTCGAGGCCAGCCTGGACTACCAAGTGAGTCCCAGGAAAGGCACAAAGCTACACAGAGAAACCCTGTCTCGAAAAACCAAAAGAGTGTTGGGAGGATCTGGGAGCCATTGGGAAGGGAAACGTGATCAAAATATATTGTATGAAAATTTTTTCAATTAAAAAAAGGAAACAGGCCATGAAGAACGAGATAAGCTAGTAAACAGTGTTTTTCCATGGATTCTGCTTCCATTCCTGTCTTCAAACCTTGTTTGAGCACCTGACTTCCCTCCGTTATGGACTGTTATCTGGAAAGATAAATCCCTCCATCCCAGGTTGCTTTTGGTTATTGTCTTTATTACAGCAACTAAAACCCGATGTAAGGTATTGCTGTGACAGACCTGCCTATGTGTTTTGGGGAGGCTTGTGGGGGGATTTGAACTTGCAAGGTATTGAGTACTCAGAGCTTAGTGGGCTATTCTGTGGGAGCTTGGAAGATAAGAAGTTAAGAGAAATGCAGGTCCGGTTTGGGAAGTGACATAAAGAAGCAATGATTCTAACAGGGTCATTTCTGTTATATTTTAAAGTAAGATGCAGTGGTTCTGGTCAGCTGTGATTAAGAAGAGACCAGCATCATTGAAGGGAAATCTTCTGGGAAGTGATTCCTCAGAGTCAGCACACAGAAGCTGCAGTCCAGAGGGGGCCAAAGTTGCATCTTGTGATGGAGCCCAACTTGGTTACGTGTAAGAGTTTTCCAGATGATACTGGTTTTGAAGGCATGAAAGGGTCATGGAGGGCAGCTGAGGCTCGGCACTGTGAGAGGCCAGGAGAGGCCCTTGATGAAGGGGCAGCCTCAGTTGAAGTAAACGCTACAGGAATGAAGGAGTCACGAGGAGAAATTGGTGCTTCTCAGCTTGTGTGCAGGGCCAAAATCTCTAGAGAGAGCCCAGGAGAGGCTATCGGTTAAGGTGCAGATCAGTTACAGTGGAAACCCCATTATTTTAGAAATTCCAGTAAGATGGAGGACCTCTAAGGACAGCAACAGGTGTGGAATGGCGCCACCCTGAGCCTATGAGAGGAGATGGGTGTACTGTGTATGGCAGAACCAGGGAGGTGGAGCTGCTCAGTTCCTTTGGAGCCTAGAAGATCTTAAGTCTCAGAAATCGGACACCAAGCTTTACACTTATGGACTTTCATTTGCTTTATTTGAATGTGCCTATGCGCTGGTTTTTCTCTCTCATAGAAATAAAGAATGTAACTTTTATTTTTTTACAGGATCCCACAGTTGAGAGACTTTGACTATTTTAGAGAAACTTTGGATATATTAAAGGCTCTGCAATTTGAAAAAGTAATGAGACTGAACTTTTAAAGTAGTTTAATTTTTTTAAAAAAAACTGCGGGACTTTAAAAAGTTGCAGTGCTTTATGTATTGTTAATAATAGGAGATCTTGGGGATGAACAAAAAAGAAAAGTTATGTGTTATAGAATATCACCTTACCTATGTAAAGGTGTGTTGCATTTGTTTAACGATGTAAAGATGTGTTGCTTTGCTTGCCCAAGGCACCAGGTTGGTCTAAGAAAAAGCTAAATGGCCAATAGCTAGGCAGTAGAGGGATAGGCTGGGCTGGCAGGCAGAGAGAATAAGTAGGAGAAGGAATCTAGGCTTGAGAGAAGAAAGAAAGAGGGAGAAAGAAAGGGAGACACCCAGGGCCAGCCATTCACCAGACAGACAGACACACACGAGTAGGACATATAGAATGAAAGAAAGGTAAAAAGTCACGAGGCAAAACATAGATGAAAACAAACAGGTTAAATTAAGTTGTAAGAGCTGGTGGTGCAAACATAGGATAAGGCTGAGCATTTATAACAAAGTCTCCATGTCGTTATTTGGGAGCCGGTTAGCAGCTTAAAGAAAGCCTCTACAGTTATGGCTTAATAAATGTTGTCTTTGTGTGTCAAGATGACCAGGCGTCAACTGTACTGGTTGATTTCTGTCAACCTGACACAAACCTAGATATATGTGGGAAAAGGGACTCTTAACTGAGAAAAATGCCTCCATAATATTGGCTTATAGGCAAATATATGCGGTACTCGATAATATTGCTTATCAGCAAATATATGGGATAATTCTTCATTATTGATGAATGTGGGAGACCCTATCTCACTGTGAAGGATGCCACCCCTGAGCAGGAGGTCCTGGGTTGAAGAGGAAAGCACTCTGAGCAAGCCATAAAGAGTCAGCCAAGAAGTAGCATTATTCCAAATGGCCTCTGCTTCAGTACCTGCCTCCAGATTCTTGTCCGGGCTTTCCTGAGTGGTGAGCTATTACCAGGAAGTGAGATGAAATAAATTCCTTCCTCCCCAAGTTCTTTTGGTTGTGGTGTTTATCACAGCAACAGAACTAACTAATAGAGTAGACATTGTAAAACCTTTGTTTTTTTTCATCCAGTTGTTACTTCTATCCTGTTATCAGTAACACCAAGGATAGCAAAACAGGAAAACACACGTACCTCATGACCACCAGAAAAGAAAATGATTTACTAGAGAATTACAATGAAAGGGAAAAATTACATGGAATAATCTTTTCTCCCAACATACACACATATGAACACATATGCATATATACTCCCACCTATCTGAGATTATTTCTTACCCTTAAGGCTTTGTTATAACTGGGCATAGTAAACAGAAACTGCCTAGGGAAGCCAGAAATCAGAATCAAATCCACAAGCTCACTGTGATGCAGACAGTATCTGAACTTCTCTGGGAATCATTTCATCATCTGAAAATGAAGAACAATGCTCACCCCAGTGAATTTTGAAAATTAGGTGAAATGATGCATGTGGAAGCATTATACCCCAGAAATGCCAACCACTGCTCCATTCAAAGGGGCACTTCAATGAATAAGACTCAGTCATCAAAAATAAAAAAGAAAGTAAAAAACATTAATGAATAAAGGATTTCATATCAGAAATCCACTTAGACATTAGATTGTTGTATTAATATTACTATCAAAA
This sequence comes from Peromyscus maniculatus bairdii, assembly GCF_049852395.1. Lineage (NCBI taxonomy): Eukaryota > Metazoa > Chordata > Mammalia > Rodentia > Cricetidae > Peromyscus > Peromyscus maniculatus. The sequence continues at coordinate 60,872,679 of NC_134871.1, forward strand.
CAATCCTGGGCGTGGATTAGTAAATATGGAATTAAAAATAATCACGGGGAAGTACTTGCAATGAGCAAGCCTCTTAAGACTTAGGCTTTTTCCACTAATTCCTCCAGGTGTGTAAGGAATTTGTAAACAAAGGAGAAAACATACAAACATAAGCCTGTGAATGATGTCTCAGGTATTGCCTGCTTGTGTTTTCCACACTGGAATTTTGTGATCATGTATGCCTTAAAACAAGGAGAGGCCGGGAGAAAGAGGAGGGGAGGGAGGGAGAAAAAGAGGAGAGGAGGGGGAGAGGGGAGAGGAGGAGGGGGAGGAGCCACTGTTGCATCTGGGAGGTTCAGAGCATCCCGAGTCCCCATACATAAGCTATACCTCAGCTATCTAGGGTTATATCACAAATGCTGTGAACAACAGTTCTAGAGGCTAGAAGTTGAGGAGCAGACATCGGCAGGTTTGATCTCTACAGAGGTCTTTCCTTGGCTTGTGGAGGGCTGGTTTCCTGCTGTGTCCCGACATAGACTTTTCTCTGAGCATGTGCGTCAGCAGTGTGCCTTTGTGTCCTCTTCTTGGGAGGCCCCAGGACTCCACTTTGTGACTCACACCATGACCTCATTATCCCTCCTCATTTGCTGAAAAGGCCCCATTTCCAGATACAATAACCTTTGAAGGTACACATGGGCTCCTCTGGTCCAGAAAGGTCCACTTCCTACTTTGTCTCAGTAGAATGCTAAAGACTACGGATTCTTTCACAATTCTACTAGTTCCATACACAGACAGCCCAAAGCTCCTCACCAAGACAGAGCAGGAAAGCACACCGAGTCCAGCTAAATGATGCCAGTGCTCACAAACAGTAACATGGCTGAGGGAACACGAGCTCTGGGCCTCACGAACTAAAAGATGAGCCCTGGAGTGCACAGCGGTTCTCAGGAAGTAATTTGGCACTGACTTGAAACTCTATTATCAAAGTCCAAACTCTGGGCAGGAAAACGGCTCAGCAAGTAAACGTGTTTGCCACAACAACCCAAGGACCTGCTCAATGCTAAACACTGACAGACATGACGAAGACCCGCATCTAAGAGTGTCGCCTTGCCTGCCCATGACTTCCACCCAGGTCTAACCAAAGGATCCCAGGCAGCCATTGTTAACAACGGGATAAGACTTGTACCTGGTAATGGTTAGAGAAGCCAGACTTGTTTTCAAGCTACAGTGAGAGCCTGCTCTACCCTCTCACATAACTGTCAAGTCCACTGAAAGTAATAAGCACTATTTTTCAAAATAGTTTCCTATTAATAACATTAATAATAGTTTCCTAAATAACATTCCCCCAAAACCCATATTTAAAATATGGAGGGGCTAGAGATATGACTCTACAGCTAAAAGCACTCCTTTTTTTCTTGCAAAGGGTCCCAGCACACCCACACAGTGGCTCCTAACTGTCACTCCAGTCTCAGGGGATCTGACACCTTCTTTTGGTCTCCCCAGGCATTGCATGCATGTGGCACTCTTACACACATTCAAGCAAATCTCTCCGACACAAAAATAAAAGGAAAACCTAAAAATATGGGAAATCTGCAATTCTTACCCTGCTTGCGCATCAACCCCACTTCTGTTATCCCCAACAAGAAGAATTAATTGGTGCTTCTGGTAAGTGATGACAGGCCGGGAAATGGGGCAGAATGGCATCAAAAATAAAGCAAAATTTCTGAACACTGTGTACAAACTCACGCAATGTGAGCGAGATCATGGATTTCCTTGGGAAGTCTAAGGACAAGCCATCATTAGTCTTTCTTTTATGTAGCAAAACTAATGAGCACAAGTCAAAAGCAAACCTTTCTCCCACATCCTTGAAGGTAGGAAGAAGAGGGCATAAAATCGATCTCCGGAAGGGTTTCAAAGGCCAGAGAAGGAAGTGAACACGAGAGGGCAACTTCAAAAGGCACTAATCGGTACATGGCTCATGGCAAAGACTAGGATCACAAAGTTGTATGGGGCGCTGACTCATACACAAGACAAGACATTGATTTCAAAAAGCTGATTTTTACTCTTCCTCAACGCCAGTGACCTGATGATACAGTGGAAAGGAAAACGTTGACTCGCCCATGGGCCAGCATCAATGGGACCAAGTATGCAACTCTGCAGTAAGTTTTCACAAAGACAACATTGCCCTATTCTTGACGAGGTGCAGATGTGAGGCCATGTCCAGACACAAGCAGGTAGGTGGGCTCTGATTGAATGAACAGTTTAATCATCGGTTGGATTTAAAACCTGAGCTGACCATTAATAAATGGTGTGAGTGTAGATTATGGGGCTTGTTAGCATAATGCTTGTTCCTGGCAGCATGTCCTTATTGGGCTCTATCTGCATGGGCCTTCCTGACAGTATTCCTTACTACTTCCTGCCTACCACGATGTGAACTACTATGCCACACCCTCACCACCCTCTTTGTCCTAGTAAGTGGAGACTCTTGGAACCAAGTAAAGTAAACCTTCCTCCTTGTGAGTTATTTATGATCTGCATCCTGTCACAGCTGTAAGAAAAGTAATTAACACATTAGAGGATAGAAAAGGAGTTTATGATATAGGTTATACCTTGTGTAAAAAATATCAGTAAGAATGAATAAATTGTACATCCTCTGGAATTTTACTCAAAATACTGTATTTTTGAAACAGCTTTAAGAAAAATATGAAAACAGAGAATTCAGGTTTATTATTCAAGAATATGTTCACAAGTCCACAAGCTACCTACATTACATCTCATTGAAAGGCACTAATTAGACAAACTGAATCTCAGGCCTCAGAATCAGGAAAAGCCTAAATTCCTCCATAATAATAAACAAACTTATTCTAAATGGACATCACTGATGTAATGATCAGGTTTCCCTCCTTTTTCCTGACTGTCAGCATATTTTAGACACCAGCTTCTTAACATGCATGCCAAAATCCCATAGAGGTGTGGAGGTCATGAGAACATTGGAAATAGTAAAAGGTTTCTGAATACACAACGACCAAAATTAATTCAAAATCAGAAGTTCAATGAATCCAAAATGTTTCTGGCAGTGCTTGACCATCATGCATTTGGGGACCTAACTACAACCTTGGCTCTGAGCACCGGACACATCACTTTGCACTATGTAGACTATCATGCCATACAATGTCAATGAACATTGCCTGAAATACCTTGGCTCAAGATTACTGTATGTTATAAATTTTGGTGTTTTTGTTGTATATACCAAGTTTTTCTCTCATAGAAATGTAAGAGTTTATTTTACAGGAATCAGAGACTTGGGATATTTTCCTACTATCATTCTTTAGAATGTGTCAAATCAATAGAGCTTTAGCTTCTACTCTGAGAAGATTTGGTTTTAAAAGTTTCTGCTTGAGTTGCTGAGCTTCATGAAAATACGGTTCATTGTATTCTGGGTAGGGTTAATACAGAATTTTCAACGATTTCTGAAATGATCTTAAATATACTTCTGCCATGTTGTGGTACATATTTAGGTGACATGGTAGTCTCAGAATTGATGACAAGATCAAAATATTGATTAACTCTAAAGCATGTTCCAGATGCTCTGGCTCAGCAGAATTAAATGTCAGCCAAGAGTTGGTTCTCTCTGGAACAATAAGTCATCTCTCTCATTAGTAAGTAAACGTGGTTCAGAGTTAGAGTAATAATAATAAATTGCTTTAAAATACATTTCTTTTTATCATCAGTAAATATTTGCTTCATATATGTGTGATTTTATGTACTGACATATCCAAGGTCAAGCAAATACTTCTTGAGAGAAATAGGGTGACATGTATACCAAGTCTAAGGAACCTTGTTTTAAGACAAAGACTTTTTTATCTATTTCCATCTACCTTGTCACATAAACACACAGAGACACACGTGGGTGGGGGTTCATTTTTTCCTGTTAGATGCTAGTTATTTGAGTCTAGGGACTTGCACATGCTAAGCGTACACACTGCTACCTATACTGCTTATCCTCTCACACAAAGGAATTCAAGGAGATTTTAAAAATACAGTCATGGCCACACTAGGGATACACCCTGACAAACATGTAGTTTAGTAATTTCATGACTGCAAAAAGCATGGAACAGACCTCTAATAGCCTACATAGTATAATCGACTATACACCTAGGCCATCTAGTAGAAAATGTTTCTAGAGCTCTGATGAGCAGAGTGACAAAAGATTAAATCAAGCACAAGACACAATTATGCATTGAAAGTAGCAGAAATGTGAGTGTTTATAGGGCAAGGAGGAGCAGAGTAACAGATATTGAATCAAGCATAAGAAACAGTTACACATCGAGATAAGTGGCAGTGTGAGTTATATGGTGCTGCTATGTTAGCATACCTATGGTTTCCCAGGAAGCTCTTTCTCTTTATAGGAAATATACTCTAAAACATCAGAGAAAGTGCAGTAAATACCTAAACCAGTAACTTCATCTGCTACCTACCACTGCCATCATGTTTATGTGCTGTACAAAATGATAAAGCTACAACAACATCAGTGCACGCACAGAGTATGTTACACTCTGACTTTACAATAACAATACCTATAAACTTAATAGGCAACAGACTTTTCCAGCTCTACTACACTTCCCAACTCAACACACACACACAGTGGGGACAGAACTCAGGGCTGCATGAATACTACCAATGTACTATATCGTCAACTCAACTATAATCATAGGGCCTACTACTATGAACATAGCCTAGGGTTGACAAAAGTATCGAGATATGGCATATGAGAGTGTCAGCTTTTCCATCATTGTGACAAAACATGTAAGATAAATTAAGGTTTATCCTACCTCACAGTTTCAATGGCTTAATTACACTGTTGCTTGGCTCCATTGTTTCTGGAGCTATGGAAAGGCAGAATGTCATGGTTGGGAGACCTTGGTAGAGCAAAACTGCTCTCTTCATGGTGATAGTGGCCAGGAAGCAGAGAGAGAGAGAGAGATGAGGCCAGAGTCATAATAATCCCTTCAAGGACATGCTTGCAATGATGATGGATTCCAATAGGACCTCACCGTATAAAGATTTCATCACCAACTAATCAGCATTCATGGGGGCTCACAGAGACTGAAGCTATGGATCCAGACCCTATGTGGGTCTGAGCTAGGTCCTTTACATATACGTTATGGTTGTGTAGCTTGATGTTCTTGTGGAACTCCCAATAATGGAAGTGGGGGTGTCTCTGCATTTGTGACCCTTTTCTCCTACTGGGTGGCCTCATCCAGCCTTGATATGAGGATTTCTGCCTGGTCTTATTGTATCTTGTTAGGACATGTTCCGTAGCTATCCCTGAGAAGTTTGCTCTTTTTTTTTTTTTTTTTTTTAATTAAGGGAAACAGAAGAGGAGTGGATGTGGGGGAGATGGGAGGTAGGGAGGAGAGACGGATATGAGTGAAGGGAAGGGAAACTGCAGTCAGGAAGTAATATATGTTTTTAAAAAAGATTTCATCACCTCCCAGTGAATTATTAAGCTCTTAGCATATGAGCCTTTGGGGAGCAATGAAGCTCCAAAGCTTAGCAGTAAATAAAACAAATATAAAAATAACACACAAAGTAATGTATGTGGTTTGAAAGAAAACAGCCCCCATGGGGAATGGCACTATTAGAAGGTGTGGCCTCTCTGGAGTAAGTGTGGTCTTGTTGGAGGAAGTGTATAACCATGGAGGTGCTGTGGAGGCAGACTTAGAGGTCTCATATGTGCTCAAGGCATGCCTAATGAGACAGTTCCCTCCCTGTTGCTTTGGATCAAGATGTAAGGACTCTCAGCTCCAGCACCATATCTGCCTGCCTGCTGCCTTGCTTCCTGCCATGATGATAATGGACTAAATCTCTGAACTGTAAGTGGGCCACCTCAATTAAATGTTTTCCCTTGTAAGAGTTGATATGGTCATGGTGTCTCTTCACAGCAATAGAAACTCAACTAAGACATAATGAAACACTGGTTTGCATATCTGATTCTTGCTTTAGCTCTTCAGCTAACTGCCTGACTAGGTTATCAACATACATAAGAGAAAACATGAAACTAATTAAGAGCTTATAAATTTGTACAAGGTTTTAGATAAGAAAGTTACTACAGAATATAGCATCAATACTTCAGAAATGTTCTTGGACATTACTGTATGTTCACATGAAACATTTATTTGATATTCACATAGGTTAATCAGTATGCTTGTCTAAGTTAAACCCTTTGCGAGGGGCATACTAATGCTTCCTCAACACCCAGGAGCCTAGGCAGCTACCTAGAGTAAAATCTGGCATGCCCAAACCCTAAATGGGTCTGCATGTATGTTCAAATCCTTTCTAGACAATACATGCTCCTGACTTCCTGCCTACGTGCTGAAGTGTTCCCTGGAGGTAATAATGCACAGCAGTTTTATGTTGTTATCAACCATGATTTCCCCGACAATAGGGAATGCTACATTCATAGAATTAGCCATGGTGAATATTTTGACTAATACAATAGTAAGAAAAAGAGCACAGGACCTCTTAAGACACATCCTTCTATGTTGCTGAGCTCAGTGGAGAACAAAGGTGGCCCCTGCCAGGGTCCATGCTGAACCCGAGCTGAAAATGGTATAGAAGAAGGGGAGAAAGCCCAGGGACCTCAAGAGGTTTCAGAAGGAATTGATATTAACAACTGAGCTAAAGCCCTTTGTGATATTTTGGCAAAGAATCTGGCTGCTTTTTCTTGTCATAAGAATTTGCTGTACACTCACTGAAGAATGTGGAACTACTTAATTTCATTAGCAAAGGAGATTTCAAGGATACTTAATATTGACTGTGTCATGTGGTTATCACTGATCACTCTTATGCAGATCTACAATGAAAAAGAGCAAGTGACCCCAAAAGAATACAAAATGTACAGTTAGAGGAGATAAAGGACAGCAGGACATTTAATGTTGGAGCCAAGTCTAGCTCGAAGAGAAAAGAGGTTTAAAGAAAGGCCTAATGCTAAATTAAATAAAGGGAGTGGTACCCTCAGGGGAAGACCCCTCCCAGCTTGTGAAAAGAACGGGCTAAGGAATTATCTGTTCCTAAAGAGCAACAACAAACCAAAGCTTATGCCAATGTCATTAAGGCAGGGCCAGGTCCCATCCCAAGAAAGCAGAAGAACGTGGCAACTTCAACCATGTGGTTCTCCAAGTGGCTCTGACTTTAACAGAATACAGAAACAAGGGGCTGTGCAATCTTTCTCCAAGGTAAAGGAAAGATGCTGAAACCAGACATGTGGCATGCAGCAGAAGAGACCCCACCTGCAGGTCTGGAGAGGCCACTGTGTGAAGTTGTGAAGGTAAAGTCTGCATCGAGTTGGGGACCCCAAAATGTTGTAGATGACAGAGTCATCTTGACAGAGTCCCTTGTGGAGGAGACCTGCAGACAGGGCATGGAACCAACCCGAGAGAGAAGTGTGTTGCAGTCAACAAAGCTGGAAAGAACGAGAGATCTGAAAAGCCATCTAATAAGCCCTTTGGCACCATAAACAGAGATATGGGATTTGGAGTCTGGCCTGCTGGGTTTCATTCTTGCTTTGGTTCAGTATTTCCTCACTGTCCCATTCTTCCCTTTTGGAATGGTAATATCGATTCTATATCATTGTATTTTCAAGGTATTAACTTGCCTTTTGATTTTGCAGGGGTTTACAATTAAGGTATTGCCTTGAGTCTCAGAAGAGACCTTGGATTTTAATTTAAACGGTGTTAAGACTGCAAAACACTATGGAGTCTTTTGAAATTAGACTGAATGCATTTTACATTCTGATATAAGCCTATCACTAAAAGGATGGATGGCACTGGTTGGTCAGCGGAAGAGTCACAGCCAGGGCAGAACCCAATATTAGTTTCTAGAGCTTTAATGGAGGGAAAGGAGGGGGAGGAGCCAGGCCTGGTGGGGGAAGGAAGCAGGGAGAAGAGCAGAGGGGAAACAGAAAAAGGGAGGGTGGGGGTCGTGTCCAGCTTTTTAAGGCTAGTACTTAGTCGCCCACTGATGACATAAAATGTTAAACCGGGAAGAGTGAGAACAGGATCCTAACAATCATAATGGGGCCAGGGAGTGAAATGTGGTTGTCTGAATGATAATGCACTCACCTCAAAGCTCATATATTTGAATGTTTGCTTCCTAGATAGTGTAACTGTTTTGGAAGGATTAGTAGGCGTGGCCTAGACCATGCCAGGTATAGTCGTATTCTCTTTCTGCTTCCTGCTTGTGGATCAAGATGTGAGCTCTCAACTGCTGCTCCAATACCATGCCTGCCTGCATGCATGCCTGCATGCATGCCTGCATGTCACTGTATTCTTTGCCATTGGGCCATGGACTCACCCTCTGAAAATGCAAGTGAGGCCCCAAATAAATGCTTTCTTTTATAGATTGGCTTGATCATGGTGTCTCTTTAGAGCAATAGAAAAGTAGCTAAGATAATTCCCTTTGTTTTTGTAGCAGTCTGTATTTTAAAAAAAGAAACAGCTTTAAAAAACAGTTAACATACTTGTGACTTATAAATGATACTAATGCTCAGAGTATTTTTTATTTTTTTTATATATGAGATTGTCTCAGTTTATCTGGAAATTTTACAAGAGTGCCATTATATTTTAAATACCAGTAGTTCTGTAACTTTTCAAGTGGATGTATCCCCAAAATTTGTTCAAAAATCTCTAAATTCTGATTCTTATTAGACCTTCACTAGCAGTCTATACAGTGGTTTTAATAGCATTTTATTAAAATACTGTCCAGTAATAAATAATAACCCCCAAGACAAAGTTATTATTAATGTTCCCATTTGATACTATGCTAGATTCTTCTAATGGTAAAAATACAAACTACCTTCCAGTAAAATGATCTGCAGGAACAATTTTTGCATTATTTCAGTGGAAGCAACTTACACACAGCCAGATGAAATAGCTCTCTATAGCATGGATACTATGTTAGAAACATTTCTGTCCAGTATACTCCCAGAGAGGTTCCAGGATTTTTCTGTAAAAATGTTTACCAGACTTGACATTCTAGAAGAACTCAATGATGCTTCAACTTTTACATCAGTACCTGTGTAATCTCTGCCATCTTGAGAGGCTGTGGTCATCCAGGGTAATGTCAAAAGTATCAAGCAACAATAACTTTTCCAACAGTGAAATGTCTCAAAATAAACTGGCTCAAATGTTACTGTGGCGATGTTTTATGTTTGAGCACTTACAAACCACACCACAATTTAATGGAGGGAAGAAAAGCCATTCATGTCTTTGGGGAGTTGAGAAGAGCAGCAATACACCATATGAGATTCCAATCGTCAAGTCCAGTTGTTCAGAACACAAACTGGGAACCAATAGTAAAAATCGGTGATGTTTCCTGGGAAAGGAATGAACACTCTCCATGTCCCATCTCACCCCCCACCACTGAAACATGATCACAACAGAAGCTAGAAGACAGAGAGGTTTGAGAGCCACTGCTCCAAATATGGGCCAAGAAAAACTCCAGGGATAAAAAAATTCTTTAGTTTGGAATAGAGCTACTTTCTTAAATACTGAAAAGAGATAAAAACTGGTCAGGCAGTGATGGAACCAGCAGTTCTGAAAGTGTTCTTGCTAGAGGCCAGGACACCAGAAGTGAGTTCCATTTCCTGGCTCCCTGTTTTCTATCCTTACTCCAACTGTAAGCTACACAACAGGTGAGCAGAACTGAGAGGAGACATCTGAGCCCCTGTGGTGGGGCCAGTGGTACTGAGCAGCACATACCCCGTTCCATTCTTCATCCCATAAGCCCCTTTAAAAGCTCCCAGATTGGCAGCTCAGCTTGTCATTCCAGGACACCCACTCCTGAGAGATAGAATGTACATATTCTACTCCTTCCGATTATGTGGCAAAAACCAAAAACATTTATTGAGTGAACACTGTTATGTTTAGCGCTATTTTTAGCCATCCAGACACCTATTAACTAACCATGATGCATTTGGATGAGGAGACTGGTCCAAAACAGGTTAACTAAATCGTCAATGTCATTCAGATTCTTAACAGAACAGGCTTTGCATCCAGGTCAGGTACTCTGACTTTTGAAAGCAAGCCTATACCTTCTCACCATTTTTCTTCCCATATCTTGGATCACTTGTTTATTTAGACATTGATTTATCATTTCTTGGGGGAGTTTCTGTGCCTGCCATGAATGACTGGCTTCTAAAGACAAAGGAAAGAAATCTGAGGAAGATAGAGACTCCTAGGAAGTAGTAGTCAGTCCATGGTCACTACCTCAACTCCCTGGCTGGATGTGTTAATTCCACCAATCAAGAATAAGACCACTACCGCAATTCAAAATCAGATTTGAAGCAAGCTCTAATTAAACACTGGCCAGGTGGATGGGCTCTGGCCAGGTCCATCGCTAGGTTTCCAGAAGATGGCCTTGAATCAGGGTTTACAGCAGCTTAAGTATTTCCCATCAGGTCCAGTCAGAGGCATGCATACATCCTGATGTATCCCCAGGCTACACCCAATCAGGGGCAAGCATACATCCTGACATACTTCCTGCCTGTGAACCTCCTGCCCACATGTGATCAAGCTCATCAAGTGCAGATGGGTCAAACCACCTTGTTGAGGGCAGTGAAAACATGGGGCTTGTTTTCTCCATAAACAACAGCCTCCAGCATTTCAGGAACTACCTGTTCTCCTCCGGCAAGGGGCTTGCAGATCAGAGGCATTTTTATTTCAAGGCTCTCTTAGGCATAGTAGTTAAAACCTAAATGTAATTCTGGCTCTCACAGATGACTGTGAAACCTGCACCAAGGAATGATTGTACAGCAGGCCACCTGAAAGCAAGGATGTGGAATAGGAACTCTGAAATACATTTCCTACGCTAAGGAAAGAAAGCCTGTAGGCAGTGACCTGGGTTCAACAGCAGGATGTAGTCCTGTAGAGAAGGTTCAACAGGACCGTTGTCTCTAGGTCCTACAGAGGACCTCAGGACTAACTACTGTAGTTCACAGAATAGTAGAATTTGGAAGTCTGACCTTAAATATACTATGATGTAGAACAGAAGGCACAGCCTCCCCTACTAAGGATTTCCAAGTTGCATTCTCAGGAGCCTTTGTATCTGCTGGCCACCTTTATTTCAGTATGTGTCACCTCTCTTCTTTTTCTTATATTATTCAGGAAAGGGGATTTTGCAGATGTGAGTCAGGTTTGGAAACTTTACAAAGGGAGATGATCTCACATAATCTGAGCTCAATCCAATCATCCAACCCTAAGGCAGACACCAAAGGCAGAAGAGTCATGTTTGGCATAGGACAAGTAGAGAAGCCGGGGCAGAGGTCAAGCAGAACATCACAAGGGGTAAGAACTTACCCTGCCCTTGTTACTCTATAGGACAGAAAGGGGGGGGTGGACCACAAACCAAGGAATGCAGGTGGGTCCTCAAAGCTGAGAAGGAACATAAGCAAAGAAATGGGGAGCATAAGACTAGAGAATTCTGTAACACCATACTGTAGTGTGTACACACTGCTTATCACTAGGGTCTTCCTCTGCTCTACCCATTACCCCATTCTAACCACAAGACAAAACTCTACTAAATCTGGGTGTAGAGACTTCCATAAACCATCTGACTGGTCCTTTCCATACCTGTTAAGATCATCAAAGTCAAGAAAGATCTGAAAACTGGCACAATCCAGAAAAGCCTAGTTATGAGTAAATAGAGTGTGGTATCTTGAACAGAATCTTGGGACAGGAGGCACCACCAGGTATAAGCCAAGAAAATGTGAGTAAAGTAATGCAGTTTAGTTAATGATGTGTATGTTTCAGTTCATTAATTGTAATAAGCGTATCATATTGATGTAGACAGTTATTAACATGGAAAACTGTATATGGGACAAATGGTAACTCTTTGGGCTGTAATAGCTTTGTAACGTTTCTACACTTCTAAAGCTGTTATAAAATATGATATTTGGGACGAGCACATTGGCAACACCTGATTTTTGATGGGCTACATTCAAAGTTAGGAGAAGATGAAGAGTCATTGAGTTCTTCTAGCATGTCAAGTCAGGCGAATATCTCTACAGAAAAAGCCCAGAACCTCCCTGGGAGTATATTGGAGAGAAATATTTCTGACATGGTATTCACCCTATAGGAAGCTGTTTCATGTTTCTGACTGTATATAAGTTGCATCCACTGCAATAACCCAAGCATTGTTCCGGAAGATCATTGTACTGGAAGGTGGTTTTGTTTCCTGTTACTTGCATTTTTACCTTTAGAGGAGTCAGGCATAGTATCATCTGGGAACATCAATAATAACTTCATTTGGGGTGCTATTAATTGTTCCTGGACAGTATTTTAATAAAAACGCTATTAAAACTACTGTACAGACTGGTAGCAAAAGGTGTACTAAGAATCAGAATTCAGAGGTTTTTGAACAAATATTGGAAGTACATTCATTTAAAAAGTCACAGAATGACTGATGTTTAGAATATAGTGGCCTTTAGGAGTGTACCCACAATATGTAATAGTGGAAACAACAAGACAAGGTACATTAGCAAAAGGACAGGCTATACAGAGGATGTCAGAATGAAAGCCATTATTATATGCTAAATAAAAGATAAAAATAATAGCAGATAGGGAAAGGATCACCTCTGAAATGTAGTGAACAACCTGGAAATCCAAACACAGAAAAAATAAAATATGGACCCATATTTTAAACTATACACACAAATCACCTTACAATGAATTAAAGACAAAGGAGCATAAAAACCTAGGACTGTATAAACGCCTAGAAAAAAACCACAAAGGGCAAGCTCAAAATCCTCATCATGAAAATGATTTCATGAAATAACACAGGTAGAGTCAACAAAACAAAAAGTATCCAATGACACCATATCCAGTTCAAGTTTCTGCACAGGAAAGGAAACAGAAGAGAAGAAAACACAACTATGGAGGAGGAAAGGATTTGCACACTGTAAGTTGAATATGTGGTTAAAATACCTTCTAAATGCTTCAAACCCAGTAACAACAACAATAATAATAACAACGTCAATCCCTGGGAACGCACTGGCCCATGCAGGCCAGAGAATCAGGTAGGAGAATTTCATTCTCCTGTCTTCCAATTACAGCCCTCCTGCTTATCCCCAGCTGCAGCCATTTCCAGGGGATCACCCAGATCTTTTCCTACAGCCTCCCTTCACTACCCTATCCTTTCTCTCAATCACCAACTCCCTCAGACGTTCCCTGGAAGCCCACCAGCCACACCAGCCAGGGAACCAGGTAGGTGATCTCTGGCCTCTCCCTTCTCTTCCAATGCCAACACCCCAGTGTCACCCCTGGCTTGTTGCCGACCACCTGCTAAGGCCTCTCCTTCCTCTCTATCCCCGCTCCCAGGGGTCTGCACAGATTCTGTTGGAACACCTAGCTTTCTCCCCTCCTGTAGGCCTTCTCAGCCCTCCACCATTGTAGCCCATCCCCATTCCTGCCTCTCAGCTCCCAATACCTAGAAATGAATTCTAACTGGAACCCCCAGGAGCCACATCTGGCTGAATCTCAGCAGCATTCCCTACCAAGCAACCCACAGCCACAATACTCTCCTAAGAACCAGAGACGACAGGAGCAATGAGCTGAACACCCACCAACAAACACAAGACCAGATATCAGCACCTAGAATTACAATCATCCCAAACCCAGGTGCCAAGATGCTAGGGTAAAAACACAGGCAATATATACAGCCAGGATGATATGTCTCCACTAGAGTCCAACAACCCTACTACATTAAGCCGTCTACTATAGTGGAATCACAAGACAAGGACTTCAAAATATGCTCAAGGGCCTTAAAGAGGATGTGAAGAAATTCATTAATGTAGAAAACTGTTAAGGACATGAAAGTAGAAAAGGGATTGATAAATAAAGCCCAAACTGAGGGAAAAGTGGAAATGGAAAATTTAGGAATTCAAACTGGAACCTTAGAGGCAGGCCTCAGCAACAGAATATAAAAGACAGAAGAAGCTCAGGCACTTAAGATAATATAGAAGAAACAGATACCTCAGTCAAAGAAATGTTAAATCTCAAAAAAAATCCAGCCACATAACATCCAGGAAATCTAGGACACTATGAAAAGACCAAACCTATGAATAATAAGCATAGAGGAAGGAGAAGATCCTTAAGTCAAAGGCACAGAAAATATTTTCAACAAAAGCAAAGAAGAAAAATTATCTCAACCTAAAGAAGGAGGTACCTATCAAAGTAAAAGAAGCATACAGAACTCCCAATAGATTGGACGAGAAATGAAATTCCCCACAGCACATAATAATCCAAACACTAAATGTGCAGAACAAAGAAAGAATGGTAAAAGCTGCAAAGGAATACGACAAAGTGACATCTAAAGGCAGCCCTACTAGAACAACACCTACATGTTTAATAAGGGGAACATTCACCCATTGCTGCTGGGAGTGCAAACTTGTCCAGCCACTATGGAAATCAGCACAGTGGTACCTCAGGAAGATGGGAATCCATCTACCTTAAGATGATACAGTTATACCACCACTCTTTCTCATAAACCCAAACGATATTTTATCCTACTACAGAAACACTTGCTCAACCTTGCTCATTGCTATTCTATTCGTGATAGCCAGAAACTGGAAACAGCCTAGTTGCCCCTCAGTGGATGAACAGATAAAGAAAATATGATACATTTCCACAAAGGAATATTAACCAACTGCTACAATCAAATCATGAAACAGACCTGTAGAACAATGAAACAGAATAGACAACTCAGACACAAACCCAAGACCCTACAGCTGCTACCTGATTTTGGATAGCATCTGCAAAAATATGCATTGTAGAAAAGACGGCTTCTCCAATAAATGGTGCTGGCAAAACTGGGTATCCACCTATAGAAAATTAAACTACACCTACTTTTCATCTTGGATGATAATGAGCTTTAAATAAACAAAACACCTTACTGCAAGAAACTCTAAAACTGATTTTAAAAAAAAAGAGTAGGGAAACCACTTCAAGACATAGGCAAGCACCTTCTAAGTAGGGCTGCCTTGTCCAGGAAGTAAGGACAATTGCTGACATGAGATTTAGAGGCTTCTATACAGCAAAGGAAACAGTCAACTGCATGAAAAGACAGCCTACAGAATGAGGGGAACTCTTGCTCATTCTACATTCTGCAGAGGATTAAGATCTAAAATTTACAAGGAAAATTAAAAAAAAAATCATAACCAACCGGCAAACCAAAACAACTCAATCAATAAACATGCCAATGAAAGGAGCAGACAGGTCTCCATAGATACAACACAAACGGCCAGTCAACACATGGAAAAATCCTTCAACCTCACTGCCCATCAAGACAATGCAAATCAAATCAACACTGAAATTTGGTTCGACCCCATCCTAAATGGCGGCCGTTAAGAAAATGAACAATGACAAAATACCGTCAAGAAGGTGGACAGAAAGGAAGAACCCTTATCCACTGCTGGTGGGAAGGTAAATGGGTCCAGCTACCATGGAATTCCATATGTCGGTTTGTCAAAAAAATTAACAAAACTAAAATATAGAAGGGCTAGAGTGACAGTTCCATGGTTAAGAGCATGGACTGCTCTTGCAGAGGGACTGCATTCAGTTCCCGGTACCCACATGGCAACTTACAACTGTCCATAATTCCAGCTCCAGAGAATCTGATGCCTTCTTCTGGCCTCTATGGGCACCAGGAGTGCACAGGATACACATGCATTCATACAGGTGAAGCATTCATACGCATAAAATAAAATCAAATAAATCCTTTTAAATGGACCGACCATATGATCCAACTCTACCACTCCTGGCGATGGATCCCAAAGAAGCCAGGTTAGCATATGACTGAGATGTATTATATCACTGTCCACTGTTCACAATAGCTCCATTACAAACCAACCTAGGAATCTAACAACAGAAGTCTGCATGAAGAAAATGTAGTGTATATACACATCACATTATTTTACAGCCATCAAGGCTGATATAGTTTTATACTGTTTGAAGAAAAATAAGGACAACTGGAGATAATCACATCTAGTAAATCTAAGCGAATCTCAGACTTACATATTCATTCATGTTTTCTCTCATTGGTGGGTTCTAGACTTTATGAACACATAAAACCAGACATATATAGATAAGAGCAGAAACAAAACTGACTCTGGGAACAAAGGATATGAATGGGAAGGGGCGGGGCAAGACACGGGCCGAAACCCATTTAAGTATATTCAAACTTTCATGAAAACTGCCTTATGTAAACAGGTAAAATATAAACAATGTAAGTTTGCATTTTGAAACATTGTAGACTTCGGATTATTTTAGATGCTCAGTTTGTATTTCTTGTATGTTTTCTTTAGAGAGGGGACGTTTATTCTGCTTTACTCTTACAGAGAATACAGTCTCTCATGGCAATGGAGTCGTGGTACTGGGAACGGGAGGCCAGCTGGTCACATGGCATCCACAAGTAGGGAGCCGAGAGTGATGGAGGCAGTTATCAGCCATGCCACTGTTGGTGTTCTGTGAAGGAAGTTCTTAGTCCTGGGGATGTTGGGAGGGTTGCAAGATTACACCTAAGACAGAATCGCACTTTCCCTACTAGACAACCAAGGGGCCCGGACATTGCTAAATGTCCACTAGGGGGCAACGTTGCTCCTTGTTAAAAGTCTTTGAGCATGGTTGCCAGGCTCTGGGCTGTTAGTAAACTTCCTGGGACTCTTTGTTGGGGCTCACTGGATTTCTTTGGGTCTACCATGAATCTTTGCTGCTTTCTTTGAAATTCACATAAACCATTGTGAACAGCCAAGACTGGTGACAAAATTATCAGGCCTGAGTGTCACATTAAAGCACAGGCCTCTTGTTCAAAATGAAATTTTTAACATGCACCATGATCGCTGACAGTGATTCCATATGCTGCCATTTAGGAAACTAGCTGGGAAGAGCTGCCAGTGTCAGATGTTTGACATTAGGTACCTGGGAAGCACTCAGAAAGCTCTCCAAGATCAAGTAAGTTCACAAGTTTATAAAGAGCTAACATTAAAAGACAAATGAAACAAAGCAAAACCAGTTAACATAAAAAGTCAAATCTTCAATAGAAAATGTTGAGCTAAAACAAGCATGAATTCTACAACACTGGTCTATTTTGCTATTTCTCAGGAGTTGCAAGAAAGCTCTGTGAATAATCAATAGCTCAGCCCTAGAGCCTACACTGAGCAGCATCAGTGAGGCCATGGGTCCAATCTCAGCAGAGCAAAACTCATTTTTTTCCACAATTAAAAGATACAAACAGCCGGGCGTTGGTGGCGCACGCCTTTAATCCCAGCACTCGGGAGGCAGAGCCAGGCGGATCTCTGTGAGTTCGAGGCCAGCCTGGGCTACCAAGTGAGCTCCAGGAAAGGCACAAAGCTACACAGAGAAACCCTGTCTCGAAAAACCAAAAAAAAAAAAAAAAAAAAAAAAAAAAAAAAAAAAAAAAAAAAAAAAAAAGATACAAACACACTGTACTCACAAATACAGGGTGAAAAGATGACTACACTGAAACTAGTTTTCACTTATGAATTTCAGTAATACAGCTGTTTTCCTAGATGTGTCTCTGTGTACACCAAAGGCAAAAATACCACTCATTTCACACAAGTACAATGGCTACCTCTCCATTCATTCACTAAGGAAACTACCACAGCCTGACTTCTTTCATACTTTCCCATCTTGGCCACATAGGTTTCTGAGGAACTAGGAACCAAGCCTTTCTCTGTAGCTATAACACAAGGCAACTAGACACAAACCTTACTTTCTATAGAATGGGTAAACTTCTACTTGCATAGCAAATATATTGTAGGTAGTGTAGATAACTAAAGTACTAAAACATTATTGTTATTTTTTAATCTCAGAGAGGGAGGGAGAAGAGAGATGGGGGCACAGAGGAATACAGACTTGACATAAAGAAGTAGAAAATTAGAACCACTGACATGAATTATACTTAAAGAGCTCAGGAGCATTTCACATTGCTGTTGGCAGTCGGAAGTGGGAATATTTGACTTGACCTGGACTCTGTGTACTAGCTGGTGTTATATTGTGCTGTTAAGCTTCATACTGATGCTCAATCTACCACCGTGATGATGTGGCATCAGGCAAATGAGTGCCTTCCCTGACTTAGTACACGTATGCTCCAATTATAAACTAGAATTCCGTTTACCTATTGCAGACACTGAGGCACAACATAACAGCAGAAGCAGGATGTGTTCTTAGATTTTCTTCCACTATTGTCTCCTGAACAGACCACAAAACCTAAGAAGACCACTCTCTCCCTTCTCCCATAAAGATTCTCATGAAAGATGTCACAGAGGGAGGTGTCAGAGAATCTGAACAGCCTTGTCCAGGTGCTGTAGTTTATTACAACCACATCATAACATTTCCCTCATAATACATAACTACCCATAAACACCATTTGCCACTTCTTTTGGTCTTAATTTATGAAGTTTCCAATGTCATATAAAAATTACATTAAATGCATACATTCTTGCAGTTAAGAATCGTAAGACACAACAGAAGGACATTGAACCAAGGACAAATTAACTGCAGAGGTCACAGAGGCAGGAAGCTAGCCCCAAAGGCATCCTGTGACAGGTGAGGAAAAAGTTAATAATTCCTCGCCGCCTTCTCACTAACCTGAGGGTCATGGTAATCTGTTAACTCAATTGAGTAGAGGGTTGGCTAGTTCATGTTTCTAAGATTTCTTTACCATGTTTTCACTGATATTTCTAATCCTTAGCAGAAAGAAGTTTGTAGAAAACAGTAAATAAACGTACCTCATTTTTTTTTTTTAAATTGGATTGTCAACAGAAACCTGCCTAATTTGATTGATGGTTCAAATCTTAGAACTATGGGATAATATGTGTTTTATTGAAAACAACCATGAAGTGTTGACTCTCTCTCTTATTGGTAGCATCTGTCTCCTGTTTGAAAGTGCAGAGAAGGTATTAATGATGCTCCTTTGCCATCTGGAAACAGAACCATTTTTCCCCAAAATTGGCACTTAATTAGTTCTCTGAATCACTCTTTCCATTTGTCAAATGTTTGAAAAAACAGGTACAAAAATGGCCATTGTCTCTTGAATGATCAAGGGAGGTTCATTATTCACATAAAATTCAAAATATATGTTGCTTAAAGATGAAAAATCCCTCCTTTTCTTTTATTGTGTGTGTGTGTGTGTGTGTGTGTGTGTGTGTGTGTGTGTCTGTGCATAAGCAACCAAAAACCTACCTCCAGACAGCCTCTAGTTCAATCTCATGTGCCACACAGCATCCCGCCTTGACCTTCTGTCCCTTTGCTTTCCCATGGCCAGCATTCTTCGGAATGGAAACCATCCAAGCAATAATGGTTATGTGGTAAAGTGTCTTCCCCAAACAAGCCACATTCAAAACAACAAATCACATCCTCCTGAAAAGAATTTGGATCCAATTTCATTCCTTAGAAATGGCAATGCCCCAGGAAGTCGTGCTCCAGCAGTTGAACAACAGCACAACGCAGAAATGAGGGGTCAGGGAGGACAGAAGACTGGTCACCCCCAACTCTGTGCCGCCAAGTCTGAAGTTCAAAGGTTGGTAGGAAAAATTCCCCTAGAGGTATTTCAGAATTTAAAGAAATATGCAATGGTATCCTTTTATATATAAATTTATCAAAACACACACAGAGGACAGCTTCTAAAAAAAATTAGTAAAGAGGGCTTACAAAACCAATTCTTTTTCTTCAATAGTGTTCTATAAAGGCTAAGTCTAAAGTTAAAAAATACTCTGAAAAAAAAATGGATGGATTGTATCTTTAAATTGAGGGTCTTATTTACCCTCTTTTCCCCACATCTAGAATGTTTTTCCATAGTGCCGAGGCCACTACACTACACAAGCATTCACTGTCATAAACTGTCTATAATGAGCCAGCCAGCCAGACATTAAATATATATTACATGCATGTCTATAAATCACAATGATGAGATGCTCACTGGTAATTTCCTTTGAGGCATACTTAACTAATGCATGGAGTGAAGGATGAGAAGTCCACTTTTAAAGGTATATTCCTGCACAAAACCCTATGTAGACAGCACGGTGTATTATATATTATTCTCATGCCCTGTGAGGATCTGAAAGTCTTCATCTCCTGAGTTTATAATTGAAGAAAGCTAAGGAAACTAAATGACATCTTTGCAAAGTTTGCTCAAGGTTATATCAAAACAAAACCACATACTTTAAGAGGGGGAAAAAGTAGTTAATAAAGATAAATTTACATCTATCTAAAACATATCTCTCTTGGGGAACACTACATAGTGTCACCTCCTGCTTTTTTCTTTAGGGGTTTGCTCTTATCTAGCAAATTATGAAAACTCCCAAAGAGAGAAAATATTTTAAACATTTTGTTACAAAATATTCTCATGTGAACTCCACATAAACCAGGGCTAAATGATGGAAAAATATTGTATGCGTGGAACAGAGGTGGGCAAACCTCACCACACTGTGACTGTTATGCCAGGAAAGTCAGTCAAGTATAAAGTCCCAAGCTAACATGTGTGAAGAGAGCCAGACTAAGTGAGAACTGCTGATCCCTATTCAAAAGAGAAACAATGTAAATTGTTGGTCTCTATTATAAAAGGGAAATCATTTATAAATTACAACAAAGGAGTCCTGATAACATCACACTATGAGAAAGTTCCTTTATGAGATCAATTAAAATATTCCTCTTCAGTGATTTAAAGATTTCACATATCACACTTTATAAAAGATGTGCCCAAATTACCTACTTCATATATAAAGTAAGATTAATATTAGATTAGATTAGATCCAGAAGAGTTTGAGTTTTCTTTTTTCTTTTTTTTTTTTTTTAAGAGATTATAGTAAGCAAAATTTTATGTGATTTTGTTTGGGGAGGTAAGATTATTTATGGCAATTGAATTAGTTGATAGGCATATTCTCCAAGACTAAATAAAACACACATCTTGTGGTTAAATGCCTATATCGTTGATGGTGTCATTTGCCAGGTAATAAAATACACAAGATACTCTTTAATGGTTTTTTTTTATAGCAGTGTCTATTTATTTAACCATTATTTAACACTATAACTATAAACCTATAACTTTGTATGTGGATAGTTAAACTAGTAGAACAATCTTCTGTAAGTGGGAGTTTTCCTGTTCCCAAGTATCCAGGAGCCATTTCCCAAATTGCCACATAGGGACTTAATATTTTATAAATGCTCAGCCAATAGCTCGGGCTTGTTACTAGCTAAATTCTTAATTTAAATTAACCCATTTCTATTAATCTATGTATTGCCATGTGGCTTGTGGCTTTACCTGTCCTCTAGCATGTGTTGCTTCCTGGGCGACTGGCTAGCTGGCATCTCCCTGACTCTGCCCTCCTTCTTCCCATCATTCTCAATTTGGCTTTGCCACCTAACTTCCTGCCCAGCTACAGACCTTTCAGCTTTTTATTAACCAAGGAGATTAATACATATTCACAGTGTACAGAAGAATCGTTCCACAGCAATCTTCAGTAGACTATTCAAGAGTGGAAAACATTTTCCACTATGATTCTCATTCTAAGGGCATTATTGTTACCATTTACAAAATATATTAATACATTGAAAAGTGTAGACTACAGAGAGAGAGAGAGAGAGAGAGAGAGAGAGAGAGAGAGAGAGAGAGAGAGAGAGAGAGAGAGAGAGAGAGCTGGAAAAGATGTAAAAAAAAAAACTACAAAACATTGATGAAAGAAATTGCAGACACCAAAAGATGGAAGGCATCCCATGTCCATGGGCTGCAAATTGTGAAAAGTGTCCATACTTATGAAAACAGTTTACAGATTTAATGGAATCCCTACCAAAATTCCAAATACATTTTTAAAGAAACAGAAAGAAAATACTGCTAAAAGTTATATGGAATACAGAAGATCCCCGAATAGCTGAGGTGATTCTAAGTAAAATGAACCACACTGCTGGCTATCAAACTATCAACTTCTAAACATAAAGCCAAGATACAATATCCAAAAGAGACACAGAGCCCTATGGAAGAGAGGAGAGAACCCAGATGTAGATATATAAAACCACATATCCACAATCAATGGACTCTGAAAAAAAAAGGCTCTAAGAACTTGAGAAAAGATAATTTCTTCACCCAATAATCGTGGGAAATTAGACATGAATATGCAAAAGAATGAAAGTAGATCCTTATTTCTCAGCTCAAAAAGCTCCTACATGGTGACAGTAACAGACTGAGGGGACCATTTAAAGAATGAAAGAGAATGCTTGCAAACTGTATTTCTGACAAGGGATAAAAGGCACAATAGCAAGTCAACTGAACAATGGAAATGTAATAGAAAATGTACACGTGACCTGAAGGGGCATTTCTCAAAATGGCCAAACAAGTATACATTTTTAAAAAGAGCTCAAAACCACTAATCATAAGGAAAATGAAAATTATAACCATAATGAGACATTACCTTATACCTATAAGGAGGGATAGCTTCAAAAAGACTCAAAGCATAAAATAATGCCTGCAAAGATATGAGGAAAGGAAAGTTTTATAAATTACTGGTAGAAACGTAATTTAGCATCCTACTATATGAAATGTCTTCAAAGTACCTCAAGGTAGAACTTCCATAATACTCAGCTGCTCCATTACTGGGCATATAACCAAAAGACATGGAAATTTATGTGAGGAGGAGACATAATCATTCTCATAGCTTTTGTAACAGTATTCGCAGTAGCAGCCAGATTACTAAATCAATCTCAGTGTGAATAAAGAGCGAATGACTATTTGGCTTCGCATTTCCCTGAGGACTAAGGATGCTGAACATCTCTCTAAGTGTTTCCAGCTATTTACATTTCATGTTTTGAGAACTCTGTTTAGTTTGGTACCTTAGTTTGGCTATTTGTTTTCCTGATGCCCAGTTAATTTTTTTTTAGTTCTTTATATAGCTTAGATATTAACCCTGTATTGGATGCATAATTGATAAAGATCTTTTCCCATTTTGTAACCTACCACTTCATGCAGGTGATGGTGTCCTTTGCCATACAGAATATTTTCATTTTCATGAGGCCCCATTTCTTAATTATTGGTCTTAGGACCTGTGCCATTGGTGTTCCATTAAGAAAGTCATTTCCTATGCCAATGGGTTCAAGACTATCCCTCACTTTCTCTTCTATTAGACTCTGTATTTAGTCTTATATTGAGGTCTTTGGTACATCTGGAGTCAAGTTTTGTGCAAGGTGATAAAAATGAATCTATTTACATTCTTCTACATGCAGCCATCCATTTTGACCAGCACCATTTGTTGAAGATGCTGTCTTTTTCCCAGTGTGCTTTTCTGGCTTCTTTGTCAAAAATCAGATGTTTATAGGGTTTTTGACTCATGTCTGGGTCTTCAATTCTATTCCGTTGATCAACATGCCTGTTTTTATGTTAATACCATAATGCTTTTATACTATAGCTAGGTAGTGCATCTTAAGTCCAGGAATGGTAAATCGTAATACCTCCAACTGTTCTTTTATTATTCAGGAATGTTTTAGCACTCATAGTTTTTGTTTGTTTGTTTGTTCGGGTTGTGTGTGTGTGTGTGTGTGTGTGTGTGTGTGTGTGTGTGTGTGTGTGTTTCTATGAAGCTGAAAATTATACTTTCAATTTCTGTGAAGAGATGGATGACACCAAAGAAACATGATCTTCTAAACACAACAGGACTGATAAACATATAAACTCATACAGACAGTGACAGCATGCACAGGGCCTCAAAGGTCCAAGCCAGATTGGCTCCCAGTGCTCAGATGGGGAAGTAGATACGGGTCCCCATCCCTAACCAAACAAGCTATCTCCAACTGTCAACCAGTCACAAGGAAAAATCAGTGTTCTCCAATGGAGTCTCCTTGGGTATATAAACCATACTTAAGGGTAGTTCGGATGTCTAGCAGTAGATGGTCAAGACAAAATGAACTCAGTGGTAATTTTGAAATATTTTGTCTCGTGTTGCTTCATTTTAGCCATTTTTGCATCACTGGTCTTTCGCTTGTATATTAAGGTTTACAATTTTGTGTTTTATTGGTGTGTGTGCGCGCATGCATGCGCGTGCGTGCGTGCGTGCGTGCGTGCATGCGTGTGTGTGTGTGTGTGTGTGTGTGTGCGTGTGTGTGTGTTTCTCATGCTTTTTTGTTTGTTTTGCTTTATTATGGTTTGTATGAGTTTTTTTTATTTTCTTGTTTGTTTTCTAGGGAGAGAGAAAGAAGGCATGGAGTTGCAAGGATGATAGGGAAGTGGGAAAGTGTGGAAGGAGATGAGGGAGTGGAAGCCATGATCATAATAAATTGTATGAAAAAATTTATTTTCAATAAAAAAGAAACTGCTTTGGAAAGAGCTAAATAAAAGCAAAATTAACACAAAAATAATGAATGGCTAAGCAAAACATGATTATAGATGACAGACAGATATGTAGGTAGATGTTAGATAGATACGCATGCACACACACACACACACACACACACACACACACACACACACATACACACACACAGGAACACGAACCATGAAATGGAATGATATCTTGCCATTTGCAGCAACATGGATGATCCTGTTAAGGAAAAAAAGCCAGGTACAGAAGAGCAAATACTGTGTGGTCTTGCCCACCAGTAGGACCTATATTAGCTTATCTCACCTAAGTGGAGAGTAGAAAATTGGTTACAGCAGCTGGGAAAGAAAGCAAGATATCCTGAAGATCTGCAAACATCCACATAGGCATCCTGATAATGTGCATGCTTAACACGCACACACACACACACCATCATAAAATTTTAAAAAATGATAAAATGACCATAATATAAAGAACACTTAAGATTCTATAAACTGCACACACATGCATGTGTGCATACACACCATACACACACACACACACACACACACACACACACACACACACACACACACTACAGAAAAAGGTCTTCTTTAAAAAATTTCTTAATTACAGCATTATTTAAATGGGTAAAGCGAATCTATTATATCACACATTTGAAGCCTTGTCCCTTTAGCAAACCTCCTTGGTTGAGCTGACTACAGTAAATTACTTCATAGGCCAAGACTTTAAAATGGCACCTCTGCATGTACATAAAATCAAAGACAAATCAGCATGACTTGGTTTTACAAATAGTGCTCATGTGAACCTTTCTCCTGTACTAGAATGCTAACTCCACACAACCAGGAGTTTCCCTCAATCCATTGGTGGACCTAATATCAGCAAGTTAATCCAGCTTCTTTAAACGATGAAAAACATCTCATCTGTGGACTTACTTGACTAAATACTGCATGTGAATAATTTCTCTTAGACCCTAACATGATACAACCAACAAGAAATAGCTCTTTTATTAATAACCCATAATTTAGATACTACAAACTTCAGTGTTTTAAACATATACAAGCAATTCAGAGGCTTTCATATATTCACACAGTTTTGAAACATTTACTATTATGTAATTCAAGAATATTTCATTACCCAAAGACATTCCCTTTCTTATCACCTTCCATTAAAGTCCCATATAACCATTAATCTGTATTTTGTTTTGTCTAATTGACCTATTCTGGAGACTTTATCCATACCATCAATTAAAATGTGGCTTTCTTTGTTCTGGTTCCTGTCAGCACAATTCTTTTCTAAGTTCATCTATACGGCCGTACAGTATCAGAATTTTCATTCTTTTATTGTGTTTATTCCTTAGCTGATAAACTTGTATGTTGTGTTTGATGTTATACAATTGGTAGTGCTGTTACGAACATGCACATGAACATTTTGTGTTGTCATATATTCTAATGTCTGTGGGCATGAGTGTAGGAATGAATGGAATGGAGATGATTGCAAATTGCTCTTCTCTTTGAAGAGTCTATCAAGCTGTCTCCCTAGCATGCTGTGTTTCCAGCAGCGGGTTTTGTGGCTTACAATTCCTCCCCAGCCTCTGCAACACTTGTGTCTGTTAATTTTCCACTTGTTATGAATGAATTGTATAATTCATTACCATTCTGAATTGTATTTCCTTACTGTGAATCAATGCTGGGCATTCTTTTATGTGCTCACCGGCTGTTCCTGTATCTTCTGTGGTTTTCCATACTAGCCTAAATCCTTTGTCCACCTCTTTACATTGGACCCTTAGTCAACAGAGTTTTCTGAGCATTCCTTGTAGAGTTAAGACAAAATCTTTATCAGATAAGATTGGGGAATAATGTCCTTATGAAGGTTGTCTTTTCACATTTTTGTTAATGTTCTTTGGCATAAACACTAACTCTTGTTCAAGCTCCATGGATCTGCCTTTTTTCTTATCTGTGCTTTTGGTATTATATGTCCAATGAAATCATCATCAAATACATGGTCTCAGACATTGTCCTCTGTTTTAAGACTTCTATAGCCCTAGCTCCTACATACAGGTCTTTTTAAAGTTAATTTTGAGTAGAATATATGAAGCCAGATTAATTTTTACATGCTCTATTAGTTTTTCTGTCTCTGTGATAAACACCACAATCCAAAGCAACTTGGGGAGGAAAGGGTTCATTTCATCTTACAGCCTACAGTCCCTTGTAGCTAGAGTTTCCCGGCCTTGCCCACAGTCAGGACAAATCTCTGTCACCCGCCAGTCCTACAGCCGCTCAGACCCAACCAAGTAAACACAGAGACTTATATTGCTTACAAACTGTATGGCCGTGGCAGGCTTCTTGCTAACCGCTCCTATATCCTAAAGTAACGCATTTCTACAAATCTATACCTTGCCACGTGGCTCGTGGCTTACCAGCATCTTCACGTGCTGCTTGTCCTGGCAGTGGCTGGCAGCGTCTCCTTCTGCCTTCCTGTTCTTTTATTTCTCCTCTGTTAGTCCCGCCTATACTTCCTGCCTAGCCACGACCAATCAGGTTTTATTTATTGACCAATCAGAGCAACTTGACATACAGACCATCCCCCAGTACAGCCAAATGCAGACTATCTCATACACCTGCACTCAGGCCCATGGTCCTAATCATCCTCTATGCAAACCTGCTGGGCAACGCCACAAGGAACCCAAGAAGGGCTCCCACAGGACATACATTAACATCCCACAGCAGTCCCTCATGAAGGAAAGTCAGGACAGGAATCTGGGGGTAAGAACTGAAGCAGAGGTTATGGAAGAGTAGTGCTTACTGGCCTGCTTCCCATGGCTTGCTCAGCCTGCATTCTTACACAACCCAGACCACCTCCACCTGCCTGGTGATGCACCACCAGCAATAGGCTGGGCCCTCCCATATCAATCATCAGTCAAGAAAACGCTTCTCAGGCTTCTCTACAAGCCCATCTGTTGGAGACAATTTCTCAATTGAAGTTTTGTCTTCCCAGATGACAGGGGCTGAGGTCAAGTTGATAAAAGCAAGCAAGCAAACACACAAACAAAACCTAGTAATTAGAACATATGCATATTCACTTCCCCCTGAGCAACTTGGTGAAAACCTGGTCTTTTATCCTCAGAATAGTTTAAAAGCCACTGACCAGGGGCTTAGAAGTTGATTCCTGCATTCTCATATCTATCTGGCTAATCTATAAAATCTCTCCTAATGGCAGGACCATGTAGTTTTTATTTCTGTAGCTTTGTACGTCTTCTCATAACAAGAAGTATTAATTCTCTAACTCTGCTTCTCTTCTTTTCAAGACTGCTCTAACTATTCTGAATCCTACACATTTCAACATGAAACACAAAGGTCTGGCTTATTAACTTTTGCAAAACAAACTGTCATTTTGATAAGGATTTTGCTTAACTGATAGATCATTTGGGAAGTACTGCTGTCTTAACCATAATGTCTACCAAGACATGAACATAGGGGCTTCTCCCCGCTCCCTGAGGTCTTCTTTAATTTCTTGCAATAATGTTTAATTTTTAGTGTGAAAATACTGTAATTTTCTATCATTAAAACCTGGTATTTAGAGAGGAGCCAATAATACCCAAATCTTTATTTTCAACACATTAACAAATAAAATCATTCAAAAAATAAAAATAACTCATAAAGTATCTTTTATTTAATGTTAAATACAAATACTAAGAATCATGGTATTTTCAGAGCTGGAGCCAACACCAGGAGTAGAGGAATATGTAAAGAATGGTACCACCCCTGGAAAACCTCAAAAAACACATGAGGCTTGTCCATGAAGCTCGGAGGGGTATGAGGAAGACATTGTGAAAACAATGAAAATAAGGTCTTGAATACTGTGTCATGATATGAGGCACCTAGTCTTTTTAAATTTATGAATAGAAACATCTAGGGCCTATGAGGAAAATATAACAAAACACCATGACCAAGGCAACTTACACAAGAAAACATTTAATTTGGGGCTCACAATCCAGAGAGTTAGAGGGCATGATCATCATGGGTAGGAGAGCATGGCAGCAGGCAGTCAGACAGTCATGGAGCTGGAGCAATAATTAAGGGCTTACCTCTTAAGAGAACTACTTCCACTGGGTGGTGGGGGCGCATGCCTTTAATCCCAGCACTCGGGAGGCAGAGGCAGGTGGATCTCTGTGAGTTTGAGGCCAGCCTGGGCTACAGAGTGAGTTCCAGGAAAGGCACGAAGCTACACAGAGAAACCCTGTCTTGAAAAAAAAGAAAGAAAGAAAAGAAAAGAAAGAAAAGATAACTACATCCACAAGGCAGAGAGAAAGATACCAGGAATGCTGTGGGCTTTTGAAATGTTAAAGCCCACCCCCAAGGACACACCTCCTCCAATAAGGCCATACCTCATAATCCTTCCCAAAACAGTTCCACAAACTGTAGACAAAGCATATGAGCCTATGGAGGCCATTCACATTCAAATCAGCACTGCCTCGAATATGGATTATAATACACATTGTATAATAAGAGATAAAAGCTTAACTTGTGAACAGTATTGCCCAAATTTAGATATTAACAAGATGTGTCTTCAAATAATTCTAACAGCTAGGTGTGGTGACACATGCCTTTAATCTCAGCACTTGGGAGGATGGATTTCTGTGAACTTGAAGGCAGTCTAGTCTACAGAGAAAGTTCCAGGCCAGCCAGGACTACCCAGTGAGATCTTGTCTCAAAAGTAAATCATTCTAATGAATAATAAATCACACTAGATTTTATGTTTACTACTTCAGTTTCATTATAATGACAAACATTTGGCCCAGAAAATAAATTACTTAAGCCCAACATAATTTGGCAACCAAAAGGCAGTAACTTCCTATACCTGTTACAAATGCCAAACACCACCGTAAGATTTTACGCACAGTCCTCTATCCCTGAATAGGTCCTTCAGCAAACACTCATGGTGCACTTAGTCAGACCTCCTCCTCAGCGAGCATGCTTCCTAAAGCTTTGGAGTGACTTAACTATCCAGAAGGGAAGTACTTGATATGCTAAGAACTTCATCCCCTCCAAATCTCAGAAGTCAAGGGTTGAACATCCTCCTCCACTCCTCCAACAGACACAGAATGTTAAAAAAACATCAAAGTCTATCACCATAAATCTGTGAGCGAAGGGATGTAAGAATATAAGTAGTAGAGCTAAGTTGCCGGGGTAGTCAGGGAGATGAAAATGTTAATGCAGATTGTGGGGCTGGAGCACTTAGGTCATCCCAGACTAGAGAAAAGGAAGGTATCTTACCCTCTTATTCTGAAAAGGGACCTTTCCTCAAAGTCCACTGGTTTTTTACCTGCCTCAATGTCTTTCTCTCTTCTTTGAGAAGTTCCTAATCAACCAGAACTTTCTCCTTATTACAACATCATGAATAATTCCATCTAGGTAACTGCCTACTGAGTGCAATCTAAGGAGAGAGAACTAATACTGCTGCCATGTATGAATGAGGGGGTTTTAGGACATGTGATGGGCTTCTTGGTTCCAACCCGATGAACGCTAATAGTGTGTTGTACTGGGCCTGTAATAACATGACAGTGCAGACGTGAGCTGGCCCAGTCTTTGGGAAAGCAGTGTGCTCCAAGCAATGACCTCCTAAATGTCTATCCTTTCAATTATCCAGAGCCTTTTCTGCAATGCTACCTTGCAGGTTTCTCCTGTGGCTACACACTAGGCCATACTTACATATACTCACAGGCACATGATTGCCATGTACACAGCAGCAAAGATGACACCCCCACAAGTAAACATCAGACTATGCGATTTTAAGAAAAAGTAAATCAGTAGTATCCCCAAATTAGATCTCTTAAAAAAAAAATCCAAGTAAACTGATGGACACATTTAATGACTGTCTAATAGAAGGAGTTAGCTATAGTCTGTGAGTCAATTCCAGCACACACACACTATATATGACATTAACAGATACAAAATAAGCATTATATGCTACTGAATAAACCATATCCATCCCTTCATATACTCTCTATGTCGATTTTTGTGCTATAATAGCCAAGAAAAGCAGCTACCTATGACACAGGTCATATGGCCACAAAGGCAAGAACTTGCCCCTATAGGAAAAGTCTACCAATTCCTAGAATAAAGCATCAGAATCACAGACTGCCAGCAAAGAGTAGTCCTAACCTATCATGTTAGAGCACAATTCAATCATTACCACCACCCTTTCCGTTAGCTCTTTTTTTCAGGACAAAACATGATTTGTCCAATTTGTTCACTTACTACTTTGGGGTAGCACAATAATAATACCATCATATACTTGTGTACGTAGAAAAAACACTTATGTGCATCTATTTCAGCCTAAAAGAACATTGTGCATGAAGACAGCATTAACTCAACTCAATGAATTACTAAAACCAAGACCATGAAGATGGGAGGGGGCATGTTAGGAAGATTCTGGGAGCCACAGAACAGAAGCAGGGTGGATATGATCAGGACACACTGTATAAATGTATGAAATAGTAAATTAATAAAACTTAAAGAAAAATAGTACAGGTAAACTTGGCAATGAGTTATAGTACTGCAGATTGGTATACAAAGTCCTTAGCACATAGGAAACTACTACAATGCCATTATTCTCAAATTTAATATAAATGTACAGTCATCACAATCACGGCATGTCTTTTGTTGGGTTCATGGGTCTGAACCATCTTATGATTTGTGCTGGCCTTCTTCCACCCCACATAATTCCCCCTCCACGAGCACCAAGGGGCACTCATTTCTTCCTTCTCTCCTCATCTACTAAAGGGTCTGGACTCTAGTAGAACACACCTGGGAAGCCACAGGCAGGCTGTGAAGACTCATAAGAGGTCTTTCAAAGTGTGTGGGGAAAGGGTACACACCCTGTGTGTGAACAAATTCTCAAAGCCATGGAGGAAACTAGATAGAGAGGAAGATTCCAGAAGCAACATGCAGACACTGGTATCTGTAATGCCATGGACCTAAACCCTGCCCCCCAATAATAGAAAGGGTTAGAAAGAGGAAACCGATGGGAAATTCTACTGAGGGAGAAGGAACTGAACTGAATCCTTCTGTCAACCAACATGGAAGATGGCTGGCCTGTTGGGCTTCTGTTTTTCACAGCTGTTTGGGATCCTTCTTTTTAGAAAAGGACATCTCGAAGGAATCTGGTGCATTCTATGCTCCTTCCATTCACTACTTTATTTTTCTTTCAGTATTTACACATACAAGAGATGTAGGCTGTGGAGGTAAGTGGGAGGGAGTGGGGCTCAGACCCATCTCTAATTTCTCAACATAACGTAGGGCATCATCTCTAATTTTTAAGATTTTTTTATGAGAATTGTAGATAGAAAAAAAATGCCTATGGCATTTGTAGAAGTAGGCAGTTAGTAAACAGCAATAGTTACTACCAATTTAATGCTAGGACTTCTTGGCTATGAATAATGAATGTGAAGATAGTACTACAAAAAGCATTGGTTAGCAGAGTTTGATTTTGACAGGCATGGTGATACATGCCTATAACCCTGTCTCTACAGAGGCTGAGGCAGGACCATCATGAGCTTGAGGAAAGCTTAGGCTACACAGCAAGACCCTGTCTCAAAACAAAAGGAATAACAATAATAATAGTAATGATAACAGTAACAATGAAAGTTTATTTGAAAGTCTCTGTGGTTCATCATACACCATGGGAAAAAGGATTATATTTAGCTCTCTAACATGAAGAGTTTTGAAGTGATTTTACCTAAGAGATGTGTAGTGGAAGCCATTTCAAAGGCACTTTGTAAAGAGTCCCTATAACAATTGATTATAGTTTTAGCTTCATAAACCTAAGTTTTTCTTCATCCTGACAAGCACATACCTCATTTTTGAACACTTCAAGGAATATAGGCACCGATAAGTAACTAAAGTGAAGCATGCATCTGTGGTTATGTTCCCAATGGGATCCGGACAGAAGATGCCCCTGGAGATCAAGAGCTAAGAGGCCTTGTGAAGTATAATCAGAGAATGAGAAAACAGGTAGCATTTGAATTCCTGGATCCCAAATACAAACTGAATTTAAAATATGAAGTAACAAATGAATTTCTTTTCTCCTCCTCCTCTTCTTCAGTATTTGATAATGTCTGATACTAAAGATCAGTGGGATTTCCTCAGATAGTGCAGAACATGCGGATTACAAGCACTGAAGCCTGGTGGCAGTGGAAACATTTGTGTTCCTCGTGTGTGTGTGTGTGTGTGTGTGTGTGTGTGTGTGTGTGTGTGTGTGTGTGTGTAATATAGATATGTAATTTATAAATCAGGCTTTTAGCTGTATGGAATGGATTGAAGCTAACCTGTAAAGGAACTACCCTGAAGCAGAATTCTTTTGAAATGCCTGTCCTCTGGGGGATTGCTTCTTCTTTGGTTTAAATGCAGACAATTTAAAAACAGTGTGCACTTCACAATGAATTGATGTGTGGGTGTGTGGGTGTGGGGGGGTGATACTAAGCCCTTTTAGCATGGATTTTCTTCTTAGAAGATGTAGATTTACATATAATGTAGCAAGAAAACAAATATACAGCTTTTATGAGTTCCCTAGCCACATACTGAAACACTGGATTTCAATACAAATGAAGAGAAGTGGCTGAAAGGCCTAGAGGTCATCACAAAGATTTCCTTCTACAAGTGTGTAGGTGGAAGACCTCTGCTGCTTGTCATCCCTCGTAACAGAGGAGTCAATGACATTTTAATGTAAAACTAAGAATGATTCCATTCTTCATAGAGTTTAAAGGCCCTTTGGGGTTTTAGAAAAATCAATGCAACATTTATTTAAAGCAGCACTCAATGAAACAGCTTCTTAAATCCGTCACCATGACTAAGAAAGCCAATTTGATATAACTCCATGCACTGCCCCAGGTCCTTCAGTGGCAGGACAGCAGTACCTTCCTTCTGTTCCAGAGCATGCTTTACCATGAAGGGTGCATGTAACAGTCAAGAGGCCTTGACAGTTCAGCAATATTGAGACAATCAATTTTAGTCACAGAATTTTAGTTACAGAACTGTCATCACTACCAATATGCAGAAAGTCAAGGGTCATCTTCCTAGGAAACTGTCAACATTTGTTTCAATTTATGTAATGTATGCAACCTATGACCATTTTGCAGGGAGGACTGCTTTCCTCTCGGGGCAACCGTTGACAACTGCAAGGAGCCTTTCACCTCAAGGTCATCGTTCAAGATTGGATTTCTAAAGAAGCTAGGGAAGGATTTCTATCAAGCTATGATTCTGGCCCTCCCTGCAAATATCTCTGTAAAATATGAATTGCTAAAATGGCCATGCACAACATCAATTCACTGAAAAAGAAAATGATTTACAGGAAGACTTATGACCTAACTGCAAAATTACCAGAGAAAAAGAGAGAGAGAGAGATGGAGCCATCTGCTCCTGACACGGTAATCATGACCCCAAAAAGCTGGAGAGAAATCAAAATGAACTCAAGGGGAGCTGCAGAATAAATGTCCCTTCCCACCACATTCTTCCTTTCTAGGCTAGAGACTAGACTCCCCCACCAAAAGCAAAACACTCAGCCAACATTCACTGTTTCAATGAGTTCACAGACAGATAAAATTAAAATCTAGTTGGCTTGAATGTTTTGGAGGTAAGTTGGACACAGCATCACCTGATTCCCTACAACAGGGACCAGGCGAACCTGCATCATATTTCACCCTGGAAGAGTACCCTGAGGGGCTCCTTCCCATGTACACTGATATTAAGGTTTTGGCTCAGCTAGTGCTTAGCTGGCCTATGTGAAGCTTTGAGTTCCATCTCTGGCAATGCAAATAAATACATGGATGGCTAAATCAATAAATGTGATGTCATGCTTATCAAGCATACAAAATAGATATACTACACTCACATAGTTACTTATATTAATATTTTAGTGTTCAAAGTACAAGGCAGCTGGGCGGTGGTGGTGCTCGCCTTTAATCCCAGCACTCGGGAGGCAGAGGCAGGCGGATCTCTGTGAGTTCGAGGCCAGCCTGGTCTCCAAAGCGAGTTCCGGGAAAGGCGCAAAGCTACACAGAGAAACCCTGTCTCGAAAAACCAAAAAAAAAAAAAAAAAAAATCAAAGTACAAGGCTAATTTTTTTGGCTTGTATCCTATTTAATACATTTATTTTGGAAGTATCTAGGATCTAGGTGAGCTACATAATCTTAGTTGTAAAAGAAAGTTCATATATTTGTTTTAACATGGGGGCCACATCCTGAAGACTAAACCTATGTCACAAACGATTCCACAGAGCTGTAGAAGCACACTATCTCCTACCCGAAGGTCTCCAGCAGCTGTCTACTTCAGCTCCCTCTCTATCTGTCCAGAACTGAAGCTATCCCGACAACCACCTTTCTCCACCACCCATGACCTTTCATGGCTTCCTAGAATAGTATGCTCCTCACAATTTGTATGTTTCTGTAGAAAAGGAAGCCTTTCCTTTTACACATTCCTTGTTCCACCCTCTGATTCCACCTTGATACCCACTCAATCTTTCCTGGCAGAGCCTCTGGAAGCCCATGTGGCTCCTGTGTAAGAACTCAGAGGCTGCTGTAGCCACAGAACAGCACTGCCAGCTCTGCATTCCTTCACCACCTCCCAGGAATACACTTCCTATCCTCCAGTCAAACACACGGACATGGAACTTAGTCACCAGAGCCCATGAGACAAGGTGGCAGACAGCATTCAACACTCGAAATTCTTCCTTAAAACTGCCTTCCAGGTAAGTAAGCGAGTGAAGGCACTTGCTACCAAGCTTGGCAAGCTGAGTTTGATCCTTGGGACAAACATGGTAGAAAAGGAGAAATGATTCCCACTTGTCTTCACACACACACACACACACACACACACACACACACACACACACACACACAGTGGCATGCACACACTCATATATATACACACACTAAATACATACATAAATATATGTCCTTTATTTTTGAAACATTGCCTTCCAAGGAATTCAATCTTTGTTGGCTGGTTGTATGTTCCATGTTATGGGGGAAAGGTGTTAGTTTATAAATTAAAGTCCCAGACATATTTTAACTTTCTTACACTCTGTAAAGTACAAGAACCCCACTCACACCTTACTTCCAACACCCCAACGAACACACTTGCCCAAACAAGAAACACCAACTCTTCGAGTCATGTATGGGATGCACAGACATGGGATGGTAAGCACACAAAGCCATTTAAAATGTATGGTTGGTGTTTAGAAAAATGCATTTAAAATATCAAATAAAATTTTATATTACAAAGTAGAGTGAAAACTTCTGTTAATTTCTAAAGTCAAACAAATACAAATGAATTTTGAACTTAACATAGCTGCATCTTTGTGTGTAATATACAGACCTTACATGCCTACCTCTCTACAATTTTGAAGCTAAGTGGAACAGCCTGCCAGTCACTACTTGAAACAATTGCCTTGGTCTCTCCGAAGCTCCTATCTGGGTTGTGTATTTAACTCATGACTTGGTACACATCTGTGCCATGAAATAAAATAAGAAAACAAGTCATAAGAGATATGCAACAAAAATGATGAGATAATTCTTGACAATTGATTTGTCGTTGGATTTGCTTTAAAAGCAATTATCCTTATCTCTACTAATTCAGAATTGTTTCAAAGCAATCTGGGGATAGAGGCATAGTCTGACTCTCCCAGAAAGTCTGAAAACTTAGATACCCTTTAGAACTACCATCAATTGTTGGGGATTTAGCTCGGTGGTAGAGCGCCTGCCTAGCAAGCACAAGGCCCTGGGTGCAATTCTCAGCTACGAAGGAAAAAAAAAAAGGACTACCATCAGTCTGGCTCATTTAATGATGCAGATGGCCCCATCACTCTTCTCCAATTGCACATCTTCAGGGGCTTGCCCCACCATCTGACCTAAGGTAGCCCCCTCTCAGGGCCTCTATTAGTATTTTTGTCCAGGGTTTATTTCCCATAAACAATTACATCATTTGTAGTGAACGAAGAGTTACTTTTTAATTGTCATTTGACCCTCCAGGAGAGATTGACAACAATCTTGTCTGGTTCGTCTACTGCCACCCCTGCACCTCCAGTGTCATGCAGTAAAACCCTTTGAATGAAAGTTGGCTCCGGGGCCTTTTCCAATCAACAGAAAGCATTCTCCACAGAACTCTAAAATGCTAAGTCATTCACATCTTAGAGCTATCAGAGACCAGTCCTCTTTCATGTACTTAAAAAACACCAGAGCTTCGCTGTCTTTCCCAAGATAACTTTAGGAGCACAAGTTTGGGATGGAGCCAGGGTTTGACTTCCATCTTCCTGTCTCCCTCTCCAGGTGGCTTTCCAAACAAATGTCATTTCTCCAGTGTTCCTACAGGATGTATGAACGATGTCGAACACATGGGCAAACATAAGTCTCTGTTTCTTGTCCCATAAACTGCCTTTTCTGTTGTTATTCTTCCCAATATGATGGAGAAATGACCCAAGACACTGAACCCTGTGAAGGAAGCTGACCTGTTCTACCACATGGAGGAGAGAGGAGACTCCACTATAATCCAGTCCTATTCCACAGTGACTTGGAAGACCAGCTGTGCTGCTAACACAGTGATAGCAGAGTCTGTGTTTTCATGACAATGCCTGACAACGACCTGAAGGAAATGTTTTCTCTTCTGGTCCCATCACACATCCACAAAACGAGTGAGTGTGATGAACAGTCCTTGTACATACTTTTCTCAAAGAAGCTACACTTTTGGTTTAGGGAAGTCTTTTCTTCTGGAGGGGCTGAACATCAGAGGCTCAAGTCAGTGTCTTCTGTGTGCTAGGTACATGATCTCCCATTGTGCTGTAAACAGTGGTTCTCACCCTTCCTAATGCTGTGACCCTTTAATTCCAGTTCCTCACGCTGTGGTGACCCTCCAACCATAAAATCATATTGTTGGTACTTCATAACTGTATTTTTCCTACTGGTATGAACTATAAGGTGAATATCTGTGTTTTCTGATGGTCTTAGGCGACCCCTGTGAAAGGGTCATTCAGCTCCAAAAGGGGTCATGACCCACAGGTTGAGAACTAGTGTGCTATGCACTCAGCCTAAAGCAGTGGTTCTTAACTATTGGAAAACATATTTCTGATGGTCTTAGGAACTGAGGCACTGCTCAGTAGCAAAATTACAGTTATGAAGTAGCAATGAAAATAAATTTATGGTTGTGGTTTCCTAAGACTACTGGAAATATGAGTTTCTGATGGTTGTGACTCACAGGTTGAGAACCACTGGCTTTAAAGGTTAGGTTTAAACTCAAATGACCAAGAAAAAAAAGTATACATATACACATACACACACACACACACACACACACACACACACACACACACACAGAAAAATTATCTGGAGTGACAAAAACTCAAGCATGTGTAATTAACTGCAGTCACAGAGTCCTATGGAGTCATGAGTCACAAGCTTCTACACAGTCCCCTTCCTTAGACATTCCCAGTAGTCATAAAACTCAATTAGTGTGTACTGTCAGCAACTCAAGAAGAACTATTTACAAGCAATCAAAAGGAAGCTATGTGCAAGTTGGGCATATATATACATAGGGGTATGTACCCACATTCCCAGCATTTAAGAGGTATAAGCAGAAACGTCAAGAGTTCAAGGTCAACATAATGGGTGAGTTCAATGTCACCCTAGGCTAAATAACGAGTTCTAGGTCTTTGTGGGCTACGGGCTTTATGAAACCCAGTCTCAAAACCAAAACAA
Organism: Peromyscus maniculatus bairdii; assembly: GCF_049852395.1. Classification (NCBI taxonomy): domain Eukaryota; kingdom Metazoa; phylum Chordata; class Mammalia; order Rodentia; family Cricetidae; genus Peromyscus; species Peromyscus maniculatus. The sequence goes on from NC_134871.1 coordinate 60,910,778, forward strand.
AACTGGACCAAAAACATTTTTTAAACATAATAGTTTGTAGTAAAAAATCAGTGACATTCTTGCCTCTAGAAGAGTTTTTAATTAGTTAATAGACACATAAATTCTACACAGCATTTAATTCAATAGCCCCAATACTCTCAGTTTCCAGTCCAATCACATAGAATTAGCATATAGATTTCAATATTTTTAAAAAAAAACCCTCATATTTCATTTGAGGTACTACAGGGAGAACTCAGAGTAGATTTTTTAATAAAAAGTTATTTGTAATTTAAATAGATATTTTTAAATGGTCCTTTTTAAAATGGACACGGTGTTGAACAGAGTTAAAGGAAATAATTTAGTGAAGAAAGTCTCCTTGTTTTGCACGGAGGTGTTTCTTTCGAGACACCAGCCAGACACGGAAAAGATGCTTGCTTCAGTGTTCAGGAACAAATGCAGCCACAGTTGGGGCTCTGGTCTGAGCAGGAAGGCTGCAGCAGGAGGTGACTGACTGTGCTTCAACACACACAAAGCTAAGTCACGGCCCACTCTTCTGCCAGTGTCAAAATCGGATGCTGTGGGGAAAAAGTAACCTTCAGCTCTATTAAAAACGGGAGCAACAGGAGTTGATGACACATAAGACTTGTGTTTGACAAACACCAGCACCTTCATAGGGGTGTTTGTCACTTTCTCAGGAATGAAAAATAACACGTGTGCCCATACGAACTGCCAACGAATGCAGAATGAAATAAAAGTTGAGACATTTGAAATACAAGTTTGAAAACAGTAAATTGAGCATGCTAATTTTTTATTGCTCTAAAATGTATCTCAATTGCCTTATTATATTGCTTTCATTAGTTTTAATAAATTGTTACATTATTTTAAAAGTTAAATGTATTACCTTTGTTTGCTTATATGCATCAATCCATGTTAAATAATAGTAAGATAATTGAATTTCTGAATAAAGCACAGTGAAGTTCTCTGCCTCATACCGTGGGAAGTGCACCTACCTGCGCTGACTTCCTTTTCCTCCTCCTCGATGCTGTTTCTGATGCTGTCATACTCCTCATCAATAGTCTGATTGCCACGCATCTGAGACAAAATTCTGCGGGCCTTCTGAGTCTGCCCTTTCTGAATGAGCCAGCGAGGGCTTTCGGGCAAAAAGAGAAATCCAAGGAACTGTATAACGGCTGGAATTGCTGCAAGTCCCAACATGTACCTGCAATAAGAAGTATACCGACCTTGTGAGATTGTTCTAAGAGCACTGAGCATATATATCCACGGTGGCATCGAACAGCATTGAGGACGCACTTACCACAGAGTCTAACAGCCCCGAGTGCTCGCTCATTCGAAATAGGAATCTAAATACATGGAGCAGGTACTTCCCAGAATGTAACAGCACTGAGTCCGTGCTCGTTCACAGGAGTATAACACTGAGTGTGCACACTTCCCAAAGTCTAACGGCACTCAGAGTACACACAACAGAGTCTGACGTCACAGAGTCCACATTTGCACAGAATTTGACAGCAGAATCCACACACATTCCTGAGAGTACAGAGTGTGCACACTCTCTGGAGTCTGATGGTATTGAGTCGCATACTCCCCAGAGAACCTCAAATGACTGAGTCCAATATAAACACTGGGTGGACTCTCCCTGAAGTCCAACAGCACTGAGCACATATGTACCAGGCTTTTTATTTGGGGCCACCAACATGACATAGAGACTTCTTATTAGTTATGAATGCTCGTCCTAGATTAGGCTCATTCCTGGCTAGCTCTTTTAACTTAAATTAAGCTGTCTATCTACCTTTTGCCTTGGGACTTTTTACCTTCTTTCTGTCTATCTTACGTTCACTGCTTCTTATGCCTGTCTGTCTGGAGGCTGCCGGCTTCTTGTCCCTGGCATGTTCCTCTCCTTCTCCTTGTTGTCTTCTTTCATTCCTCTCGAGCCTAGATTTCTCCTCCTGTTTATTCTCTCTACTGGCCTGCCCCGCCTATCCTTTCTCCTGCCTACTTTTTGGCCATTCAGCTCTTTATTAGAGCAATCAGGTGCCTTAGGCAGGCAAGGTGAAACAAATGCAACACATCTTTATATAATTACACAAATGCAACACATCTTTTCATAATTAAACACACAGCCTTACATCATTAAACAAATGCAGCATAAACAAATGTAACACACCTTTACACAGTTAAAGTAATATTCTGCAGCAGAAACAAATGTAACACATCTTTGCCTAATTAAAATCATATTCTACAAGATACATATTTACAAAAGAGTCCAACAGCACTGAATACACACTCACCAGGGTCCAACAGCACTGAATACACACTCACCACTGAGCCTAATAGTACTAGTGTGTTCTCATTTGCCAGGGTCCAAAAAACACTTAGTGTGTACACCTTGGAGTCTGATATAACTGAGTGCACACTCGCCAGAGTCTAAAAACACTGAGTGTGTACTCCTTAGATTCTAACAGCATGGTGTGCACACTTACCACGGAGTTCAACAGCACTGATTGTGCAGAGCCTAAAAACACTGATTTGCGCTCCTAAGATTCTAACAGAACTGAGTACACAGCACAGAATCTAAAAGCACTGTGTGTACAGTCATTCACCAAAATCTAAATACACTGTGTGCACTCCCCCAAAGTCTAACAGCTCTGAGTGCACACTTGCCGAAGAGTGTAACAGCAGTGAGTACACACCCCAGATTCTAACAGCACTAAGTGCTCACTCATTCACCAGGGTATAAAAAGAGGACACACTACTGAGTACACACTCACCAGAGTCTAACAACAGTCAGTGCACACTTACCACAAAGCCTGAGAACACTGAGTACATACTCACTCCAGAGTCTAACAGCAGTGACTGCACACTTACTTACCAGCGTCTAAAAACACTGTGTGAGCACTCTCCAGAGCAGTGATTCTCAACCTTCCTGATGCTGCGACCCTTTACTACAGGCCCTCATGTTGTGATGACCCCCCCCAACCATGAAATTATTTTCATGACTACTTCATAAATGTAATCTTGCTACTGTTATGAGTTGTAATGTAAATATTTTTGGAGTTAGAGGTTTGCCAAAGGGGTGGCAACCCACAGGTTCAAAACTGCTGCTCTGGATCTAGCAACACTGAGCACACACTCACCACAGAATCTAACAGCACTGAGTATACACTCATCACAGGATTTCATGTTTGTGTGGAGCACAGAGATATTTAATAACTATTAATCAGATTTTATTCACTAGAAAAGAACTGTTACTTTATGCTGTGCTGAAACTGAAAAATGAGAAAAATCTAATAATTTCTTCCATACAAATTATAATTTTGCAATAATAGGCAAACATCATAATCATATTTCCACATTCTAAATCAAACAAATCATGCAAAGCACCATGACAGCCCTCCGTATGTAATATGTCCAATATATACAACAGAAGTGCAATACCTCTGTGTCTCCTGTCAATACAAATTCCATGCATAAGTTCCCAGGCAGGTGAAAACAGAGCTCCTATGGTCAGGGTGTCTCCTCAAAGCTCCATGCTGAAGGCTTCTTTGCCAGTCTATGTTGCTATTGGGAGAGGGCAAACCTTTAAGAAGTGGGGGCTAGTGGGAGAAAGTCTGTTGGCTGGGGAATTCTCTCAAGGGAGCTATTGGGGGACCCCAGACCTTTCCTCTCTCCTTTGGCCTCCTAGCACCCATGAGGTGATCAAGTCCCTTCACAATGAACTGTAGTCATGATGTCCTGCCTTGACACAAAAACTCTGAGCCAAAACAGACCTTTCCTCCTGAAGAGTGTAGTATCGAGGGTGTGCTGTTGCCACAAAAGCAGAGAACTAACCCCTGATTGAGAGTTATCTGATACAATGTATACTTTTCATGAGACTAAGTGCCTGAAATTGCTTCCTTTGTGTTTTGTTAACGGTTTTTGTTTGTTTTGCTTTGCTGTCTGAAATATGGTCTTGCTATATGTAGCCCATACTGGTCTACAACTTGTGGTCTCCTTCCCTCTCTCATAAGAGCTAGGATCACAGAGATATCCATCATGCCTTGCAACAAGTTTTCCCTTAATAGTTATTTCTGCTTTTTGAGTAATTGTTTTTTTAAGTAATTCCCCTATTTAATTTTGCTGTGAGGCATCAGGTTTGCTGTGATTAAGGAATAAATGGCTTACAGCAGAGAAGATGGAGGTAGAAACAAATAATTGTAACCAAATAGCTAAAAACAGAAAAAATTTAATTATCCATTATTTTCTTTTAAGTGTCTACTCTTATTGACTGAAAAATGATCAAAAAAAACCCCACATAAGCATGTAGTTAAAATTCACTAAAGAAGGAACAAACATTATAGCATGAGTCTAGAACTCCATACCAAGACTTCTTCAGAAAGGCCTCTAAATGACCCCAACTAGAGTAGCTGGGTTAAACTTCCAGGACTCTGCAAGTGGAATTTCCATGAATACAGGACACCCTCCTGTCTCCCGATGATACAAATCCCATGCATACATTCCAAGGCAGATTTATGATGACAAATGTGAGAAGGCCACTTCATGCTCATAAGCAGCCCTAACCACATTTACAGCTTAATGAAAGGTCTTCTGATTTGACGTGCTTTACAAAGAGAGTCTACCTTTTAAGTCACGCTAAACCCATAGCAAAGCGATTTAAAGGCTCCCAGAGAGAGATCTCATGATGTAAGGCAACTGCTTTCTATGCAATTGTGTTTTAATTCTAAAAACAGAAGAGGAAAATTATAATTGGGTATTAAGAATAAGCTTACTATAAGCTGCACAATAAACCTATAGGTAGAATCAGAAAAAAGTAAGATTCAGGGAGTGAACAAAGTATTTATGAATGAGTGATGGAATAGATGATACAGACTTTAATGCCTATGTTGTGTGATTGCATCAAAGATACAGAAAGTGAACAAAGTATTTATGAATGAATGATGGAGCAGATGACATAGGCTTTACTGCCTATGCTGTGTGATTATACCAACACTTAATGCCTCTGTGCAGCTCTCAGGGGATATATATATTTTTTATCACAGTTTAGGTATCCTGCTCCACCTTGATGTCTATCATCTTAATTTTCACATTCCCTCACTAGCAGAGTACTGGCAGTGAAGCTTCTTGCACATAGATGTCATCTAGTAAACATTTTATGAACTGAAAGGCTAACAGCTATGCACTGAAACCTCTGTGTTATTCCACAGAAAGTAACTATGTGCAGACTCACGTAGCAGTATTTTATGCAGCAAGTCTTCTAGATCATTTAGCTCTGCAAACTTACTTGCCCAGTAACCCTCCTGAACAAAACACTGTTACTCTAGATGTGATCAGATCCTCTCTCTTCAAGCAGCGGTCTTCAGATGAGAACTAGGGAGATCAACTCACATAAATATATTTGCTTGGCTATTTCTCCTTAAGATGTACATGTATACAACCAAATTTCTTATTTAAGTGAGCACTGTATTGCTGTAAATAAATGGGAATTATAGCTTCTCTTAGAGAATTTAGAGGATCTGTTGGGCTAGAAGAGCAGTTCAGAGCACATATGCAGTAAAGCCTCGGGTTCAATTCCATAGCATAAAACAACTAATAAGCAACAAGAAAAAAGTGGCTATCCTATACTATCAATTTTTTTTTTTAAAAAATGGCCTTTTTAATCTTCTAGTATATATTAAATATACTGGGTTAGGAATTAAATAAGATTCACCCATAGGTGAAAACTTTCCTGTTTCATTTTCTGTCTTTGGAATGACTAAAAAGCTGCAAAAATAAATATAGAAACTGTATCATCTTCACATGCAAAATGTACACATAATACTCTGTACTTTGCTACTTGCTATTATAATATCTTTATAATTTTTTTATAAATAAATAAACAGGAGAGAAAAAAAGATAGCAAAAAGGGAGATGCAAACTTAATATGAACCCATGCATAAGTGGGCTGTGGAAGCCAGAATGCATTAGACCCAGAGCCCTTTGGAATAGGACACTTCAAGAGCCTGGTGTAAAACACTTAAGCCTGTACAGCGGGAGGACAGAGAGCTGCACCCTCTGTCTTTCTCTTTGCAAAGACAAGTCAGAAAAACTAAAAATACTGTACACACTGATATTGGCCACCTACTTTCTAAAAGTAAAAGAAAGGAGTCATTTAATCTATTTTAACTATGCTTGCTGATAGGATATATTCTAGCAGAAGAAAATCCATAGGACTGTAGAAACCTACTGCACAGGATGGGTAGTAGCTGTGATATGTAAACAGCAAGAACAGATTGGATCCTGTTTCATACTATGGTTTTATTAAGTGCCCCGCTAAACATGTAGGCCAGCAACTGGTTATGCTATTGTGTGGCGATGAAACCTTCAAGAGGCAAAGAAGTTCTGGAGTCAAGGCTGGAGGACCTTATTCTCCTCAACAAGCAAATAGGTTAGGTCCTAGAAGCATGCCCTTGGAAGGGCTGCTTCCTGTCTATGTGCTTCTCAGCTGCCAAGAGGTCAGCGTCTGTCCCTGCCATATGCCACTATGTGGTTCTGACCATCACTTTCTGTCCCATTCCATGCTAAAAAAGCAACGGCTAGATGATCATGAACCGAGACCTCCAAACCCATTTCTCTTTTTTAAGTTAATTATCTCAAATATTTTGTTAGCAGAACTGAAAGGCTGGTTAACATAGTTCAGGTACACTATCCACAAGACTCCCCTGGTCAAGTTACTTATCTGTGCACACAGGACAGTGTCCTATTCCCTCGCACTGGTGGGAGCGGTACGTGACAAGCAGTTCCTGGTTCACTTAGCAAAGAGGTTGCTCAGCTAAAATGTTTCACCTCCTTGGGGTACCTAACCTTGTGAGCAATTCCACATTGATCTACTACAGCTCTATCTCCCCCCAATCTCCAGCAGGGAGAACTATCCAGTATCTTTCTCTGGGAGAAAATTATTCTTCTGAAGATATGCATACCAGTGAGTGGGAAGGACTGCTGTTATACTGATGAAAAATTCAACCAAAGATAAAGAAGCAGAGAGCCATAAACTTAACTAAGCTGCATCAGAGGCTGTCAATCTTCCAAATCCACAGAAATCAGGAACCAGCTGAATGACAAGAAGTCCTGTGATAAAAAACTAACATAGGCAACCCCTGGCGACCAGGAAACCTCATTAGTATAAGCTAAAGCAAGGGTTCTGAATCCAGAATTCACATGTGAATCCCCCAGGGGGCAGTTTAAATACACCAGTATCTATGCCCCACCTTCCCCCCGAGGTTGTGATTAATTGGTCTGGGCTCTGAGCCCAGAGAATTCTATTTCATTAAAAGCGCTCCCCGGGTGGTGCTAATGTGCAGTTGAGTCCAAGAACCACAGATCTAAACATTTTAAAACCCCAGGGGTAAAAATAAACAACAAACATCCAAGATCTCAAGGAAAAGCCATTTATCTTGAGGAGGGAAAAAGGTACAACAGACTGATAAGGGAAAACTGGCAGACCCTAGGGGGAGAAAAAAGATGGGAGCATTGATGAGTTCTGAAACTCTTCAAAATATCCTTAGCATCATGGTAAGATATCTTTTAAAACACAGAGACCTTGACATTAACAGTGTCATGGCTAGCAGTACCACCACGACCTGCCCACCAGAAAATGAAGGATGGAGCAGACCCTCTGAGGCTGCAATGCTTCCAGATGTTGTCGATCAAGTAGAACAGCCCCATCTCACTCAAAGTAAGCTTCCTTCTCAGTTCCAAAAGGCTGATTCTCTGAGACTCCCCAATCTGTCACTGCTGGGCCCCTGCCGCCCCAGAATGGCTCGGCTGATGAGATGTGCCACAGCCACGGTCATCTTACAGGCCCATCACAGAACTGCACCATTGCTTCCAAGGCATCCTGCCTGTGCAACTTCAGAATCTTCTGACAAAAGGCCATTTCAGGCACAGGATTCTGTAGTCCACAGTAGCCACCCCCTTCTGTGAACTAGGCCGTGGGTTAATTAGCATGCTCTTTGTCAGTCCCAAATACATGAAAATCTACTTAAACATACATGCTCAGCTGGTTCATGGAACACTTTACAACAGCAATAATAGCTAACTAAGGATGCCAGCTACGTGCTAAACACTATATCCAAGATCTAGGGTACCGACCATCTTCACAACAATCCTAGGACATAGCTAGCATTATCAACCTCACTTTGGAGATTAAGACTGAAACACCAAATGGGACTTTTAAAGATGACAGACCTTAGCCCATAGAAGCCAAGGACAGAATGAATGTTAGGGTTTGCCTATGAAATCTCTCACAAGTCCATGCATGAACTCTTAGCCCCTAGCTGGTGGCGCTGGTGAGTGAGATGGAGGGGCACATCCAAGGGGCTTTTGGCAGATTGGATTGGTAGAAGCAGATGACTGGCCTAGCCCCAAATTCTAGTCTAAGACTCTCTCTGTTTTCTCATCTGCAATCGCAATATGCCCGACACAAACTCCTGCTGCTACAGCTGTAGCCCCAACGACCATGCCCCCCTTCCATGGAACTGTGTGCTCACACACTCTCTGAAAGCTGCAGACTCCAGACCTCTCCCATTTATTTTCACAGCCACAGAAAATCTTGATGGGTTTTTGCAATTCTAAGACAATCCTTAGTGACAGGCTTTGAAAGTGTGCCTTGAGCATAGCCAGGACTTGAGAAAGATTATCTAATAACATCCAGTACTGTTTATATAAAACTGAAAAAAAAAATCAAGTCACAAAATTAGATCTGTAGTTATAACCGTTTCTTTTGAACTTTGTGTTTATACCCATTTGCTGCTAATTAGCAAATCAAGTCCATGTTGGATCACTCTGAACGGCTCAAATAAATTACAAGACTATTATAAATAATCAGAGGCTGTCTATGTTTTATTCTCAAAAGCTCCTTAGTTTTTGTGGGCTTCATGGTGCTCCACATAACGGTTCACACACTACCCTTGAGCCTGTATGCTTCCAAATTGGCAGGCTTTCACAAATAACAGCAAACATTTTTGTTTCTTTTCACTGAAAATAAAGAGTCTGCTATTAGAATCAGTAGATTCTTTGAAATCTACTGAATGAAGATTTATGTTGGCTTAGAATGCTATGCCAGGATTTTTTGTGTTCTCTCTGAGTCAATAGTCAATGTTTATCTGACAAAAAAAAAATTCTTCTGAATGTATATGAAGGCCCAAGAACTAGGCTCATCACCAAGCGTAGCAAACAAACCTAATCAGCAATGATGCAATGCTGCATAAATCTGAAAATAAACTTTCTAGTTAATGGTTGCCAGCAGAAAGCAGAGTGGATAACTCCAGACCCCTCAGACCACACCAGGAATAGTGTCCCAGCAGCTCTGCATTCAGAGCTAGTTACTCAGTGTTCCTGTGGCTGCGGCCTTTCATCTTAACTTCTCACATACTTAAGCGGCAACTGTATGTATGTATGGTCTGTTTACTGAAAGTACTCTATCATATACCAGTGGGAAAACATCTGCATAATAACACCGTCAAAAAGATGACCCTGGTTTTGGTCACCTGATATACTATACATTACAGAATTAGTGTCTCACCACTCCATTTTAACAGTAAGTAATTAAAACAAGAAAGGTGGGCTAGAGAAATGGCCCACTCATTAGGAATGCTCCTATTCTTGCGGAGGTCCTGAGTTTGGTTCCTCCCATATCAGAAGGCTCAGAGTTGCTCATAACTCCAACTCCAGGAGATCCAACATCTTCTTCTGGCCTCCTCCCCATACACATACACCATACACGTAATTTAAAAATAAATCATACATTTTTAAAATAAGGAAGTTGCCAAACTGAGATTTTGGTGCATTAACTTAACTCTCCTTTGTCAACAAAGACCACGCAGAAGATCATCAATGATGATTGACACATAGATAATCACGTTAGCTAATCACGACACAAGGGTTGGGAAGAGGGCTGCATAAAGAAAAAGTTTCCACGTGTCACACTTTGAATATTTCAATTTATTTCCCACTGATTTGTAATCAGCAAATGAGCAACATTTGTGCTAACTCAAGAAAGATTCTTTATAAAACAAACACCACCAAATAAATAAATAAATCTGTGCTTGATTTATAGGGAAAAAAAACCCTAAAAGTAACTTTATATCAGTATTTAGTGGCTTGGAAAATGTTATTTACACATACTCTGACAGAAAGAGACTGACACTGTTTAAATCAATGAGGCATTATGTACATGTTAGTTTTAAACTAAATGGCAAAGTACATGAAGACTTCTACCAAATTAGTATAGGATTGTTTCTATGAGAACTCCGCATCTAACAACTCTCTCTGTATGTCTTTTTCTCTATCTGTCTCTCTCATGTTTGTGTGTGTGTGTGTGTGTGTGTGTGTGTGTGTGTGTGTGTGTGTGTGTGAGAGAGAGAGAGAGAGAGAGAGACAGACAGACAGACAGAGATTGATTGATTGATTGATTGATTGATTGATTGATTCCTCCTAGCCTCTGAGAATCTTCCACACAAAGTTTAAAACTAGAGATTACAGATGGGATGTGTGGTAATGATAAACAAATACCCCTTGCTTCATAGAGCCCACATACTAGAAATTTTGAACAAAATAAGACAATTTAATTGCATGATAGGGCTTTTAAAAAGGACAAGTGTCAGAAGATTTACTTCTATGGAAGCTGTTTTTGTGGTAAAGTCAGACATTTGGCACACATCTATAAATTCAGAACTTCAGAGTGTGGAGACAACTGAACAACAACAAAAATAATAATATAATACATAATGTAATATAATGCATAATAATAATAAGCCCAAGGTCCTGTCTTAGAAAGATAAAAATAAATCCAATGGCCAGTATAAAAATGGAAGAGCGTGATGGACCCAGTATGAGGCTCACAGTAATGTTTCTCCTTGGGATCAAACCCTTGCAAGATACTCTGCATGACTAATCAGGAAATGAGTGCACTCTGTAACCACCAGACCAGACCAGAACATTTCTACCACTCCAGAAGCTTCCTTTACACTCACCCTTTGCCAGTTGGCCATCACAGTCACGGTCAATGGCTGGTAAGGTTCATGTGCCTGGGACTTAGTTTCCTGCTGATGAACCTCAAGGAGAACCATGGAGCACAGGCTACTTTGTGTCTCTCTCTTTTAGGCAGCAAGTCTTATTCTTCACTAACATGGGCTGGGATGTAGTTCATTGAAGGAATGTGTGCCTACCTGCAACCCTGACTAAGAGATACACACCTCCTTCCATCTTTTCTAGAACTTGCCAGTGAAATTATCTGGCTGGTGGGTGAAGAGCCATACTTCCATGTATCTAGAAATGCAAGGAATTTTTTATTTTCCATTTTAGCTGGTGTGCATTTTTGATAAAGTATGACTGTTCAGTACCATGCCAATTCTAACTTGTTGAAGTTACTGTTTATAAAATTGTAATGGTATTATACCATCCAGAGGGATGGCACACCCTCTTTTATTCTTGGCATTAATAATACAAGCTTTTATCTTTTTTTCTTAGTAAAATGAGTCACAGCCACCTCATTAATTTTATTAATCTCACAGAATATTGCCCTTCTATTATTATATCTTCTGCTTGCTTTACTGTTCCAATCCTTACTTTTGAGTCTAACAACTTCAACAATTATCTCCCTCCTCCTCTTCCTCTTCCTCTTCCTCTTCCTCTTCCTCTTCCTCCTCCTCCTCCTCCTCTGACAGGGTCTCCCTATGGTCTGGCCCTCACTATGCAGAATGTCTAGCCTAGGACTGACTAGAGATCTGCCTGCCCCTGCCTCTGCCTCTGCCTCTACCCCTGCCCCTGCCCCTGCCCCTGCCCCTGCCCCTGTCCCTGCCTCTACCCCTGCCCCTGCCCCTGGCCCTGCCCCTGCCTCTCAGTGCTGGGATTAAATGTGTGCACCATCACGCTTGCCACTTTTCAGTTTCTTCACATGAAAGTTGGAACATGACTTCACGCCTTTCTCTACGATCCCCATTTAAAGCTACATGTTTTCATATACTATAGCTGCATCACCTGCTTGAATACATTTTATTTTCTGCTGACTTTCCTTAGAACATGTCTTAGTTACTTTTCTATTGCTCTGCTAAAACACCATGACCAAAGCAACTTATAAATGCGGGTGTTTAATTTGGGCTTAGGACTTTTCAGGGTTCGAGTCCACCACGACAGAACACAGCACGGGCAGTGAGAACAACTTCGGTTTGCATCCTGACTGAAGTAGGAGGCAGAAAGAGACACTGGGAATGGTGTTCGTCCTTTGAAAACTCAAAGCCTGTCCCCAGTGATACACCTCCTCCAACAAGGCTACAATTCTAATCCTTCCCCGAAAAGTCCAAATAGGGAGGAAGTATTCAAACATAAAAACCTATAGAAGCCATTCTTATTCACACCACTACAGATCTATAGATTATTTAGAACATATTGCTTCAATTTCCAAATATTTGGGACTTTCTTGGCTCTTTTATTGCTATTAATTTCTAATTTAGTAATGGGAGGACACAGTCTAAACATGTATTATAATTTATTTATTAAAAATCGTATGAACATGAATACTCAGCACTTAGCCAATGTTTGCTAAAGAAAATCTGATAGAAACTTGATAAATTATATATATATAATTTTGTTGAGTGTGGCAGTCAAAAGTCAATCAAAAGGCAAGGAACTTAATGGTGTTGCATTACTTCTATAATATGTTACCTACTTTTATTTAATTGTTCTATCCTTTGATAATAAAATATTTAAAAATCTCCAAATAGGATCAAGATTTGCCTATTTTCCCATTCTACTAATTTTAATGGGATAAAACAAATATTTTTGCCCATTTTGTCATTTTGAAGTATGCATCTCTATCCCACTATGGACATGCATTCTGCGAGGCAACAAGCACCCACTATCTTCCGATGTCTATATCTTGAAGCTTCCATCTGGTCTTCCACATTTCTATCATTACTGGTGCTTCTGGCGAATGGGCTCTTTGATCATGACGAACCACCCTAATCTCTACTGACACCATTTTAAGTCCACTCTACTAATATCACAGCACCTTATTTCTATGATTATGGTCCCATCTTTTGATTTCTTTATCTAAAGCATAAAACATTCATCTTTTAGGCAAGGTATATTTGTGTCCTTATTTGGTTATACAGTGATAGCTTTTATACTTTTAGATATATTGTTTCAACAGCTAATATAAGAGTTACTTTGCTAAAGCTACATTTTAAGTGCACTGTTTAGTTATGTGCTTTCCATCCGCCCCATCTGTTATTACTCCTGTGTTTTTACTACCTCACATTTCTATAGATCAAACTATTTTAAGTATTCTATATTAATCCTCCTAAGGGCTTTTTAGCTGTTGCTTTCATATATTCTAGTGGTTGTTCTAAGGAAAAAAGAACGAGTCATCTGTTAGTTTACCACGTACTATGTGTACAAATCACAAGTACATAATTCCATTCAATGCCCCTGTCTTTGCTATTGTCATCTTAAAATGGATGAGAAGGTACAAGGATTTCCCACATACCCTTTCTCTCCACACATGCTTCTTCCCTTGTTATCAACATCCCCCATCCATGTGGCACATTCATATAAGCAGTGTATCAACTGTATGGACTGTCAACATTATGCATAGTTCACTCTCGAAGGAGTGTAGTCCATAAGTGTGTGTAGCAGGGTCCTTGCTGTTGTTCCCTATGGGGGACGGGGTCAAATAGGTGCAGAGTCAATGACACAGACTCCGGGAAACGTCAAAATAGCAAGCTCAGTTTATTCAGTTAGAGGCAAGCCTTATATAGCCTCTACCCATCCCTGGGGTCAGAGGTCTGATGAATATGCATCTGCTGGTGTAACATGGCTGTCTCTCATTGGTCCAGGTCATCTCCAGATCCTGTTTCAGCTACTGTTGCTAAGGCCCTTAGGCAGACCGAGACTTGCTCTCAGAAAGTATCTTTTTTACTGGGCTGGGCCTCAGACCTGCTAGGGATGAGTTATCCCACAAGTGTGGACAAATATATAGAAGCAGATCTACCATGGTGACATTGTACAGTAATTGTCATTCAAGAAACTCTATGTTCTGGCCATCAACAGATTTTTACACCCTGTCCATGGTGTAGAATGGTCTTCTTCAGGGAGATTTGTCTTCTATAAACCTCTCTTGCCATTGTCAACCTTCATTTACTTTTCACTTGGGGAAACTCAGAGAGCTGAAGGTGAGAGTGATTTTTATTAGTAGGATTAGATGGATATAGAGGCTGAAGTTAACACTTTCCGAAAATAACAGCAAGCAATATCTAGTATCATTTAGGAGTTCTTAAGATTTTCATAGCTATTCACTCATTCAATCCATACAATAACACCATTGCTGAAATTATCAGCTACATGAGGATATGAGACCTTAGATTAACCAATTCACACCATGAAAGTAAGCCTTCAACTATACTCCTTGTTATACTAGAATATCTTTATTTATGTCTCATATCTTAATTGTATCAATAGCACACTATAGACATCTTCAGCATTCAGATTTATAATTTTAATCAAGCTATTAACCCATAATTAATATGTGTGTTCCAAATTCATTTTTGTCAAAATGGTAATGGAATGATTTTAAGATAGAGATCAACTCACACTCTATTATTTCCTTACTAATTATCACCAATTATAAGAACACTCCTTGAGCATGAATTTGTTTTCAGAAAGCATTACCTTTCAAATGATATACAAATAACATTCTTATTAACATCCAAATAACATCTCACTGATGAGTTTTTTAAAACTGCTAAAAGTATAAGTGATTCTGGAAGAGAGGGGAGCTCACCACTTCACCAGTACAATTAGTTTCTTCAAAAAATTCTTTAAGGGGCCAGAGAGATGGCTCTGAGATTAAGAGCACTGGCTACTCTTTCAGAGGACCCAGGTTCAATTCTTAGTACCTGTATTGCAGCTTACACCCATCTGTAACTCCAGTTCCAGTGAATCCAGTATTACTCTCTGGCCTCTATGAGCCCCATGCATGCATGTAGTACACAAACATACATACAGGCAAACACTCATACTCATAAAGTAGAATAATAAAAACATGTTAAAAAATTATCTGAGACTTGCAGACAAACAAAATCAAACTTACTATGTTCTTAAAGCAATGGATAACTAAAATTTTTTAAAAGAAAGAGCTATGCCACAGTGGATTTAAAGTTCTATCCATCCCCATTGCAGACTAACCTTCTACTGCCACTACTAAATTCCCAGATGGCTAACGCCCCTCCCTTGCTCCTCCCACTTTTCCTTGACTGGGTGTGACTGGCTCTGATTGACAGAGTTTATATAGCATAGATGACATTTTCCCATTTGCATAAACAATGTTCCCTCCAAGAGCCAAAGACTAGCCAACAAATACCCCAACATCAGGCATAAACATTGTAACACTGGTCAGGATCATGCAAGCGATTTCTAAAACATTTTAAGCTATTGCTATTGCCCTTAAGTCCCTATTGCTGAGGGCACCATGAATTTCAGACACAGGGCCCAGAGGACACAAGCTGGATCTGACCTGAAAGTCTCCTCCCTGAGGACTAGCTCTTATGGTACCAGAAGGCGTCATGCAAGCTTCCAAAGGAGGGAAGCAGCCAACAGTTCTATTCAGCTATGAGATCCATAAACTACAATGACCAAGACAACACAATAATTCCCAGAATGCAGTAGTGGCACATATACCTTGTCAGTAAACAACATGACATTCAAAAAGAGGGAAACCATGCCTGATACTGGAAATCTAACCAATGATCCAGGGCTAGTGATGTCATGGATCTTGGAGGAGAACCTGTAGTAGGTAGCTATTATAGCTTTGACCTGGAAGCTCCAACCCCCATTGAGGCTTTGGTAATGGTCATGACTACAAGGCGGGGCTGAGAGAGGATGCTGAAGACCCGGGTTCCAGATGTGCGGGCTCTCTGAGTTCCTGGACCCAGGACGCTGGAGGTAGATCGAGCAAAGTTCTCCAGAGAACACGGGCCAGACTGCACCACGCCTTTCCCAGACTCTGTAAACTATCCATTCACTTGTAAGTTACCCCACAAAATAAACCTCCCTTTTAACTACGTGGAGTGGCCTTAATAATTTCACCAATATGAACCTGCAACTGTTACTTTACTAAACCAGTATGGTTCCCAACTACATTCTAAACATCTGTCCTTATACCTACAGGAAAGTGTTATCCCCACCCGTCATCAAGGAAAGTTCTCTTTGCAAAAGATGAAAACCATTACAGAAAAACCACAACCAGTCGAAATGCAGACTTGTGAAACTCTGTCCCAACTGATAAATCTGCAACCCAATCCCTCCATGTAAGGCTCAGGAGTCATTGCTGAAGAGGAGCAGACCAAGTGTAAGAGCCAAAGACAGAGTTTTCTGTGAGATTGTGTCTCCCATGAAAGTCAGAAACTACAAAGTCTCACCAACAGAGACTCCTAAATCTGACTGCAGAAAGATGACACCAATAAATAAAAGAGGATGGGAAAAAGCTCATGAGGCTGCAACCCTCCCTAAATAAAGAATTACAGATAACTCAGGAATACCAAGACTGGGAAAAATGTCTTCCCCAGGGAAGAGCACACCCATTAGTTACTTAATATTAAATGGTCAGCTATGAAAATATATATGCAAGTAACATTACATAGACTGAGCAGGTTGTATTTATATATTTAGTAATGGACACATATACACACATGTGTAACAACAATTTATGAAAAAAATGAGGCCATGAATTTGAAAGAGAGCAAGGAGGGATATATGGGAGCATTTGGAAGGAGGGAAGAGAAGGGAGAAATGATGTGAATATATTATAATCTCAAAAATAGAAAATAATGAAAAACACAATTATAGTTCACCTATCATTTTTCTGTTTAAAAGAGATGTCTCCACATCCAGCTGATGGTCCTAGGAATTCAGCTGGTCTCACAACTACTTGCTACCTCATGTGCCCATAGCATAGGGTATGGTCAATTTCTTCCCACATTTTGGGGGAGAAATTAAGTTCAGAAGGACCACATAATTTTCCCCAGATCTGTAGGTAATGAATGAACAGTAGAGGACTGACTTGGATTTGGGGCTAGGATTATGTACTCATAGCAGTTATAGTAGTCTTCCCTCTCCGGGGTTCCCTATCACCCTATGCCCCACCCTCAGCAGCAAGCAAATACAGATCACAGTGTTCATTTTCCTTTAGCTTTGCTTACAACATACTGACAGTGGTACTCATGCATCAGAACAGTAGATAACTAAGAAGTTCATCTATGAAGGGCCTACTTTTTACCAAGCACTGGGTCAGATGTTAGTTAGGAATATGTTAGGCATAAAATATTTTTCTTTCTACAATGATCTCACAAAATTAAGAGTTTTTTTTTTGTTTTGTTTTGTTTTGTTTTAGTTTTCCGAGACAGGGTTTCTCTGTGTAGTTTCAGTGTTTGTCCTGGATCTCACGCTGTAGACCAGGCTGGCCTCGAACTCACAGAGATCCACCTGGCTCTGCCTCCTGAGTGCTGGGAATAAGACGTGCACCACCACTGCTCGGCCAAGTTTTTTGTTGTTGTTGTTTTTGCTCTCACATTGTTTGGGGGAAGAAATTAAGCTCAGAGGGATCACATGATTTGTCCCACATCTTCAGGTAATAAAAGAGCAATAGAAGACAGATTTGGATTTGGGGCTGGGATTTTATCACCCACTTTTAAGGGGACTGAGGTTTGCCCCAGCGATGCCACCTTTCCAGAAGTGCACCACACTCCTAAACATTTGACTTGATGACCTCCTTGCTGTCTTAACCACTACTAAAAACAATATTGAGTGGTTAGTCTTTCAGTAGGAATGTGGCCTAAATACTATAGACATTATATATTTCAATCTGTATCTATGATTGGTCACAACAGAAGTTTACCAAAATGCAATAGATGACTTGGAGATGCATATGTCCATGTAAGCACTGACTTGTAAGTCTCAAATAAAAACTAGAAACGCCAGATTAAAACAGTGTTACCACCAAGCTTCCTCTCCTTTTCATCTACAGAGTAGAAAAGAAGACTGAAGCTTCCGCTGCAATTTCCCAGCAATCGCTATGTCTGTAGAGACTGCCAGGAGAAATCGGAGTAGCAGATTTTTATTCCAACTCTGTGTTTGGTTTAGGACGTCTTGAGAGAGGCTGACTCTCACTGACGTCATGTGACTTCTAAAGCCTTTTCACAGCTTATCCTAAGCCACGGGGCTTATGGTACTGCTTGGAGAGCAGTCCAGGTCCCCCTGTCTCCAGCACACTGGAACCACCTCTTTGAGCTGCTTCAACATTGCAAATACTGTAGAGGCAAGGGCCCGACTCTCAGTCACCATTCCTACAGAACTTACATGGTCCGTGCTAAAAGAGCACTTGTTATAAGAAGCAATGGCACAAAACAAGTTCAACAATACTGCATAGCCTGGTGTGCCTTTTAGTAACACTTTCCTAGAATACGTACATGAATCTGTTGTTTCAAACACTATAAAACAATGAAGGAAAATCCTGTGCCCTCATCTTTAAGCTTTAACACAAATTTGTCTTTGTAAATATGCTTCACGTATTTAGTTTTAATGTTTATCTTTGTATTATCTTTCTCATTTATTTTGATTCAAATTATGATCAAGGAATAATTTCGTATTTTATTTTTATATAGATACCTTTTCATATGATTAAATCTGCACTTTTAAATACTGTTTCTTTCAGAGGAGAATGTAGCTTCCTAGACCCAAAAAAGAAGCTATATCTGCAGTTTATGAACAGCCTGTCAGTCACATATATAACTCAAAAACTCCACATATATTTATCACATTATTATATGTGTAAAAGATTATACAGAGTATGAAAAGTATCACCTAAACGCTTTAGAAAAACAAGTCTTCTGAAAATATCAATTCTTAATGGAAGGTTCCTTGTCTATCATTAAAATAAATATGTATTTCTTGACTGCTTTCAATTTTGCTGAATGCCACCTACTTACAAGTTAGCTACAATGATTCAAGGTATCTCGATTTTTTTCCAGTGCCTCAAAGTTGTAGTTTCTTTGAATTCAAGATAAGAACTATTCACACACCTCCATCCATCCTTCTGCAGGTAACTGAAGGCTCCATCAACGACACTTGCAAAGAACTGTCCCCCTGTGATGAAGAGGGTATTAATGGTGACCAGTCGACCTCTCAGGTTGGGTGGAGAAACCTCTGCGATGTACACGGGCACGGTCATGGAAGCAATGCCTGCAGGGAGGGAGCAAAGTACCCATGAGATACCTGTGCAATTGCACTTGTAACTACACCTTTCTTTATTAAAGAATTTTCTTATTTTACATACCAATCACGGATCCCCCTCTACTCCCTCCCCCCGCCCCTCTCACTTTCACCCCCCCCAACCCACCCTCCATTCCCTCCTCCAACAAGGCAAAGTCTCCCATGGGGAGCCCACAGAGCCTGGTAGACTCAGTTGAGGCAGGTCCAAGCCCCTCCCCCTGCATCAAGCCTGTGCAAGGTGTCCCACCATAGGTAGTGGGCTCCAAAAGGCCTGTTCATGCACCAGGGATGGATCCTAATCCGACTGCCAGGGGGCCCTTAAGCAAATCAAGCTTCACAACCATCTCGTTTATGCAGAGGGCCTGGTCCAGTCCCATGGAGAGCCCACAGCTGCTTGTCTAAAGTTCACAAGTTCTCACTAGTTTGGCTTGGTTGTCTCTGTAGATTTCCCCATCATACACTTATCCATGCTAGGACAAAACACACACACATATGGATACAGGCTTGCACTCTACTCTGGACACAGCTTATCACATATTCAAGATTTTGTTTGCGGCTGATATGGGGCTATTGTATATAAGAAGTATGTGTGGTTCCAATCTCTGAATATTGATTTTTATACTATTATTTAAATGAATTTATTTTAGTGTATTTTATTTAGTGAGGGCTTATGAAGCTGGTCATGAACAGAGTAGGTAAGCAAGAATGGTCTTGACCTTCTGATCCTCTTGCTTCTGCCTCTGAAGTCCCAGCTCACACTGTCATTTAAAAGCCCACATATAAAAGCACTTCAACAGTCCTACAATGACATGAAAGGCAGATATGCTTTATATCTGTACAGATAATAGATATAAAATTATGCTCTAGAATGCTGTCATTGCTAAATTATTTTAGTTTATATGAAAATGTAATCAGATAACAGTGACAATAAAACACCATTCAATAATTGATATCAACTACTTGAAGTCATTTATGAGAGATATACCAAATCTTTAAATTGGTTTTCTGATAATAACCAATTTAAAGATAAACTAGATATAAAACTTTAGACTCACAAATATTGGATAGATCAAATATTTTCCTTAATTTTGCCAACTACAAATGGACTAGATATTATAATTGTAATTCCTGCTTAATAACTGTTCTATTACATGTAATTTTACTACGTTAAAGTTAAAACCTTTTGCTTAGACAAAAACGGAGAAATGCCCTTGTACACTGGTGTAATAAAATGCTGTTTGGCCAGTAGCCAGGCAGGAAGTATAGGCAGGACAAGCAGATGAGGAGAATTCAGGGAAGAGGAAGGCTGAGCCAGGAGTTACCAGCCCGACACAGAGGAAGCAAGATGACAAGGCAGAACTGAGAAAAGGTACCAAGCCACGTGGCTAAACATAGATAAGAATTATGAGTTAATTTAAGTGTAAGAGCTAGTCAGTAATAACCCTGAGCTAATGGCCACACAGTTCATTATATATATTATTATTGTTGTTGTTATTATTATTATTATTATGTCAGTCAATTGCCCAGTTGTATATTTCTGAGGCAGCTGATAATACAGAACCTTTAGGACTCTACAGTCTGAAAAACAGATGATCTTCCATGGACAAAAACAATGATATGGAACTGGGGGTGGTCAGTAAAGTGCTTATATTGTTAGTTACAGAACTTCAAGCTTTGTGTCTCTAGATATTATAAATCAACCCCTACATTAGACGGAACATCAAAACTGCACAACAGACCCCTGTAGAACTGCCTGTAAGGGACAGGTTTGCACTGAAGAAACCTGACACTTCCAGCCCAGGGGCCCTTGCACTTCAGGCACTGTCTGCCACATTCCACAGTTGGTGACATCTGTCTGCAGTTAGTGACAGCAATGCCTGTGCTTCTCGAGGAACAGCTGATTTTCAGTAGTGACAGAGACTGACCCCAGGGGTTCATGCAGCCTGGGCACCACCACTAAGCTAGACGCTCAATTCATCCCCAGTCACAGCTGTAAATCACCTAGTTCGCTCTCAGACAAGTACTGTCAGCTAATGGATCACACCCTGGATCTCTCATTTTCTCCCTTTCTCTAGACAGAGGCCCACTTCCACCCTGGGTTTTGACCTTCACTAAATTCCCTGCTGATAGCACAGCAGTCGGCGACCTTACCAACTGTACCTTTTGTGAACTTTTAATTAGCCTTATCCATCTTCGAGTCGGGTAACAACAACAAAACCTGGAAACTTCACTGTGGTTAGGCCAACACACAGGCAACTAAGCTCTACGGGCAATCCTTGCCCCTGTGGTAGCGGCCAGCATATGGAGAGAAGACCACGATTTCCTAAGTTTCACGACGCAAGCAGAAGGAGTATTGAACTCAATCATCACCGTGTTAGTGCAGTATCAGTGCAGCGCTGCCTACCCTAAAATGCCTTCTGTGGAACTTGAAAATAAACAGTTTCAACAAATGTTAACAAGTTAATTGTATAGTCTCCTCATTTCTTTTACTATGGGACCATCGCGATAAAATTTCACAAATAAGCACTAATTTATGACTGGGATTTTTTATTCTATACTGGTTTAGGTGTAGACAATCATTCCATTTCTCTGTTAGCCAGAGATCTGTCTTCAGCCGCATAACCCACTAAACATGGGAAATCAGAATCACACATTTAAGCAATACATGCCCATCTCCAAACCACAGGTTTTACATGACAAGAAATGTGGAGATTCTCTCAGGCCTTTAGAAAGCTCGATGGTTTAAAATGAATACCAGAGTGCTGACGGTAACCAATGATGAACAAGACAAAGACCAGGAACTAGAAAATCTTCAGAGCCATTGATATGCAGACCTGGAAAGAGCTCCCCAAATTTGTTCAGTGATTGACAATACTGATTTAGGATAGCTGTTAAAACTGCCTAATTCTGTTAGTTAGGTATTTTCCACGTCCTGATTATAGCCCTAATTCTCAGTACATCTCTCCTGAGAGCATGTAATTACCCCACTTCACAGAGGACATTATCCCAGAGAATGTAGTGAGTCAAAGAACCTAAGAGATGCCAGAACCCAACTTTAATGGCACACACTAACCTGGCTCATCACCACAGACGGCAGTAGGCTCAGGAACCACAGGCTTCAATACCCACCAAGCCAGTTACAAGCTGGGTAAGTCAGAACGAGTTATTTAACCTCTCTAGGTCTCCAATTCCTCATCTATGGAAGGAGAAGCTTAAAAATCCTTCATAAAGATTGAGAAATCTCAGTGGATTAACAGAGTAAAGCACTGAAATACAGAAGGTAGTCAATACTAGCCACTATCAAATTTAAATACAAGATAAAGCCAGAGATAGGTAGAGTCAGAATCAGCCTGTGAGGTATGCAGCAGGTGATAACTCTGCTCCCTGAAAATGATGGGGGGATGGGCAGCTACATGTAGTGTTCCAGCAACCCTGTTGTCCCACTCAACTCAGGCTCTGCCAAAGCAGCTCGCTTCTTTCCTTCTTCACCCTTATGGGAGAATTTGGCCTTGTCAGCTTAGTTTTTATGTTATCGTCATTCAAGACAAAAAAAAAGGAACGTTGGTAGAAAAACATAATAAGGCAAAATAAGTCTGATTTGTGGAGAGGTCAGATGAAAAAAGACAGGAAAAAAAAACTTAAGGAAGACACTTGGGGTGGGTCTGGAAAAAATGCAAACCTATGACACAGGGACTCAGCTTTGAGGGCAGGTGTGGGGTGACAGATTTTAAGAACTGCTAAGTTACAGCCTACATGCTGTTCCGTTCAAGGCCAAGACTGATTTTCAAGGGCTCTAGATGCCTTTCAGTTTCACATCTCTTCAAATACAACTTCAACCTGAGACTTGGGTAGGAAAAGCTAGAAGTCACACAAATATTCAGGGCTCAAAAGGTGACCGTGTGAACAATACACCTAATTGTGAGTACAGCAGCAGCTCACACTCAGAAAGGGCATTTGAGAAGAACGCCGAGAGCCACAGCCTGAGAGAAGTCGGCATTTGGGGCACTGCTGGATGTGAAGTGAGAAGGTGAACAGTAAGCAGGCACCTGCTTTGTCCTTGACTGTCACAGGATAGTCCTACAAGCCATCCTATCGATGGGAATGTAGGTAATGAAAAGCAAAGAAATCAGGTTGCAGAGACAGATGCAAAGTTCTGTTCCATTTTTCAGAAAATAACACAGATGCGAACGTCAGAGTGGTTCCAGAGGCTCATGGCCTCAACTTTTGTTAAATGCTGCCCAAGGACGAAGGGACACACCTCTGCTGAGAACATGGTCCTTAGGAAATATCTCGGAAACATTTTATCTTTGAAGAATGTCTTCTCTCTTTTCTCTCCTTGCTCCCTGCCACCAGGTAGCATGTTAAAGAGATTAGGTCAATCTGTAAGAAAAATGGGAACTGAGTACAATGAACTGTGTTACTGTGCGCTAGAAAAATGAAAGTCCATACATACAGCTGCTGTGTGGACATGGAGAAAGAGGAGCCTGATGTTCACTCCACTCACTGTTGAAATGCTCACACATCACACACAAACCCTGCTCATCGACAGCCTGATATTAATGAAAACAACTCATGCAAGCAGCTGATTTATGATTGTCAACTGATAGAAAGCTCATTCCTGAAAATCCCCAGACATTAAGTTATTATTAAGTTATCCTAAAACTCCCTTCCACTCTTCAGAAATAGATATCTGTCCAGAGACAACTCTTACTGTTCTAATTAAGGATTGCTAAGTAAAATCAGCAAATGTGAGGGTCTGTCTGAACGACTATTATGTATTTGTATAGTTTAGCTATAGATTTAAACAAACCACAAGACCATTCAAATAGCAAGAACTTTATTAATCACACGACATCTGTTGTAAAGACAACATATTGATTCTCACATTTCTGCCCTGTCATAACCCAAGGATGACAGACTAAGATTTCCAAAATTAAGAGTTAGATATCTCTTCAGTGTATATATAAATGAGGCAAATTTTTAGGAGCACTCTATGAAAAACTTTATTTTTCCTTCTACTCCAACCATTAACTATATAGAATCCATATCTAATACAATAGCAAGTTTTATTGTATCCTGTATGTTTCTGTACTGTAGGACTGTGCACATGTTCAAGCATGAGGAGGCCAGAGTCTGAGGTCAGGTGTCAGGTGCATTCCCCTATATCTCTCCACGGTTTTTTGGTTTTGAGACAGTTTCTTACTTAATCTAAAGCTCACCTATTGGCTAGACTGACTGGTCGGGAAGCCTCTGGAATCACCCAGCCTCTGCCTCCACAGCACTAGGATTACAGTACGCACCGCCACCCACGGTTTTTTAACATTGGGTACTAGGGACCCATATTCAGGTCCTCAGTTTATAAAGCAAGCATTTGCTAACCCAGCCATCTTCCCAGCCCCCTCATTCTAATTTTAACAGTCCAAACGAAATGTATGATGTTAACATGAAGAGTTAACGGTACAAGTATTAATAGCTTGCTAGAGTAAATATAACCACAGAAATCCATGTTGGTGTTATTTCCTGATGTTAAAAGTTTAAAGAATAAGGTTACATCAAGGGAAGTTGTCATCATGCTTGACTTGAGGAAGCATTACCAAGAAACTGCACCTGGGACACCACTGGGCAAGAGAGCATCCATAGGAGCGAGCTGACTCACCACCTACTTAGAGGGTACGTAGAAGCGGCCTTCCAAAAACTGCTGGAAGCCCTTTAAAAGGCTTGAGTCAGAGACATAAGCAATTTCATAACCAAACAGCATTAGAAAACCCTGTTGCGATAGATAAATACCCATGAATCACAGCGGTGTCTCAGCATGATGAGCCATGCAGCAGCTAATTAGCTGCTGAGATGTGCATAAGCCACCTTCTAATAATAATGCTTCTGGAACAAGGATTGTGGTGGCCTGAGTTCATTTTCAAAGCCAATGCTTTATTATCTCTAAAGACAGAACCCTAATAAAAAGGATGCAGGGTCTAAGGGAAGAGGACCTCTCGGGGTAGTTGTGATTGGCTGGCTGCTACGTCTTCATACTTCTCAAAAGCTGTGTCTACCGTGACCAGGTCCTTAGTATGATTTAGACTTCGGCTTTTGCTTTTCCTTAAAAAGGTATAAGACATAAAAGATGTGAGGCAACTTCCAAGTGTGCTAGGACTTGGATATACACAATACAAAATGCCTGTAACAGAGTCTGGTTTTGAGAAAAGACTACCCCTGGGGATATCTACAAAATTAACATTCTAGAGTTTCAAATAGTTCCTAATAAAGCATTATATACTTACTATCCGCATTTCAGCTGGATATCATCTCTTGCACTTGCTCTTTTTAAAAATCAGTGTGTGTGGTGTGGTGTGTGTGTGTGTGTGTGTGTGTGTGTGTGTGTGTGTGTGTGTGTGTGTGTTGCTGTGCACCTGCCACAGCATACATGCAGAGGTCAGAGAATAACTTGTGGGAATCAATACTCTTTCCCACGATGTGAGTCCTAGGAAATTGAATTCTTCTTCCCATGTATGTCTAGGTTTGTGTTAAGCTGACGAAAACTAACAAGTACAGATGAAAAGGTGCAATAATACCTCAAGAATATGACAACTGGACTGGCCACCTCCCACTCCACCACCCATATTCTTAATCCCGAGAGTGGGACCCTGGGTTACAAGCCTTTCTTAGGAACCACTTTTGCAATGCAGGAGCCCTGCGTCTCTCCTTTCCTTTCATCGGCTACCAGTAATAAAGATCCTTTCTAAAGCTCACCTTCCAATTGCCCCTGAGACAACTGTCCCTTCAAGTTTACTAGAGAAAAAAATGAGGAGCTACGGGGCTGGGGTGTCTTTGGTGATTTTTCAGCACCCTAGCTCCCTAAATCATAGCTCTCCTTAACTGAGCAAGGCTCTGTTAACTTGCAGACCCCAAGTTTTCCTCAGATTGATGGAGAATAAGGAAAAGGTGCCAGGTTAATGAACATGGCATGCACAGCTCAAGAATGTGACAGCCTCCATGTCTATGTTAGTTGCTTTCCTCCTCGCTATGACCAAATACCCAACAATGAATAGCTTCAGGGAAGTTTCGTTGAGGGCTCACTGTGTGTATGTGTACACAAAATAGACAGCAGGGGGAGGTGCATGCTGGCACTCTGCTGGCATTTCACTTCTCGCTTTTTCTTTAGTCCTGGGCCCCAGCCTAGGGGATGGTGCTGCTCACACTCAGGATGGGTCTTCCCTGCTCAACTGAAGCTCTCAGCAAACACCAAGAGGCATGTCTGAGATCATTCCAAATCCAGTCAAGTGGGCAATGAAGAAAAGCATGATAATTTCCATTTCCAAAGGGCAAATCAATTTAATAACAACTATATAAAATTTTTAAAGTATTTTTTTAATTTCCCTCTTTTCTTTGGCATGTTGGAAACAATGAAATCTTTAAGAGATTTACTTTCTTTAGGTATTTACTTACTTTCAGCTTGATCTTATCTTTTATAAGAAATTCAAAATGAAATTCTCTAATATATCTGTTTTTGCAAAAATATGAAGGAGTGATTGTTGTAGTTTCCTATAGCCAATCTTTTCCTGCTGATAGAAGCTATTATGTCACAACTGACTTCTCACCAGCAACAAGAGAAGACTTTGGCCCTAGGTGCTGCCATGGCACTGAGAAAAAAATATCACTCCCCTGGAGCTGTCCATGGCAGTTCCTGCCTTCACCCTGTCACGTGCTTTCTGCTTCTCCCAGCTTATTTAGCATGCCTATCCTTTCACCAGGCTTTGAAAACTATGCAAATGGTTAAGATGCTAACTGCTGAACCTTTACTTATATTTATAGAAATAGGAACAGCTGGTAGGCTTTGCGGTACTTCCTGGTAGTCCTTACTTCCATATATTAGCTAACACAGAGCTTTGTAGTAAACTGCTAGGCGGTCCAATATGCAGGAAAGGATCGTGTTTAAGAAGAACTGCAAACCCTGGGAGGTCAAGGTCCACTGTCACACTCTGGAGAGAAAAAGAGAGAAGAAAAGAAGGATGAGGATGAGAAGAAGGGGGAGGAGGAAGAAAAAAGGAGGAGAAAGAAAAAGGAGGAAGAAAAAAGGAAGAGGGAGAGGAGGAGGAGGAAGAATGAGGAGGAGGAGGAGGAGGTGGAAGAAGAAGAAGAAGAAGGAGAAGAAGAAGGAAGAAGAAGAAGAAGAAGAAGAAGAAGAAGAAGAAGAAGAAGAAGAAGAAGAAGAAGAAGAAGAAGAAGAAGAAGAAGGAGAATCAATAGTAGTAGTATGAGCTAGATGATGAGGGTACTAGTAAACACACAATCTTTTTGCCCTGCTGCTCCCCTGCCTCCTCATCAGCATCTGAATGGTCCAGAGCCAACTCAAGGTGGACCTGCAAAGTAAGTAGCTCTGCCACCTTATCAAGATTGCTAAACTTTGAATAAGTATCACTGCTTCCTGACATCTGTGGAATCCAAAATAATGATTTTTCAAGGAATAAGACCATGACCTTTCCTGGCAACACTGAGAAAAATAACTGTGAACCTAGGTTTCTTAAGCCAAAAGGAGAAAAAAAAATATCTTCAAGAACAGGGTAAAATGCATAAAATAGAATTCTAAAAGTTCCTGTCAGATAGATAATGATCTCAAATGGATTGCCTTAGTTAAGGTTTCTGTTGCTGTGAAGGGACACTGTGACCACAGTAACTTCTATAAGGAAAACATTCAGTTGTAGTAGCTTACAGTTCAAAGGTTCTGTCCATTATCGTCATGATGGAACATGACAGCATGCTGGCAGACATAAAGAAGGAGCTGAGAATTCTACATCTTGATCCACAGGATACAGGAAGTGAACTGAAACACTGGCTGTGGCTTGAGCACATATGAGACCTCAAAGCCTAGCCCCACAGTGGCACACTTCCTCCAACAAGCCCATACCTACTGCAACAAAGCCACACCTGCTAAGAGTGCCACTGTGGTGGGATATTATTTTAACTAGGCAAAGATGTGTTACATTATGTTATGCTGTGGAATATTACTTTAACTGTGTAAAGGTGTGTTGTTTCTGTTTATACTGCATTTGTTTTATTATGCAAAGATGTGTTGCATTTGTTTTGGTTTGCCTGCCTAAGGCACCTGATTGGTCTAATAAAGAGCTGACTGGCCAATAGCTAGGCAGAGAAAAAAGGATAGGCAGGGCTGGCAGGGAGAGAGAATAAATAGGAGGTGAAATCTAGGCTCAAGAAAATGAGAGAGGAGAAAAAGAAGAGAAGAGAAGAGAACAAGGAGAAGAAGAGGAACATGCCTAAGGCCAGAAGCCAGGAAGCCCCAGACAGCCAGATACAAGAAGCAGTGAAAAAAAGATACGTAAAAGGAACGAAAAGTAAAAAGCCTTGAGGCAAAATGTAGATCAAGAGAAAGAAGTCAAGTTAAAAGAGCTAGTTAGAAATGAGCTAAGCTAAGGCCGAACATTCAAAACTAATAATAAGTCTCTATGTCATGATTTGGTTGGCGGCCCAAAAGAAAAATCCTGGTACACGTCACTCCCTATAAACTTATGGGGAACAATTACATTTAAACTGCCACATAGATAATATAAGAACAGAGATGCAGGAAGGAAAAAGGAAAATTATAACAATCCATAAACTGTATTAGTATTAAAGAATTATCCCCATAAGGAAAACTTCAACTCTAGATGCCTTTATTCCATTAGTTCCATGAAATACTCAACAAGTAATTCCACACTAGTATAATTACAGAGAAAGGCTGTATATCTCAATTAATGTCATGGGCTAGTATAATTTCTGGGTTTGATATCCTCTCATCACAAATTAAAATCTACTGAATAGGGAGCCTTGTAGTGGGTAGCCATTCCAGCTTTGACCTGGAAGCTCCAACCCCCATTGAGGCCTTGGTAACGGTCACGCCTACAAGGCAGGGCTGAGAGAGGAACTCAAGACCCAGGTTCCAGGTGCGCCAGCTCTCTTAGTTCCTGGACCCTGACTAATACAACTAGAACAGCCTTTATATGAACTGCTGAGAGTCAATAACTCTCTGGCTCTTTTGTACATGTCTTTCAAGTAAGCACTAGGTGGCCTCTCTTTCAGGGAATGAAAAATGCTAGTACAGGAAACAGCCTGTTAAGACAGATTAAGTACCTCCCTCCAGTACTGAAAGTGTTTTAAACACATCCATCATGATTTCAGACATTATCTCCTGCTTATAAAATGTTTGTTTATTGTCCTTTAAGCATTTGTTGTTGCTGTTGTGTTCTGTTTTGCTTCATTTTTTTATGACCCAGGCTTAGTGGTATACTTGGAAGCAGAGGCAGGAGGATCATGACAAAGTCAAGGACAGCCTGGGCTCTACAGTAAGTTCCATCCCAGCCAGGATGACATAATGAGAAACTGTCTCAAGAAAAACAAAACAAAAAGTATTATTTGAGCTCTTCCACTACAATTCCACCCACTGTAGTGCAAACATTATTTCTATGGGAATTGGGGCTCAGGAAACAGGCACAAAAATCCTTTGACTTCTACCAGTATCCACGAAACTACAGCAGGTTAATTTTCTGGTTTCTACAAAGAATGAAATCTCAGGCCTTTCCAAGTCCTTGGCATGTTCACCTGGAATAGACCAACATAAGACTCTTATTAGTAATAAACACTTTTAACCTAAAACATATATGGCCAGATAAATCTAGAAATGTACCAGTACCCAAAAACATACTGTAGTTTGTTTAGTAGCTCAATAGGAAAGTTTTTAGTTAGAATGCCCAAGGCCTTGCATTCAATCCCCAGCAGTGAATATGTGTGTGTGTGTGTGTGTGTGTGTGTGTGTGTATTACAAGTTTACTATCCCAATACAATATACGGTTACTTACGTCAAGTAGTTTAAATGTGAAATACTCCCAGTTGACAACACTGAAAAGATTGCAGAACTTTTAGGAAGTAGAACGTCCCTGGAGGAAGTGTATCCCTAGGGGTGAGTGTAGCTAGAGTTTTCCTGCCTTGCCCACAGTCAGGACAAATCTTTGTCACCCGTCAGTCCCACAGCCACTCAGACCCAACCAAGTAAACACAGAGACTTATATTGCTTACAAACTGTATGGCTGTGGCAGGCTTCTTGCTAACTGTTCTTATAGCTTAAATTAATCCATTTCCATAAATCTATACCTTGCCACATGGCTGGTGGCTTACCGACGTCTTCACATGCTGCTGGTCATGGCGGCGGCTGCAGTGTCTCTCCGCCTCAGCCTTCTGCTTCCCACAATTCTCCTCTCTCCTTGTCCCACCTACTTCCTGCCTGGCCACTGGCCAATCAGTGTTTTATTTATTGACCAATCAGAGCAATTTGACATACAGACCGTCCCACAGCACTTCCCCTTTCTTTTTTTTAAAAGGAAGGTTTTAACTTTTACACATCTCCAAAGTCAGCTTGGTATATTTGGGAATTTGGGCGTAGCTTCTCTTACTACTTCCTGCTGGAGGGGGGCGCTGTATCTTATGGGGACACAAAGAAAATTTTAGGATCATGGAGTAGTCCGTGAGACCGTATCGTCTGAGCCAGTTGCCTTGAAACGATTCTGGATGTTGGATCATCTGGGCCATGGTGTCATCGGAGACCTTTCAGGTGGTCTTGGCTGGTCAAACCTGATGTATCTTAATCTGGAACAAATCCATAGCCTCTGGCTTTCTGTGGAAACAAAAGCAGAGCCTCCTTTCCAAAGCAACATATCCTTACATCCAAATTTTGAAGTTAAGGTACCTTTAAAATACACATTTTGGCATAACTCAACAGCTTTTGCAATCAAATGTTTTTCTTCAGTTACAAATATCAAAGAGAACATAATCCAGATTCTCTGTGTGGTAGCCATCTTTACGTGGCTTATTTTTTATATTACCTTGAGCCTACTGTTTAAACTGCAGCCTTTTAAGCCTGAAATGGCGCTGCGGCTGCTGGATCCACCCACTTCAGCTTCCCAACATGGCGGTGGTACCTTTTCCGCCAGCTCTGGGAGCCATCCTGGGTCTATGCTTTTATCCAAGCAGCGTGTAGCCCAGAAACCTCTTTTTGTTTTGTACTAGCAAAGGCTAAATCCACCATGTAGCTTAATGTGCCACTTGCAGAGACCTCATTCCTGCCATGCTGCAGGTTAAGCGCACATGCCAGGAACCCGCCAGTAACTCAAACTGGCAGCTGCTGCTCATTTGAGAGAGACAATTAGGAAGCTGTTTTTAGTTCCGTTTTAGAATCTTTTCTCAGGTTTTAGGTGGAAACTCTTGCCCCACGTTGGGCGCCATTTGTAGCTAGAGTTTTCCTGCCTTGCCCACAGTCAGGACAAATCTTTGTCACCCGTCAGTCCCACAGCCACTCAGACCCAACCAAGTAAACACAGAGACTTATATTGCTTACAAACTGTATGGCTGTGGCAGGCTTCTTGCTAACTGTTCTTATAGCTTAAATTAATCCATTTCCATAAATCTATACCTTGCCACATGGCTGGTGGCTTACCGACGTCTTCACATGCTGCTGGTCATGGCGGCGGCTGCAGTGTCTCTCCGCCTCAACCTTCTGCTTCCCACAATTCTCCTCTCTCCTTGTCCCACCTACTTCCTGCCTGGCCACTGGCCAATCAGTGTTTTATTTATTGACCAATCAGAGCAATTTGACATACAGACCGTCCCACAGCAGGTGAGCCTTGAGGTTTGAGAGCCCTACTCTATCTCCTTCTCACTCTCTGGATCGGACTTTGGATGCAAGGCTGGCCTCCTGGCTCCTGCCATGACACCTTCTCTACCTGCTGCTATATCTTCGCCACCACAACAGTATGGTCCCCTTTAACAGTAAACTAGGATACATTCCCCCTCTCTAAAATTGTTCCTTGTCAAGCTTTTTGCAACAGCAACAAGGAATTGTTAAGATCAAAAGTGTTGAGCCGGGCGGTGGTGGCGCACGCCTTTAATCCCAGCACTCGGGAGGCAGAGCCAGGCGGATCGCTGTGAGTTCGAGGCTAGCCTGAGCTACCAAGTGAGCTCCAGGAAAGGCGCAAAGCTACACAGAGAAACCCTGTCTCGAAAAACCAAAAAAAAAAAAAAAAAAGATCAAAAAGTGTATAAACAGATAGGCAGTGTGCTAGATAAAATTCAATATTCATTCATGGTTTTTAAGTCCACTTAAAATTTAAAAGGGTTATTTGATTTAAAAAACACATAACAAACATCATATTTAGAATAAGCCAATTAAAGCATAATAGGAGCCAACTGGAACAAATCAATCATAAAAGCTATTCTACTTCTCAATGGGAAAAGTTCTAGCCAGTAGACTAATACAAGAATACATTTCTATAATTTTGAAGGAAAAAAATCATTTATAGATGATATAATTGCAAATTTTGTACAATAAAAATGTACTATGAACATATTACTTTTTAAAATTGTTATTTAGTCCCCACCCTCCCCCCACCCCACCCCACCCCCAGGCCAGCATGCTGGTGCATGTCTTACAGGTAGGCACTGAGTGGCCTCTCTTCCATGACATTATTTGGTTTGCTTGGCTTTATTTACTTGATTGTGAGATGGTAAGACCTCCCGGCAGGGTACAGCATAGCCTCTAACTCTCAGCAGCTCTCCAGCCTCAGACTTCCAAGTGCTAGGATCACATGTATGTGACATCATGCCTTGATTTTGTCTTGTTTAAATGTTGTGTTTGTTTTTGAAACAGGCTCTGATCATGTGGACCAGGACGGCCTTGTATTTTTCATGGCCCTGAACTCAAGAGTCTTCCTCCCCAGTACTGGGAATGCAAGCACTAGACAAGCCATACCTAGAAATGATATTGGAATTAAGAGTTTAGTGGTGTCGCTTCATTTTAAAAAGAAGAAAAGATAAAAGGCTTGCATGGTAAAGTGTGCCTGTAATCACACTACTCAGGAGGCTGAGGAAACGGAATTGATTACTTGAGGTCAAGTTCAGACAACCTGGAAATATAAGAGCCATCAAAAAAACCTAATACACAGTTCTATTATATTATTACAAGTCTAAATACTGGCAGCAACTCTAAAATAGAATTCTAAAATATACTATGCTATTCACGAAACAGGTGAATCATAAGGTACTCATAAGGTGCCTTTTCTAAAAACATTAACCTTTCACTTGGACCCACAAGATAAACGAAAGCTTGGCATCTCTACCATGACTTTGTATCTGATTGTCTCATGTACTCCAGCTGGAGACACAGTGATAAATCACTGCCTCTAACCTTTGCTAAGGAGTCACCTTGAATTCCAGGAAGAATAAACCTCAAGGACGGAGTTCTCTGTAGACTGAGGCCCTCAAGCCATGGATGACAGGAGTAAGGGCTTCTTTGGACCACCTCAGAACAAGAACTGAAATAATGTCCAAGAAGACCACACTTTGCTAAGCATACCACTTGCCTCCTCCCCTAATTCTTCCATTTAAGCTTAAGCATATGTCAGTACCCAAACAATGGACTTGGGGGTATTTTGTTCCTTTTCCAAGTGTGGCCACTTTGAAGAAATCTCTTCTTCTTTGACCATCATTCATTTGTAACCAGCATATCAAGACGGGGCTGAGCCCAGCAGGTAGGGTCTGTTGGCTTTTGCTCAATTAACTGATTACATTAGGAGCCTAAGTACACACATCAAATGTTTTTAAAAGTTAGACTATTAAAGTATATCTAAATAGTTATAGTATACTATGTTCATGAATTCAGTATTACAAAGATGTTAAAACTCAGAGGCATCTTAGATGTGTAAGAAAGGTTTATGTCTCTCAAAAGTGGTTTGCCCACCAAGAGCCCAATAGTGCTTAAATCTTCCCCACCTTATAAATGTTTGCACATAGCATTTCAAACATTTAGTCTCCCCCATCTTGTAAAGCTCGTATGCAAATATTTTAATCTCCCCCACCTGGTAAAACTTACATTTATTCTAAGGCTCTGCTTCTCTCCCAGAATTGATGGCCTGGAATGGTCAACCCTTCCACTTCCCTTCATATTCCTTGTGCCTATTCTTTTAAAACTAGCCAATCTTGAAAGATGAGACCCCAGCCAATGAGGAAAATACAGTCACCAAGGGCATTAGAATAAATCTAACATTTCCTTCCCCTGTGTGTGTGCTTGCTAGCCTATGTTAGATCAAGTTGCGCTGTTTTTGCAGTAAGAAATTGTCTCAATGAGTTAGTTACCTTAGCTTTGTGTGTTTGTGTGACAACAAAAATATTCTTTGTCAACAGATGGGGACTGGGAAAAACGGACCATTTGACAAATAGAAATATCTAGAAGTAGTGGATTTTTAAGGGGGGGGGCAATAAGGTAAGCTTTTAAGGTAAGCTATTAGATGGCTCATCAGGAAAAAGAAGTGGTCACTGAGCCTGACCTGAGTTCTATCCTCTAAGTTCTTACGGTATAAGAAGAGAATTGTAAATAAAAATTCCAGTGAATAACAGTACCTTCACCCTCAACAAGGCTGATTAACTGATTAAGAACTTCAATAATTGTAGAAAATTAGAATGCCACAAGAAGATTCATACACACACACACACACACACACACACACACACACACACACACACACACACTTTAAAAAAAAAAAACCTTAAGACTGAATATCTAAATATAAAACAAACACAACCTCGCCATATTTTTAGGACATAACTAATTTGGGGAGGTTACTCTTTGTAATGAACGAAACCTGACATCATCCATTCAGTGGTAGTGCTCAAACCTGATCCTGAAATTGCTATAGCACAGTTAAGAAAAACACTGAAATTCCTGTAAGCTAGATTTTGTACTTTCAAAAGTAAAAATCAAAAGATTCACAGCTCATGAACATGAAGACATAAAGGAGAAAGTATTGGTTGTTGCTGATGATGCAATACAGGAAAAATTCATTTGATTTGTTGTATTGAGGAGTTTGGAGAGAAAAAATATTTGCAATTAAATTTTAAAGTCAAATCTATAAAATATCTTAGGAGTATTTGTTAAATGGAAAATATAGCTAAGTATTAGTGCCTAGTACAATTTTCCCTTTTATACTGAGCACCTATGTGTTAAAAATCAAGAGGAAACCTTAAAAGATTTAATATAAACATTGAAATTCATCTTGAGT
The DNA here is from genome assembly GCF_049852395.1 of Peromyscus maniculatus bairdii. Taxonomy (NCBI): domain Eukaryota; kingdom Metazoa; phylum Chordata; class Mammalia; order Rodentia; family Cricetidae; genus Peromyscus; species Peromyscus maniculatus. The sequence continues at coordinate 60,946,165 of NC_134871.1, forward strand.
TCGAACAATATTTCTTAAAAATCTTTGAGAGCAAAACTCATGCTAATTCTGCACTAAATTTACAGAGCATTTTTCCTACCTTCATAACTAATGAATAATTAATCATAATAATGTATACATTGATACATGATAATCCGATGCACAGATAGTACATGTCATGAGTCCATCGGGTAATTCCATCTCTGTAAACTCCTCTCTAACATTTAAGAGTAAGTGGTTCTAATTGAAGTCAGGTCTCCTGGAACTGCATTCCTGATGTGGTTCAATACTGGCTGTCCCACCTTACTCCGAGGCCCCTCCCTCGCTCCCTTCCTTGCTAGCTCCTGCTGACCATTAAGCACCTACATTGGCCTCTTAGGAAATTCCTATTTGTAGCCACCATGCACATGAGAACATGTGACATCTGTCCTTCTGTGACTGTAATATGATTTAACACAATAGCTTCCAGTTCCATTCATGTTAGCATGATTTTTTATGATTAATATTCCATTGTGTATATAGACATTTTCTTTTTCTTTTTTTTTTCTTTTTTTTTTTTTTTTTTGGTTTTTTCGAGACAGGGTTTCTCTGTAGCTTTGCGCCTTTCCTGGAACTCACTTGGTAGCCCAGGCTGGCCTCGAACTCACAGAGATCCACCTGCCTCTGCCTCCCGAGTACTGGGATTAAAGGCATGCGCCACCACCACCCAGCGACATTTTCTTTATCCATCTACATGGCAATGTACAGGTTAACTGAAAACACTGGACTATTGTGAATTGTGACAAAATACAACATTGGAAACAACCCTTTCATGTACTAATTTCTTCTCTCTTTGGTGGAGGTATTCTGAAAGCTAATCTTGGTTGTTGTGGTGGTTTGAATAGTAGTTCCCCCACCTCACTGCCCAAATCATATATTTGAATGCTTGGTCAGTAGGGAGTAGCATTACTTGAGAGGGATTAGGAGGTATGGCCTTGTTGGAGTAGCTGTGGTCTTGTTAGAAGAAGTGAGTCACTGGAGGTGAGTTTTGGTTTTTCAACCCCTAAGCCAGGCCCAGTGGCTCTCTCTCTTCCTATTGACTATGGATCCAGATGTAGAACTCTCAACTTCTCCAGCACCCTGTCTCATTGGCTGGTAATAGTGATAGGGTTGGGATTGTGATGGTGGTGATGATGGAGATGTCAGGGAGGATGCTAACCCCTTCTGATGTCTGCAGCCTGACTTCATCATGTTTGGCAGTTAAGCTCAGGAAGCTTGGCCTTCATCTTTCACGGTAGATTCTCCAGCCCAGAAGTGCCCTTGAGGGTATGGTTAGCCGTGGCCTTAGATGCTTCCTGTCTGGCCTCCTGCCAGCTCAAGGTGAAGACTTGGGTTACTGCCTGCTGCTAGGCCAGGACCCACGGCCTGACTGAGGGCCAGGGTATTCTGCCCTTGGTGATCATCCTCTTAGCAGCTTCTCCTTAGGAGGCTTTGCAAGGTGTTTGTCTGAGAAGTTCCTCTGTATGCTGCAATATTTGTTTAGGTCCTTGCCTTTCCCCCAGCTGTGTCCTGAGCCTTGTTTGAGGCTGCGAAAGTGGTAGAGACAACAGCTGCATCCCTCTGCAGCAGCTGGAGACCCAGGCTGGACAGCTTCTTCTGGATGTCCATGATGACGGCCAACTGGTTCTCATAGCTCTTCAACTGCTTGCTGAAGTGGCACACACTCTGTCTTTGACCACCTCATTCTCCCAGCTCAGGGTGGCCTTGATGCTCTCCTCCAGTGTGTTCATCTGGGTGACCCCATTGTGGATGTAGGCTTGTACTTTCGTCAAGTCCATGCTGTACAGGGACACCTCCAGGAGATCCACCACAGACGGCAGCTTGAAGAGCTAGGGTGCCTGCTTCTTGAGTTTTCCATCTTCCACTTGTGCACAGAGGTTGAGTGATGGGGGTGGAGCAGTGCAAGAGCAGCTGCAGTTGGTCCCTGAACTCAGTGTCACCAAGCTGTACAAGTCCCACCCATGCTCACCTACTCTGCACCCTGCTGTATGCATCCTTGCTCAGCAGTTGCATGGTGCCTCTGCAGCAGCAGTCAGAGCCCTCCCAGGTCATCCACACCTGGTCCAGGTCACTCAGCACCTTACTGTTGAGGTGCATAGGACGAATTTTGCCTACGGCAAAAGCAGCAGCAGCAACAGCTTCACCTGGAGACAACAAGGCAGAACTGTGGCTGCACTGGCTGTACCACAGCCTCCAGGTTGGAAGTCTGCTCTGCTGCCTGTACAGGACCCTTGCCAGTTTCATTTTTTTTTTTTTAAATTCGGAGCTGAGGACCGAACCCAGGGCCTTGTGCTTGCTAGGCAAGCGTTCTACCACTAAGCTAAATCCCCAACCCGGTTTCATCTTTTTTATCAGTTGAGTAATATTCCATTGTGTTGTACCACATTTTTTTTTTTATCAATTCATCTGATTACAGAAATTTAGGCTGTTTCCATTTTCTGGCTATTATGAATTATAGCCGCAATGAACATGGTTGAGCAAGTGTCTCTGTACTAGGATGAAGCATCCTTTGGGCATATGACCAAGAGTGACATAGCCAGATCTTGTGGTAGATCTATTCCCAACTTCCTGAGGAAATAACTTCCATGACTGTACAAGTTTGCACCCCCACCAGCAATGGATGAGTGTTCTCCCTACTCCGCATCCTCACCAGCATGAGCTGGCCTTTGTTTTATTGATCTTGGCCATTCTGACTGGTGTAAGATGAAATCTCAAAGCAGTTTTGATTTGCATTTCCCTGATGACTAAGGATGTTGAACTTTTAAGTGCTTTTCAGCCATTTGAGTTTCCTCTTTTGAGAACTCTGTTTAGATCTGTATCCCATTTATAATTGGGTTATTTGTTTTCTTGATTCCAATTTTTGGTTACTTTTTAGTTCTGTATATATAGTAGATATTAGCCCTCTATCAAATGGGTGGTAAAGATCTTTTCCCAATCCATTCTGCAGCCTGCCACTTTGTCTGAATGATGGTGTCTTTTGTCATATAAAAGCTTTTCAGTTTTATGAGGTCCCATTTATTGTAACTGTTCTTAGTGCCTTTGCTATCATTATCTCCTTCAGAAAGTCTTTTCCTGTTCCAATGAGTTCAAGACTATTCTCCACTTTCTCTTCTACCAGACTCAATATACATATCCTTATGTTGAGGTCCTTGATCCATTTAGAGTTCTGTACAGGTTGTTAAGTATGGATCTATTTGCATCCTTTCACATGTAGCCAACTAATCTGACCAGCACCATTTGTTGAAGATGCTGTCTTTTTCCTATTTGTATTCCCTTGGTCTCTCTCAGGTGTCTTCTTGTTCTAGCTAAGACTTCTAGTAACATACTGAGTATGTAAGGAGAGAGAGTAGACAACTTTGTCTTATTCCTGATTTTAGTGGAAATGCTTTGAGTTTCTCTCAGTTTGTTCAATGTTAGCTGTGGGTTTGCTGTAAATAGTATTTATTAAGGTGAGTATGTCTCTTGTATCCCTAATCTCTCCAGAACTTTTATCATGAAGGTGTACTGGATTATGACAAAGGCCTTTTATGTATCTAATGAGGTGATCATGTGTTTTTTGTCTTGTAGTCTGTTTATGATGGGTTACATTAACTTATTTAGGTATATTGAGCCATCCCTGCACCTCTGAGATGAAGACTACTTGATCATGGTGGGTGATCTTTTAAATGTGTTCTTGTATTTGGTTGCACTATTTTACTGAGAAATTTTGCAACTGATTGGAGAAAGTGAGTGGGAAGTAGCAACTACTTTGAACTAGCACATTGGCAGATGGTCAATAACTCCAACCAGAAGTCAGCCTTCTACCTCAGTGTAATTTCTAACAGTCCAGTGGTGGTGTGGGGTATGTTGAAATACTGCTCCTAAGGTGAGGGGTAAGTTATTGCATCTGGCTCCTCCCACCACCAAGAAAGAAGTACAATCAATGATTACTGAGCCTATACGGGATTCTGGAGACAGCACATTCCTCACTTGGGTGTGTTACTCTGGTCCATATACCAAGTGAGGTGGAAAGCTGCTAGCTTTGAGTAGGGCCTGGAACAGGAGAAGAGTCTTCAAACAGATCCAGGCTGCTATGAAGGCTGTTCTACCACATGGGCCATATGATCCAACAGACCTGATGGTACATAGGTATCAGTAGCACAGGTGATCCACAGAGAAGACCTTCAGAATGTAGGAGCAAGGCTCTACTGTCATCTGCAGGCAACTGTTCCTTTGAGCGACAGCTCTTGGCATGCTATGGGGCCTTGGTGGAAACTGAACATTTTGCAAAGGGGTACCAAGTTAAGATATTACTTGAGCTGCCCATCATGAGCTTGGTATTACCTGACCCACCAAACCGTAAAGTTAGATGTGAACAGCAACAATCCATTATCAAATGGAAGTGGTATATATGTGCTTGAGCCCAAGAAAGTCTGGAGGGCACAAGCAAGTTACATGAAGAAGTTACTCAAATGCAGATTTTTTTCCTATTCTCCTTACAATGCCATCCACTCCCAAGCACACACTGAGAACCTCAAGGATGCTCCCTATGTTCAGATGACTGAGGAAGAGACGATTGGGGAGTGGTTCACTGATGGTTCTGCAGATTATTCAGACATAGAAGTGAACAGCTGCAGCATTACAACCCCTTTCTGGAACAACCCTGAAAGACATCAGCGAAGAGAAATCATTGCATTGAGCAGGTTGTACACGTTTGTACATTTTACTTGGAAGGAGAAACGGCCAGATGTGCTGTTGTTTAGTGATTCTTGGGCTCAAGCCCGTGGACTGGTTGGATGTTCGGGGACTTGGAAGCAGCAGGATTGGAAAATTGTTGAGGAAGATATTTATGGAAGATGTATGGGAATAAATCTGTTTGAATGGGTGAAGGATGTGAAGATACTGTGCCCCATGTAAATATTCATCAAAAGGTGACTTAAGCAGAAGAAGAATTCAGTAATCAAGTAGATAGGATGATCTGTTCTGTGCACAGTCACTCTCCTTCCCTGGCCATTTCTGTCATTGCCTAATGGGCTCATGAACAAAATGTCCATGTTGGCAGAGATAAATGTTATGCATGGGCTTAACAGCATGGACTTCAATTCCCAAGGCTGACCTGGCTATAGTTGTTATAGTGTGCCATATCTCGTAGAAGGAGAAACTGACACTGAACCTCCACATGGCACCATTCTCTGGGGTGACCAGCCAGTGAGCTGGTGGTAGGTTGACTACATTGGACCACTTTGTTTTTGGAAAGGGCAATGCTTTGTCCTTACTGGAATAGATACCTAATATAGTTATGGGTTGTCTTCCCTGCACATAATGCAGCTGCAAAGCTACCATCTGAGAACTTACTTGTCTTATCCACCATAATGATATTCCTTACTGCATTGCTTCTAAGGTACTCATTTCATAGTCAGAGGAGTGCCACCATGGACTCACACTCAGGGAATCTGCAAGGCTTATCATGCTCCCCACCATGCTGAAGCTGCTGGCCTGATAAAATAGTAGAATTGCCTTTTGAAGACACAGTTCCAGTACCAATTAGGTAGTAGCACCTGGAGGGCTGGAACAGCATTCTCCAGAAAGCACTGAATGCTTGGAATAAGTGTACAATATATGGTATGGTCTCCCCTTTAGCCAGCATCATGGGTCAGGAGTCATGGAGTGGAAGTAGAAATGGTTCCACTCACTATCACCCCTAGCGGCCCACTACAAACATGTTTGCTTCTTGTTCTCTCAATCTTAAATTCTGCTGGCCTACAAGTTTGGGTTCCAGATGAAGGAGTAGTACTCCTGGCTAGAGACACAACAAACATTCCACTGAACTTGAGGCTCAGACTTCCCCCTGGCCACTTTGGGGTTCTGATGTCATTAAGCCAAGAGTGTTATGAAGCGTGATTTGTCCAGACTATCAATGGAAAATTGGGTTGCTTCTCCACAATGGAAGTAGGAAAGATTCTGTCTCGAGTGTAGATTTTTAAGAGGGTCTTTTGCTGTTACTGTGCCCTTTGATTAAAATCAATGGGAACCTACAACTCAATTCATGCAGGATGACAAAGGGCACAGACCTTTCAAGGATGAAGGTATGAGTCACTCTTCCAGGAAAAAAAAAAGACTTGATAAAATGCTTCCTGAGAATGGAGAAAATTTAGGATGGGTAGTAGAGGAAAGTAGTGTAAGTACCAGCTAAGGTCGCATGACCAGTTGCAGAAACAAAGATTACAATTGTTGTGTTTGTCTGTCATATTTTGTTAGGAATGTGTTTGTGCAGATATACACAAACATTAATCAGATATTTGTGTTTTCTTTCCTCTATCTATATCTTTATCATGTAATATAATGTCATTTGAGATAATATCAGTGGCTATCATATTTAAGTTATGAGGCACTAAAAGAATATCCCTCAGGGAAAATTGCCACCTATTCTAAAACATATAATGTATTTGCAGTTGTAGGGGGGAGACATATAACATTAGGCATAATTATAATGTGGTTAAGATTATAATGTGTTTACAATAGCACATGTGATAGTTATATCACCTTAGGCATAATTATGACCTGATTATTGTTTTTATTTAGAAATTAATTGTGACATAAGGAGATATTATTAAGTGTCAAGTTAACATTGACAAGACTTGTGATGGCTAATCCCGGCTGTTCACTTGACTGTATCTAGAATCAATTAAAACCCAAGCAACTGGGAATAGCTGGGAAGAGTTCTTTTGAATGGATCACTTGAGTGTGAGGACCTTCCCTAAATCTAAATCATCTGAGCTCAGAAGACCCACCCTAAATCTGAGCCACACCTGGTGGCAGCCTACGTAAAAGAAAATGGAATAAGTTTTTGCTTTTTTCCCCCTTGTCCTCACTTTCTCCACAGCAAGTTCATCAAGCCTGTTGCTGAAGCATTTCTTCGCTGATACTAGAACCCAGTTTTTCAGGACTCCAGCACAGACTGAAGATCAGCTGAAACATCCAGCTGTGTGGACCAGACAACTACCAGATTCTTCAACTTTCTTTCAAAAGACAACCATGGTTGGACTACCAGACTACAGCCTGTAAGCTACTCTAATATGTCCCTTTAAATATATGTAGATTTATTCTATAAGTTCTGTTTCCCTACAGGACCCTGACTAATACAGATATATACCCCACAGTGGGTCAACTGAATCCTATAATACTAATTTTGCTTGTTGCTTTGGGACAAGGTCCCATAGAGACCAGGATGGACTCAAATTTATGGCAGTCCTCTCTAGGCATATGCCACCATATGTGGCTATTTCTAATTTTAGTTTTTAAGGAAACCTCTATACTATTTTTATAACTGCTTATTTTAATTTACAATTCACATGAGCCTCATACAAGTTTTTGTTTCTTTACCTCCCTGATAGAATCATATTTTTGTGTGTGTGTGTGTGATTTTGATGATATCTCTTCTAACTAGGATGTAAAAACTTGTAATGGTTTCAATTTGAAATTCCATGGATGATTAGTGGTGTTCAAATCTTTTAATATATGTGGGCAGTTGTATGTTTTCTTTTGAAAACTCTATAAATCATTTGTACTTTTAAACTTGCTTATTCAGAATTTTCTGCTGCTAAGTGTGAAGACGTGTTTAGTTCCCTGTAAATGCTGGATACCAATGGTTAGCTAAGAACACAGTTTGTAAATGGTTTGTTTGTAGCTGTCCTGCTCTACTGTGCACAAACATCTCACATTTACCTCGCTCTGCTTTTGCTGTTTACACTTTGGAGAAGCTTGCTTTCCCACTCTTTCTGCACTCTCCAATTTCTCATCATTTAGTGACTTTTTTTTTTTTTTTTTTTTTTTACTGAAAAGACAACTCATTTCACTGGTTAAACTAATTCTAAATGTTTTGTTTGTTTGACTTTGTAGCTAATGGGAATGGGATTACATTCTTGATGCTTCCTTAATAAGTTCATCGTGGCTGTATAAAAATGGTGCTGACTTTTATATGGTGATTTTTATATCCTGAAACCACTGAATTATCACTTCTAACAGCTACTTTTATAGAGACTATATTTTTCAGCACTTGAACTACTTCGTGTAAAATCGAAATGTTGTGGTTTGAATGAGATGTCTCCAGTAGTGTCCAATATTTTACACTTGGCCCCAGTTGGTGAAAATGTTTGGGGAGGTTCAAGTGGTGCAACCTTCCTGAAGGAAGTATGTCACTGGAGGTGAACTCGGAGATTAAAAGCCTTATGCTGTTTCCGGTTCGCTCTCTCAGCTTTCCCACTGTGTCTGAGGATGGGAGTCCTCAGGATCCGGTTCCTGCCTTCATGCATGCTACTTGCTGCCATGCTTCCTGACCATCATGGACTCTTAACCCTTTCTAGTACTTTAAACCCAAATAAACCTTCTTCTATGACTTGTCTTGGTCATGGTGCTTACCACAGCAACAGAAAAGTAACTGGTAAACAAAGATAATTTGACTTCCCCCTTTCCTTCTAAGATGTCCTTTACTTCCTTCTCTTTATTAATTATTCTGAGACCTCTAGTGCTGGGTTAAAAAGGAGTAGTGAAAACAGACATCAAAATTCTTCCTTACTGGACTTGGTGGCACACACAATTCATCCAGCACTTGGTGGGGAGAACCAGAAAGGTTCTGAGTTCCAGGCTACATAGTGAGTCCCAGGTCAGCCAGAGTTAGAGAGAGACCTTCTCAAAAACAAACCAAACAAACAAGTCTAACTCTCCCTTGTGAAAGCTCCAGTTATTTCATTTACCTTAGAAGAACTTGGGTAACACAAGAATAATAAGTTACCGCGTCTCCCATTTTCAATGGACACTTATGAACAACATTAACTTGGACCTTGTGAACAATAACCTCATAAACCACCATGTTTATGGATACTTAGTTGGAAAACAGTCTATTTTACATTTATGTCTCTCATTAATGATTAGCCTAAAATGTAACATATTTAGTAATGATATAGAAATAAATTAATTATAAAAATAATGAATTACTCTCATTTGAAGAGTAGGATGAAAGGATAGTGAGGGAAAATGAGCAAAAGCTCAGATTACCTAAAACTATAAATGCTTTACCATATCCACCAACAGAAATATTACATGAAAAAACTAAATACGACTTAATGAAAGAATGCTGCATTATACTTATTCCATATTTATACGTAACACTTTTGCAGATATCAGTAATAATATTAATTCTCTCCTAATAAGGTTAAATATGAGCTGTACATAAAATCCCTGTGAATCCTACTGTGCATCAAGCAACAGGCTGTAAAATGAAGTCGAGAAGAGAAGAAAAGAGAAGAGAAGAGAAGAGAAGAGAAGAGAAGAGAAGAGAAGAGAAGAGAAGAGAAGAGAAGAGAAGAGAAGAGAAGAGGAGAAGAAATAGGGTATGCTCTTCAACACAGCAGCTGACATTTCTGTAATAAGATCTTTTTTATTTTAATCCATTAGCAACTACTAAACTACAGACATCTACCGATGCTATCTTGCTACCATGGAAATGAAGAATATATGAATTAATTAAGACGGGTTAAAAAGGAAAGGGGGTTGTGTAGCTCCGACAGGAAGCAGTTTCTTTCAATAGTTTTCTTATATACCCAACAAATACCCTATGTTGTCAAGTATCTTAATTATTTCCTGTTTTAGCCTTTTCCCCCCTAAGAAGCCAACAGTCACACATTATTCAGTTGCTATGACTTTTCACATTTTGGGTTTAATCACCGGGCTTCATATTAAAGCATCACTGTGGATCCTCAATTCTTTAATGTCCTTTACTTTTCTTATGCATGATTATTTTAAAACAACTATTTGTATGCACTTTATAAAAAAAAAAGCCGCTATCATCGTGGCTCCTTTTTCATGGGGTAGTTCATAAACAAATATTTGAATGGAGGCTCCCAAACACCAAGATTACTATAAGTGAAGTAATGAGAGCTCATTACCTCAGAAAGGCATAAAGAGAACATGACGTGGCTCATTGATCAGATTATTATTAGTCTAGAAACAAGGGATACATTATTAGAAAGCCAGTTACTTACATAAAACCTCAGTGACCTCAATTCAAAAATGCAAATTCCAAATCATTTGGAGCAGTAACACAGTATGACAGGTGAGACATTACACAAGCTCACTAGAAGTACTGTATAAACCTAAGTATAAAAGATTTATTAAAAATGAATACATTTTGTATCTCCATCCCCAAGGTATATTGATGTTTAAGTAAATATTCCAGAATTTAAAAAAAAAAAAACTTCAAACATTTCTGCTCCTTAAAATGTTGGTAAAGAGATACTGAGCCTATACAAATATGAAATTTACTGAATTATAGTGATACTCTAATTTCCCAATCTGCCTTTATCAGTTTCTTGGAGACTTCAGCTGTGTTCTGCATTATTTCCAGGAGTTTTACCAGCGATTATTATATATATATAAATATATAATATACACACACAGTGAATAAAAAAATCACAGAGGTCTGACTCTATTTTGACCAACTGCTTATTAATTTTTTTAAATTCAATTTTGGGGATAGGAATAATTCAGTGATGAAGTGCTTGCCTAGCATGTTTAAGGCCTAGATTTAGTCTTCAGTACCTCATACACAAAGCAAATATGTCCCTTGTTGTGTGTAGTACAGATATAAATATGGATCTGGGATGTAATAAAAGTTATTCCAATAATATTAGTAATAGTGAGTGCTGTGCTTAAAATACTGGATATCTCAGAGCCTAGGGATGTCTCAGTAGTTAAAAGCCCCACTGTTCTTCAAGGGATTCAGGTTTAATTCTCAGCACCCACACACTAGCTCACAACCATCTGTAACTCCATTTCAGGGGATATGGTGACTTCTGGCCTGTGTAGGCACCCGGCATGCACACAATGCACAAATGCACATGTAGGAAACACACCCACGCATATAAAAATTTTTTAAAATACAGGATATCTGATCAAATGCTCATTAATGATATAATTAAATGCAGCCAATTGCAGATGGTATACAAAAAGCAATATCTCAAATCTGGCTCTCACATACATTTCAAACTATTAAGCTAGGTGTCCAAATACTTATGCTACTGGATAATCATTTTGAAACTGTGGGTTGGCTTGGATTGGGGGAGCTAAGAAATCACAATACCACTTTTTTCATGCAACTATTTTCCAATGAAAAAAAAAAATCACATTTTCAAAAAATTCCCTCTTCAGCTTAAACAACCAGAAGCAAACCAAGAGTAAACCAGAAGGGCTGGCTCACTCAGCCGGCTCAAATTACAAACCTGAACCCCGGTCAGGCCTTTGGACACGAACACTGTCCAGAGTGGAGTCACAACGGCTTCAGGAAGAGAAACGGTCATCTATTAATGATGTCTTAGAGTGAATATAAATAACAAGAAAGACATTATGCATTGCTTCTCCTCTTCTGACTAGGATCAGGTTTTAAAAGGACACTATCCAGAGTCTGTGCCTTCCACTGAGCCGTCTGCATACGATACCACTGAGATCCACCCTTCCCCATGCACTGGAGAGATGTGGACTATTGTCAAAAAATCTGCTATTAGCATCGATAAATGCTGTGGATCAGACATAGTTAGTCACACCTGCACTTGGAAGACAGAGGCAGGAGAATCACTGCAAATTCAAGGCAAGCCTAATCCACACAGGAAGTTCCAGGCAAGCCAAACTACACAGCAAGAACCTGACTCAAGATAAATTTTAGAAGTTTTATTTTTATTTTTATTTTTATTTTTTATTCTTCTCAGCTTCTGTTGTTCATTTACCTATACGTGAGCAGACACGGGAAATGGGGCAATTTGACTCCCTAATTAGCAGCTATTGGGTTCTCTCTTGCTGGCACAAATTGCCTTGAGCAGAAGAACTGTCAGTCAAACGGTGAGACAGCATTCAAACCAGCACCAGTCATCTTGAATACATCATGGATTCCTTAAACCAACTCTGAAAAAGACAGCAGCCCACTCAGGCCCTGGTTCCATGGTTAAAGCAGTTTGCCCCATGCTTTTAACAATCCCTATCATGGACAAACCATGTCCACCTTAAGTGGAGAGGAGCACCTTCTTGAGTGCGGTGGCTCCTGTGATTGGGGCTAGAGACAAGGCTGTGATTGGCCACACAAATGGCCGAGATTGGATCAAGCACTCTTTAAGTTATCTAGATGCTCTCCAGTGGTGCCTCCCTGTATGGAAACCATAAAATATAGCTTCCTGGGTGGGCCAGTGGGCATACTGAAGCAGCAGCAAAAACAGTGAGAGCTACAGCCGTGAAAGGGGCGGGGGTCACTCCAGGCTCAGGAATGGATACTAGTGTCTCCTGCTTTCATAAGCAACTTGATGCAGTGTGCAGGGTTCTACATCAAATGAGGGTCCTCTATAACCTGGCACTGCCATGGGCCTAATACTGCCCGGTTAGTATTAGGCAACCTCATCTAGTTGGCTATGGCAAACCAGCCTGGGTGACCCACACCGGGATGAACCAGCCTGAGAGGCAGTCTAGCTCCTGACACCTTACCTGGTTCTGGCAATGACCGCTGATGGGTAAAAGAGGTCACATACCTGGTGGTTAAAGGAAAACCATCACTGTATAGTTCAAGTTATGCTCAGAGAGGGAAGACAGGAAATATAGAAAAGTAAAGAGCAAACCCAGCAAAGAAAAAGCTGTGGGAAGCCAGACGAAAATGTATAGGTTCTAGTCTCCACAGAAGTTTCAGAGAGTTGCTGAGTTTTCAAAACCAAGGCTCTCAGACTCAGGCCAAGCACTATAACACTGTTGCTGCTGCCACTGCAGTTGAAGGTTAAGGGTTAGAGGTCTGTACAAAGACTAGCAAAGACTTTCTCCAGCTGTGTCTGCCTACTGCCGCATGCCAACAGGGTCAGGAGATGGCAACTGTGAGACCAGCATTTATCATATTCTTGACTACCTATGATCTTTCTCTAGGTAAAGCAGAAGAATGTCAGCGAAACCACTGGTGACATCAAGACTGAGTTATCCTCTGGCTCAGTCTAACCCACCCTGTTTTCTGAATTCATTTCACAGTGAATCACAGTATAATTTTTTCTTTCCCGTTGTTTGTTCAATGAAGTGTTTGTAACAGAATAAATGTCATCACACTTTATCATACTTCTTTACAGAGATCAAAACAAATTCAAAGGCATTAATAGGCTAGACATGAGAACACAGAACAGGATTTAGAATCCCATATAGTTTTCATTTTATCTTCTCATAAAAAACAAATATAAGATTCATTACCATGATAAAAGAAAATGCTGCGAGTGCTGTTTTCTTAACCTGATGATAATAACATGACACTGTAAACTGAATTCAAGAGAACATCAAAAAGATCATTCACCATGTTGACTTTATTCCAGAGATGAAGGGATGGCTCAATATATGTATATTAACAAACATTATAAATTACATAAAGACTCAAGGACAGAAATCACATGTTAATCTTGATAGAAAAGAGCTTTTACAAAAATGCAACATCCCTTCATGCTAAAAGTACTGAAAACATTCAAATAGAAGGAACATATCTCAACACAATAAAGGCGATATATGACAAACCTATATATTATATTGAATGAGGAAAAAAACCACAAAGCATTTCCACTAAAATTCCACTAAACAAACAAACAAAAAAAGGATGTCTACTCTTATTCAATAAAGTAAAACAACCCAATCAAAACATGGGTTATAGAATTGGATAGAGATTTCTGAAAAGAAGAAATAAAAATGGCTGATAAACAGTTTAAAAACTGTTCAACGTCATTATCCATCAGGAAAATGCAAATAAAACCTATTTTGAGATCCTACTGAACCACAGAATAGCATCTTCAAAAAAACCCAATTAATCAAAACAGACAAAACAATGAATGACAAGGAGCACTGGTGAGGATTTGGGGGAAAGGAGAGCCTGGTCCACTGTTCGTGGGAGTGTAAATTAACGAGGATGGCCTGCAAGAGAGATACTTGTGCACCCAGGTTCATTCTGCTTTCTTTCACAGCAGGTTGGAATGGAATCAGCCTAGACGTTCATCAACCAACGAATGGATGCTGAATTCTGCTCAACTGTTAAAAACGAATTTACATGACAAAGCCTAGAAATGGAAAACATTGTACTAAAGGAGGTAACCCAGGGTGGTGGTTTGAATGATCGCTTCCTAGGCTCAAATATTTGAACATTTGATATCCAGTTGGTGGCGCTTTGGGCAAAAGTTAGGGAAGCTTTCGGAGGGGAAGCCTTGTTGGGGAAAGTAAGCCATTGGGGAGGGATTTGAGTGATCACAGCTTGTCTTCACTTCCTGCTCTCTCTGCTTCCTGTATGAAGATGAAAATGTGATCAGCCAGTTTCCTGATGCTGCTGCCATGTGTTTCCTGCCTTGCTGACATGCCCTCCCCACCATCCCTCTAGGACTGTAACCCGAAAATAACCCCCTTCTCTCCTGGAGTTGCTTTTGTCTGGGCATTTATCACAACCAAAAAGTAACTAACATATTCCGGCCCAGAAAGTCAGACGCTGTACATTATCTCTCCTATGTGAATCCCAGCTTCAAAATTTTAGATTCATCTATTTAATCTGGACTGTCTGTCATGATCAGGAAGCTAGAAATAGCCCATGAATAGGGAGAGGGGAAAAGGCCGTAAGTGGGAAAGAAGAGATTAGAACACAAGAAAGTGGAGAGTAATGGAGGTGGGAAGATTTACGTGACGGATGGACTTAGGGCCAGAGAAGAGGAAGAGGTGGGAAGATGCTGGGAATGGAAAGGCTTGGTAAGGACTGGTTGGGCGAGATAGGAAAAGCCAAATGATAACCTACTACTTTTTAATTTTAAACTGAAAAAATATAATTAAGGGACTAGAGAGACTGCTCAGCAATTCAAGAGCGCTTGCTGTTCTTGCAGAGGACCCGAGTTCAGTTCCCAGCAGCCACACAACTGCCTGAACTCCAGTGTCAGGAGATCTGATAGCCCTCTGCTGGCCTCCAGGGGCACCAAACAGGCAAACGTTTAGCCGTATAAGCTAAGCAAGCCAAGGACCCAGTGGTCCTTGCTGGTCACCATTCCAGGCAGAGGGGGACCATAAGACCCACTTCTCCTGAGGAACCACTGATGTAGATGGCTACCGGAGGAAGAAGACCCATTTCTCTTCAGTGGTGTAGCCACTAGTAAGCTGCCAATAATTCAGTAAATTACTCAATCCCCATGCACAAGCAGCAACTTGAATTAAATTCAGCGTATTATTTTTTTAAAATGTGTGAATGGAATGAATTAGGGGAAAGAAAGTATCCAGAGGAAGTGGGGTAGGAGTAAGAGAAGAATGGGGGATAAATATGATAAAATATATTTTATATAAAAGATTGTCAACATGTAAAATTTAAGAGGAAAAAAGAATAATGTGACAGAACTCAACTTGATTTGAGAAATAAAACAGACCTTCAAATGAGAAGTTTTATAGTCTCATGTTTCAGTCCCATAGAAAAGAAATATCCCACTTGACCCACACTGGTTGAAAACATGGTATGGAAAAGAAATAGCACCTAAAACACCATATGCAGGGCTGAGGTATAGCTGTGGCAGAGTACCTGCCTAGAACCTACAAGGCCTGAGTTTAAACCCCAGCACAACAACCTAACCGACACCATACGCTTTTTCTAGATCAACATCAGAAAGCATTCCAGTCTGGATGGTTTATCAGTTACAAACGAAGAGAGGAAACAAGGCAGCCACTGTTCTCTCACCTGTAAGCAGAAAGACCGACAGTAACAAGACCAGGACGTGCACAGGCTCTGGGCCCCAGCTGATGGGAAACGTGATGAGGCATTGCCTCTGAAGCCAAAGACAGACCCGAGGTCGTTCCACTGACCTAACCCTGCAAAATGTTTTCCCGACAAATGGCCAACCTTACAGGATGGCAGTTATTCCAGGTTAGTCTCGGAAGACACACTTTCCCTAGACCATCCTGCCCCAAGCAATGCATCAGCAGCCCTCTCTCCATGACTTGGTAAGTGCTGACAGTATAAATGGAGGCCATGTGTCCAGGTGTCAGTGTGTTTCCTCAGTCCCGGCTTCGCTGGCTTACACCAGTACCCACAACAACCACACCCATCCACTCAACGGCCCTCACCCTCCCAAGTTCTTCTCTTCCACCTCTGCTTGCAGTTCCACACTCGGAAAGGACCCCCAAAGGTGTAAAGGCAAATGGAGAATGAGTTTCTAAAGACAACGGTCACTCAGGGCTGGGGAGCGTAGTTCGGGGGTAAAACACAAGCAAGCGAAGCAAGCAGAAGCCCCAGAGTTCAGTCCCCAGCACAAGAAGAGAGAATGGAGCATGCTAAGGGACGAGGGGGGACAGAGGGACTAGTTTGCTGTCTATAGTAACCGGCCTTCCAAAAGCTCCTGATAGTTGGTGCCAAGGCTCTGAAATAACACTCCCACACGACTGTCTAATTCTTTACTTTCTCCCTCTCTCTGTCCCAGCCTCTTCATTTCCCTCTATTTCCTCTGCTTTTGAGTTGTTCATAGGCCATAATACTAGCTACAAAGTACTTTACAATCAACTATCAATAACCTGGTACATGTCTATAACCTCAGTTTCCGGTATTAGTTACTTTCTTCTCTCCTGAGACACAACAGTTAATCAAAGCATCTTAAAGAAGGGCTTATTTGGGCTCACAGGAAGAGACAGTCCACCATGGCAGCAGGAGCTTGAAGTAGCTCATGGAACTGTGTCCACAGTCTCCGGAGACAACTTTAGAAAAAATTCCACATGCCCTTCCTTCTGCTCTCTCTTCTCCTCAGTATCCCCATTATCTATTCCACACACACTTAGTAAACACCTTAGGTATGCCGGGAGAGAGGCCAACATTTGATTAAGTCTACACTGTCCTGACCTTAGGAATTTCCTACCTCATAAAAGAGCAAAGAAAGCCGGCACTACAAGAGGTTTACATAATCTACACCAACACTTTGTCTTTTTTCCCTTTATTTTATGTGCATGGGTATTTTGTCTATGTATATCTATGTGCCTCATGTGCATGCCATGCAGTTGTAAGCTACATTATGTGTGCTGGGAATCAAACCCTGAAAGAGCAGCCAGTGCTCTTAACCACCGAGCCATCACTCCAGCCCCATGAATCATTTCTCCTTCCATAACACTACCTAATTGCTGCTCCTAAAATCACTAGAGAATATATTGGAATTTTCCTATTATTACAGTTGAAAACCTAAATTTAAGAACCGGTCATCACCCTATGCCAATCCCTGAAGAACTCACACTATAGACAGTGTAACCATCCTTTAACACTATTCCACTGAGAAAAACCCATGATAGATACATGAGATGAAACTGCAGAAACAGCAACTAAACAAGCATGATCTTTACATCTTGAGGCACAACACAGTGTAGTAGTGAAGAACTCTGACTTTGGGGCTAAAATATGTGGTTCAAACCTCACCTCCTCAAACATGCACACCCATGGGCTAAGTACCCCCTCTCCCTGTGTCCAGGATCCCATTTATGTAGAATGAGGAAGCACGCACAGCTTCAGAACCATGTCCAGAAGTACTATAGAAAAGAAATGGCCCGAGGTGGGTGAATTTAAAGGCTACAGGTGGAAAGAATGCCATGGCTTGTGCCTAACTCTTCCAATTTTTCCTTGCCCTAGAATATTAATTACATTTTTGGCTGGAGGGGGGATGATGAGGGAGGGAAGGAGGAAGAAATCCTGTATTTCTTTTAAAATAAAGGCTTAAAGGGCATTTTACCTAGTAAGTTAAAAGAAATAGTGATATAGTGTTTCTTTCGGACACGAACTTCAAAAGAACTCATGCTAAAGACAGTAGGTAAAAAAATATTGGCAGTTCTTACTAAGCTAAAAACAAAACCAAAATTATTTTCTTATAGGGTAACCTGAATATTTCATAATTTTCTAAATGAAAAAAAAAAGATTACATCTAAATACTGGCCTTTCCTTGACCATTTTATTTTAAAGTTGCATTTCTTTTCAACTTAATTAACTTTTTTTTTCATTTACTTTACATCCCGACCACAGTTTCCCCTCCCTCCTCTCCTCCTGTTCCCTCCCTCTGACTGCCATCTATCCCCCTCCCTATCCACTGCTCCTCCATCTCCATTCAGAAAGGGCCAGGCCTCCCATGGGCTTGAAATAAGCAAGATATGTCAAATTGAGGTAGGATCATGCTCCTCCCCCTGTAACAAGGCTAGACTAGGTAATCCAGCATGGGGAACAGGTTCCCAAAAGCCAGCTAAGTGCCAGGGACAGGTCCTGATCTCACTGCTAGGAGCCTTACAAACAGACCAAGCTACCCAACTGACACACATATGCAGAGGGCCTAGGCAGGTCCCATGCAGGCTCCCTAAATGAGGTCCAGAGTCCATGAGCTCCCACAAGCACAGGTCAGCTATCTCTGTGGGTTCCCCCATCATGACCTTGACCCCCTTGGCTCATATAATTCCTCCTCCATCTTTCTGCCTGACCTCAACATCACACATTAAAAATAATTACAAGTTAAAAGAAACTGCACCTAAGTCATCCAACCATTTGGGAGCTACATCATTCATTTTTCAAAACACATTTCATGTGTTGAAGATAATTAGTCAACAAAGCTGACTTCTGAGGAAAGGTGAAGGCTTCCCACACAGCTCCAACCCTGTGGAGGTGAGTTAGGGGAGCCAGCCTAGCTGTAGAAAAGCTACATCAACACACAGGCACACTGTAGATATATATAGTTACATACAGGCACACTGTAGATATATACAATAACATATAGGCATGCTGTAGATACATACAGTAACACACAGGCACACTGTAGATATACAGGAACATATAGGCCCACAGTAGATACAGTAACATACAGGCACACCTTAGATACACAGTAACATACAGGAACACTGTAGATACACAGTAACATACAGGCACACTGTAGATACACAGTAACATACAGGCACACTGTAGATACACATTAACACACAGGCACACTGTAGATACACAGTAACATACAGGCACACTGCAGATACACAGTAATATACAGGCACACTGTAGATACAGTAACATACAGGCACACCTTAGATACACAGTAACATACAGGCACACTGCAGATACACAGTAACATACAGGCACACCTTAGATACACAGTAACATACAGGCACACTGTAGATACAGTAACATACAGGCACACCTTAGATATACAGTAATATACAGGCACACTGCAGATACACTGTAACATACAGGCACACTGTAGATACAGTATGCCAGTCACTCAGGAGAAAACATGACATGACAAAGCCTTCTACAATGCTTTTTATTAACTTTGCATGAGACAAAGATCCAAAGACCAGACACGGTGGGGCTGGAGCAGGAGACAAGGGGCAGAAGATGGGAATGATATAGCATCTAAGCCCCAGCAAAGGGATGACAAAATGATTGGCCTTTATTTTGATAATGTAATTTCTTAGATGCATGTTTATCCTATCACTATAAAACATATGTTATGATTGCTGTACCAACTCGTGTTGAGAGTCCATTAATCTCCCAATATCTTACCTAAGTAACTCAATTACAATTCAAGTGAAGAAATAATTCTCGTTTCTAGAACTGGAAAATTCACCTAAATGTGCTTTAAGAATACAAGATTATTTGCGAGCCAATCACCTCAATAGCATTACATAATTGGCTCTCTGCGGAGGGGTCAGGTAAGCAGCAGAATGAATCATTGAAATTGTCAAGAGAGAAGTGCAGGGCTCCAGGGACAGTGGCAGAGACAGATGACCTTCAGAACTGTAGCTCTCCTATTATACAAACTCCCTTTTCCAAGTGGGCATCATAAAATGTGTTCTTGCTTTCACAACAGACCTGAAACAGATTAAAGGTGCAAAACTGAACATCTGAGAAGCAGGAGCTGAAAGCAATAAAATGAAATGACTCGGAAATGGGCGTGGTGGCTCCTGCCTATAATCCCAGCACCTGTGAGTACAAAGCAAACTGCTGAGAACGCAAGGCCAGCCTGAGCTACACGGGAAGTTCCTGAACAACCTAGGCTATAAAGTGAAACCCTGTTTCTGAAAATCAAACATGAGTAAACAAACTACAATTTAGAGACAGTCAGTGAGCTGAGCAACATTTACTAAAACTTCACCAGAAGTCACAGAAAAGGGACCCTTGTTCTTACTCTCCATTCTACAAGGATCTTAGTTGATTCACTCCAATTCAAAGAATGCTGTTATTACTACTAGATTTGGCAAAGCCATTGCCTCCTTTTTGAATTCTTCTTATTTATTTATTTAATGGGGTTGGGGCATGGCACATTGTGTGGATGTCGAAGGACAACTTGCTGGTGAGTCCTCTTCTTCCACCATAGAGGTCCTGGAGAGCAAACTTGGGCCATCAGACTTGGAGGCGAGCACCATCACCTGCTGGACCAGTCCACTGGCTACTATGTCCTAATTGACTGTGATCACTGAGGACCACACAGAGTTTCAGGATCAGGGGATGGTGGGATGGGAAGTTGAGGGCTGTCTACAGAGATTCTCTAATCAGTCTTTTCATGCAGAAGAGACTTCTCAATCTCCCAGAACAGTGGTTCTCAGCCTTCCTAAGGCTGCGACCCTTTAAGGCAGTTCCTCATGTTGTGGTGACCCCAGCCTCCACCAAACATAAAATTACTTCATTGCTACCTCCTAAGTGTAATGTTTCTACTGTTAGCAAGCATAATGTAAATATCTGATATGCAGGATAGCTGATGTGTGACCCCTGTGAAAGGGTCATTCGACCCCCAAGGGGTCGTGACCCACAAGTAGAAAATTTCTCTTCTAGACACTATCAGTGTGTAGAATTCTAGAAACTACACTGCACATTCACTGGAAGCAGCTTGTTCCACTGCTGAGTCAGGTGTAGGTATGGACCAAAGGAAACTATGAAGGTATGTGTGAAATGTGAAAGACACATAGATATACACACTATAAAAGGGTTCCTGCTAATTTAAGTTTTCCTTACTTTAGTAGCCTTCTAATACCTTGACTCTGTGTGTGTGTGTGTGTGTGTGTGTATTGGCTTTGTTATCAAGCATCACCACTAGGTGTTGTCGATTCTACAGCTTGGAGGAACTGACAGAGCACTTGGCTATATACCCTACCAACCCTACCCCACCAACCAAGTAATGATTTCAAAGAAAACTGGCATGGGGCTGGGAAGACACCTCAGTGGATAAGAGGGCTGGCTATGAGAAACAGGACCTAGGTTCAAATCCTAAGCACCCACATAACAGCTGGGCAAGGCCATGGATGCCTGTCACATCGGCATCAGGGACAGAGACTGGAATTCTGGGAGCTCACTGGTCAGGCAAGCTAGGCAAACCTGTGAGCTTCAGGTTCAGTGAGAGACCCTGCCAGAAACACCAAGGTGTGGAGTAATAGAAGAAGACCCCTGGTTACCTCCTCTGGCCTCCACATGAGCATACACAGGCCTCACGTGCACAGTGCGCGTGCACACACAGACACACATACAAACATGCATAATACACACACACACACAAATGTGTATAACACACACACACACACACACACACACACACACAACTTCTGGAAGTTGGTTTTCTTCCACCGTATGGATCCTAGGGATCGAATTTGGGTCACCAGCTTGGTGGCAACTGCCTTTCCAAGGCATCTTGCTGGTTCCCAGTCCACATTTCAGACAGTACGGTAAATACTTACTGAGTATGTACTTAATAATTCATATATTATTTCAGACACAATGCCAGCATCAGGAATGAAAGAAAAACACACTTTCTTGATGGGTCTGATTATAAATTTAGCAGAGGAATCATGCATGCAAATGTATTTTAATGAGGAGTTTTTAAAGCTGGCATTAAACATGAAAATGTTAAAATAAGTACTATCCTCTATAGATTTTACTTTTAACTTAGCCCTTTGACAGTTCCAAAATGTAACACATTTTGATTCCTTCTTCCCATCTTTTCTCTCTCTCCCATCACTATTATCTCCCCCTCCTCCATACCAGTCCATTTCCCATGAGTCACAACTTCTGGTTTTGTTTTATGGCCACTCAGTTCAGCCAGGGCTATCTGCATGACCACTGGATTTGGACTACTGACTGGAGCTGGGTGGAGTCACCAGTGGGTATAAAACCTAAGGCAATAGTTTGTCAGGGAGGATCAGGGCCCCTTGGGCACCCACTCCGTTCATGCCTGACTGTGGATAGGTCCGTTCTTGTGCAGACAGTTCAGTCATGCACAGCGGCTGTGGGTTCTTGACTGCAGAGCCTTAGAGGGGATGGGACAGATGTCTTGCTTGCGGCTGAGCACTCAAATGTTACTTATTCTTAGCTCCCTGTGCAGCCACGAGTCTGCATTCACTGCCAATCACGGGAAGGAGAGGCTTTTCTGATTAAAGCTGAAAGTAGCGTTTGCGGATCGGACACCCGGGATAAAAGGGTTTCTCCTCTGCTCTCACACATCACAGCAAACGAATATGAAAATCATATGAATGGATGTGTTTTCCCCATTCAACAACCCTACGGCCAGCTCAGCAGCCATCACTGACTGGCTGTACACAGGTTCATTCTGACATTGGAGATCCACAGCTTCAGAGCTTCGTCCCCAAGACTGCCCCAGCCCAGCCCCTTCTGAGATGGCAGTCCTGTTCTATGTGAGAGAAGCTGTGTCCCAAAATGTCTTGGTGACCAGAAGCCCAAAGAAGTGGGAGGCGAGAGTTCCCAGGGCAGGGGAGGAAGGACTGTAGTTTCCTTGGCCTGCCTTTGGGCAGGAAAAGGAATAGATAGAAGGAAGGTGCATGGGAAAAGGTTGGGAATGAGACAGCTTTCAGAGCTAATGTGCCCCAGGATCATGGATTAAGAGGACTGGTAGTTCTAGTCTCTCATGGAAAGAGCCAAAGCCATGGTATCATCATCTGGGAGACATGTTTGAAAACCACAGTCCATATCCTAATGCCACAACCTCAGTCTCTGCCATTTAAGTGATGTGGACTTTCATTCTGGATATGGAAAACTGAGATAGGTTTAAGTGAAGTCGGTCTGTAAAACTCTGCAATAGAGTAAAGCCGCCACTAGTCCAGATCATGGTCATTAAAATACTGGTTTTAGGATTATGCTAGAAGCTTGTATTTTGAACTCAATTCACACAAATGTGAATACTGGTTTGGCAAAATAAGCAACTTATTCTAGGAACACCCAACCTGAGCCAGATTTGTACTGTTTACTGTTGTTGTTTTAAGCCTCCTAACCCTGACCTGAGAAATGACCCACACACGCCCACAGACTTTACTCTCCTTCTCTGTACCCGGCTTCAGTGCCTGCCCACAAGTGATACTCACTTGCGGACAGAAACAGAACAACATGCAAGGCACACTCACACAAAGGCTGGGAAATTACCTGGAGCCGGCAAGCACACCACAGAAAAAAATAAGCCTCATGGGGGTTCTTATGGTTAATGAAATATTTTCTGTTCAACATTTAGCATAAGTTGAGCATGGTCACTTGGGGAAAAGTGTAAGTATAAACCTAGCACTTAAAAAGCAGAGGCAGGAGGATTGCTGTGAGTCGGAGGACAGCCTGAGTTACCAGATTGAGATACTGTTTCAATACACCAAAAAGATAAAAAGCTCAGCAGTTCCTGGTACTTGCTGTATGCTAAGCTACGTTAGCCATCGTTTTCTGCTGTTTTTACCACCATAGAAAATATCAAAACTTTAAGAATACAGAGACCCTGCCCTATCCTCACCTACACTTTTAATCTGCAAGGTCTTGCCCATTGCCCCTTTAGTCAATTAATTGACAATGCCAGCCCTCCCTGCTCGGGTCTCACTATGTAGCCCTGGCAGGCCTGGCCTGTAACTCTGTGTACCGCAAGCTGGCCTCAAATTTGTCCCAATCCTGTCCCTGCTCTGTTGGAAGATCATTGGCCTCTGCTCCCACACCTCTCTCCACTTGAGGCAGTTTCAGAGCCTGTTGGTCTTGATCATCGGGATTACTATTACTAGGATTTGTTGCTTTGCGACTGAGCTCCCTCTTCACTCTAGCACAGGCTGGCCTGGAACTCACTCTGTAGCCCAGGATAGCCTCATATTCTCAGCAATCCCTTCAGCTTCCAAAGCACTGAGATGACACATGGTGCTACCACATCCAGCTGAGACATTCTAAAGCAATAAATAAACTACGTTTTGTTCTTTGAAAAGTAAGAAGAAATATGCATAATAGGCAGGACGTTATTTACTAGGAATGACTAAGTTTATGAGGAATGATAATTAAGTACCATCTTGTTAAAAAAAAAAGTCTGTAACCTAATTAAAGAAAACATGAATATTGGAATATAAATATATAATTCTGTCACATTCACTTATAATTATTTATTTAATATTTATCTGTGCAACAGATCATTGTGGATTGGCTCATTTTTAAAACTGTACTTTTTTTTTCCTTTTATAGTACTTTTTATACAGTTGTGCATATTAATGGGGTTCAGTGTGACATTATGTCCCGACAGTATGTAATGCTCAAATCAGGATGACTGGGCCTTTATGACATCTCAGACAATTGTCATTTCTTTGGGCCAGTAACATTCAAGATCCTCTCTACTAATTATTTTGAAATATTTGATTTAAATAGTATTTTCCTCAATATGAATTTTCAGCACAAATTTAATTTTGGTAGGCATTCAGGATAACATCTTTCACCAGGCACTGGCAATTCTAAAGCATTGCTGTGGCCACTAATTTCTTTTATCTAAGGGATAAACTTAAGTCTGGCAAACTTAATCCCACTTGAGTTCAAAGAATTTGTAGGCATGAACTCAAAGCCACTGTCACTAAATTAAAAAAAAAATTAACCAGTCTTGAAGATGAGACAGTAAGCTCTTTGAGCAAATAGTGTCTTGATTATTCAAAATGGAATGATTTTTTCAAAATTATGGGTTAATAAACATGGCTTTAGTTTCTGGCAAAGTTGTAAAATAATATTAAAAGTGCAGAGGGTAAGGAACATTGGTGATTAACTAGAGAGAAGACTCATTAAACGAATTGAATTGTGTGGAGGGTGTGGGACATACACATACATACACACACATACACACACAAATAAATATTAAAAATGAAATACAGGTTGACCTTTAAGAAGAAAACAACAGATTTCAAATCCTATATTGCTATTCTCAAGAAATCTGTGGATTTTGGAACCATGTCTCCAGAGAGATGATGTAGAAGTCAGGCAAACTAACCAGGACTCTACAGACCTGGTACAGCTGCAGTCCCCACCCCCATGCCACACAGGCTTCCAATTCCAGGCTCCAAGCTGCGAACATGCAACCATTTCCATAGGAAGCTCTCTTCCTAGGTACTCTCCCCACCAGGAATGAGGAGGCACTGGAGCAACACTGTAGTTTAGAAAGGACGAGCCCCTGAGATATGCCTGCATACCACTGTTAGGTCACTACTTCAAGCTCATCCTAGAAATCCTGACCGCTTTTCATACTCAAATCTACATCTTCCAAGATAGAATCATCTAGCTCATCCAAGTTCCGATAACAACGTTTGACTTAAAAATCAAAAGCATTTCCCCTATCCAGTTAGAAACTGTAGACAGTGGTCAAAAGAAATCCCAGAGAACATTAACTACCTCTGCCCATTGCACAAACTATTTTAGTCTCTCCATTCACAGTTTGCTGGAGTCTGTCTCTGTGCCAGGCACTTGTGGAAGAGGTGAAATCCAGACAAAAATATAAAAAAAAAAATCTGCCTTTTGGGAGACTACATCCTAGTAATGAGAAACAAAGTAACCTAAATATCAACTAGCGACAAGAGTCATGATGGGTCAAGGAGGGGAACGGGGATGGGGCTGTGACCCGAAAGCACAATCAGAAGACCTCACCAAGGAAAGCTTGAGAAGCACAGAGGAGAGGAGGGGAAGGACTCTGGAAAAGTCTGGGGAGTGTGCTCCCAAAAGGGAAGCCACCCTTGTCAAGGGCTGCGAGGATGCTCGGGGTTTCCTGAGGCCAAGGGCAGCTGGAAGAGAACTTGAAGAAAAGGAGCTGGAAGTGAGATCGATCAGCGAGAGAAAGACTGTAGGGCTGCGCTTCACCGGCTTCTGCCTTGAGACGGGGAATCAAAGGGGCTTTGAGCAGAGGGCAGGACGGGCTTTCTATTTTAAACAGCGGCTTTCTTGCTGCTGTGTGTAGAGAAGAAAGAGGCAGAGTGTCTTGTGAGGAGGCCGGCAGTTCTCCGCAGTGATGCTGATGGGGATTGACTCTAGATACAAGGACTCCATTCAAAGGCTCTCCCAGCACACCTTGAGCAGGGTGTTCTTCCAGAAGACCGTGCGCCACGGAGTTAGGTGAGAAGCTGCAGAGCGGAGTTTGGAGATGAGGAGACACGGGTGGGCTAAAACGTGCACGTGGGAAACTCAGCACACAGATATTTCAAACATGGAGTAGGATGCAACCACGAAAGGATTGATGAACACAGAGAGTTGTCCCCAGGGACAGTTCAGGGTGAGACCCAAGGTAAGGACGAATCCACTTCAGAGACTGGGTTGGAACAAGGCAAGGATCCATGAGCCTGCTGTCCTGGAAGCGGAAGAACGTGACACCAGAAGGCCTGACTAAGTGGCCAATGCCCTTCAGCTGTGTAAGAGTGAACACCACACAGGGCATGGTATGAATGACCAAGAGAATCCTGATGAGGTAGTGAGGGCAAAAGCCCACACGGAAAGGACTCGGAAGAGAAAGGGGGAGGTAGTGAAGAGGAACTCACAGTCCTCCTCCTTCAGTTTCCTCCATGATGGAATTAAATCTAGCATTGTGCCACCATACAAAGCCTTAGCTTGGATCACCAACATCCCTCCAAGGCCCCACTGCTGCAGTCACGGTCATAGCCCGCGGGGTTATCAGGGGATGGTGGAATCTTCAGGAAGTGGGATCTAATCAGAGGACGGACATCATGGTGGATGGTTTTCATGAAGATCCTGAGACCATAACCGCTTTCTCTCTCTTCTTCCTGATTGCCTATTGTACAACCTGGGGACCTGAGTTTGGACCCCCAGCACCTATAAAAATAGTACATGGCGATATGTATGCAATCCTAACACTGAGGGGTAGAGACAGGGGCATCTGTGGGGCTTGCTGGCCAGTAGTGAGTTCTGGATTCCACGATAGGTCAATAAGCATTCTCTTCTGTACCATTTCACCACGATGTACTGGGCCTGCTCCCCAGGCTCAATACAATGGGGACCAAGTGGCCATGGACTGAAACTTTTGAAAGCAATTATCACCTCCTTTTAAAAGTTGGTTTATCTCAGGTATTTTGTCAGAAAGACAGGAAGCTAATTAGTTCTTTCTAAAATGGCAAAAAAATAGCAAGATGTGGATTCTTAGGACAATGGCCCAATAGAACGAACCACGGATGAAAAGTAGCGTAAGAGGAAGGGGAAGCACCAGAGTGGTAGCTTTAATAGGATGCTACAGTCTGGATAGTAATTATTCCCTCTTGTACAATATTAGCAGGACCAGCCTTAATATTATAGATCCCAGAGGCTCAGAAGAGAGAACTACTAATGGCGAGGACTATTTTCAGGAAATAGAATCTCAGCACACCGAGCTCTATCGTCCACTTGCTTTAATTCCTCTGGCATAACATCCTTTATACACAGCTTCAGTTCTGTTCTCATGCCTAGCTCTGTTCTTGCCTGATTTCTCTCTATATTTATCTACTGTTCCCTCTGAGTTCTATCTTAATTCTGCCTCATCTAGGTCCTTTTCAGCTTGTTCTTACCCAGCTAGTACTTCCCCATCTTACTCTTCCTCATCTTCCATCTTGTCCACACGTACTCTCCTTATCCCTTTTCGTTCTCCACATTCCTCCTAAGTCTCCCAGTAATCCAGTTATAAACCCAAGAAATAGCAAGCTCCTGGTCGAGCAAGGTCACCAGGCTTGAATTCTACAGGGTCATAAAGGCAGGCAAGAATTTTCCTCAGGCAGTGACCACCAGGCTTCCAGGTTAAAACGGAGGGGTGATAAGAATCACATAGAGGGGCAGTAATTGTTAATTATCATTTGCAACCCAAAAGGGAAGTGACTAATGGGAAAATGAATTAACTAAAGGCTAATTCGGGTAATATCTAAGAAGAGGGATCTTATATGCTCCACTACATCTTAAATGTGATTGGTAGAAAATGTTAAGAATCTGTAAGTTGCTAGGTCAATGAAAGGAAATAAAACTGCCTTCTTTTTTTCCTGTGGCCCATATCTGTCCAAGCTATCTGCTGTTTTTCTGCAGGGTGGGGGAAAGTGTGCTTGGTCGCTAAGCAACCTGTGCACTAGATGCCTCTGGTGATAGTTAAAGGGAGATCTGGAACTAGAGGTAAGATTTGGGAAAAGGCACATCCGCCAGGCCTTCTCAAACAGGTAGACTGGATACTTAAATCTGTTCTTAGAGAGCACGGATGTATCTCTAATAAGGTACTTACCTCCGTCTGGGGATGGACCTGGTAGGATGCTGCCAATGACAATAATTACAGGGAGACTTGAACTGGGGTTCTGGCTGTGCACAGCTGTCAGTGCACAAGGTCATCTAAATATTCCTTTAGTAGAGGGGAAATGGTGCCCAATAAATAATGGAAAAGCTACAATAGCACATAAGAAACTCATAGCAGGAAATGGCTGATAATCAAAAGCCAAATATCACCAAGGCTCCTTGAACCATAGCTTGACCTCTGGAAGGCCCTTGGCTACTTCCAGGTATTAGCTTTGTCATAATCAGCTGAAATCCTACTTTGTATATTTTTGCAGCTTGCAGCAATTCCCCAGAGGCCAAGTGCTAGAGACTTGGTCATCAGCCTATGGTGGGGCCTACTGGAAGGAAATTAGGTCCCTGGAAGGCATGTTCTTGAAGTGGGTATTAGGACTCTGATCTTCTTACCTCTGGGCTCTCCACCATGAGGTGACCAGACCTCCTCCATGTTCTCCCTGTCATGAGGTCTGTCTACTACAAGTCCAAGTGACCACAGTCTGAAACCTTTCAGACTATGAACCAAGATAAACCTGTCCTCTTCTAACTGATCTGTCTCGGGCATTTTGTCCTAAGGGCAGAGAGCTGGTACATGGGATGTTAGCTTTGGCCAAAGGCACTGACTAGTCTCCCACAGTAAGGGGAGGAAGGAAATAAGGGGCATCTGAGAGGGTGCAGAGCAGAGCGGGGTGGGAGTTTGGAGAAGCCTTGATGCTGCATTGCCAAATAAGCAAGATACTTTTTGAGAGAAAACAGTAAGCGCTAAGATGTGCACTCGATTTAGGCAAGGAGTTAAGAACCCACAGGAGCTACACCCATGCTGTTAACAAATACATTCTTTATAACAGTTTGGACATTTCTTAAAATCTTCATCCCTTATACCCACACACTTAGAGGTGGAATAAAACGTGGGGGGAAATGAGCTGGGTCAGTCAGTCTTTCCCAATGTTCCTATCTGCATCTTTTAAAACAAAACAAAACAAAACAAAACAAACACCCCTGAATTCTAAGTAAAGATGATGAAAAATATGAAAGGAAGAGTAAATAAAACCTTCATTGTGGGAGGTGGAAGCTGGGGAGATGGCTCAATCCATCAACTGCTTATTATACAACATAGGGACCTGAATTTAGTTCCCCAGCCCCTATAAAAATAGTACATGACAATAAAAATGTAATCCTAACACTGGGAGGTAGAGATGGGAGTCTACGAGGCTTGCTGGCCAGCTAAAGTAGTTCCAAGTTCAATGACAGACCTGGTCTCAAAAAATAAGGTATAGAATAATATCCAAAGATGTCTGACATTGGCTTCTAGCCTACACAATGCAAACATTCAAGAGTGCCTGTACTTGTACAAACAAGCGCACACATATCCACCACACACACACACTCACACAAAATACCCTTTACACACATGTACACTACATATATAGTTAGATGTCTGCTTCCAAGCTCTGTTTAACCAGAATTCGTTTTTGTGTACGTATTTGTGTGGTGTATGTATTTGATGTGTATGTGTGTGAGTGCATGTTCATGTGTGTGAGTGTGGGGGTGCCATACCACACGTGTGGAGGTCAAAGGACAACCTCAGGTGTTAGGACTCAGGGTCTCTCATTGTCCACCACTGTGTACAGCAGGCTAGCTGGCCCCATGAGATTCCAGGGACCTTCCTGACTCCTCCCCACAACTCACCCATCTCTACCCTTACCATCTTTTGGGATTAAAGACACACATGATTGTATGCAGCATCATATGAGTTCTGGGAGATCTGAACTCAGGTTCTTATGCTTATATGGCAAGCCCTTTACCCAAAGCCCCCCCCCCCCAAGTAATTCCTTAGTTGCAATGAATGTATCCGTACAACTAGGTTCTGTTCCTTGCAGGTACTGTGTATGTGTTTTAGATGTATCTGTGGTCCCTCTTCAAGATCAATAACAATGTGATGTTCTCTCATCTAACCATTTCCCACTCACTAGCACATGGATGTCTTCCCCATGATGTTTTAAAGTTATAATACCTATTGAACCTCTATCAATATATGTATGAAAAATGACCCTTTTATTCCCTTAAATTATAATCTCTAAAGTGAACTTTCTAAGCCAAATAGTAATCTTCCACAAGAAATGAACATGCACAGATCTCCTCATATTCCAAATACATTCCAAGTATTTACTTAAATATCATATATGTCACACACACACACACACACACACACACACACACATACGTATATCAGTAATTCTAAACAAGCTTGTTGGATGAATTAAAGAAAAAAATAAAGGAAATATGTCAAACATGTCTGCTTGTCATCTAGAATAGTCTCTAAAAGTCCTTTCCGAATATATATATATATATATATATATATATATATATATATATAGTCAGAAAAACTATCCAGTCATGTTTTCTAGACATCAGTAAGGCACACATGAGTTTTTACTCTAAATTATCATTACGGCTAAGTACTTTCTCAAGAGTTGTTTTTTTTCCCCCAACTAGATTTTTCTCTTGATTAATTTTACTCAAATGTTCCTATTTGTAGCCTTGCCATTTATAACCTGTCTAAAGGATTATTTTTAAAAATATGCAATGAAAGACATTGGGTCTATGGAGAAAGTTCAGTGGGTACAGTGCTTGTAAAAGCATGGGGACCTGAGTTTGGATCTGGCACCCATGTAAAAAGCCAGCCATGGTGGCATGCATTTGTAATTCAAGTATCAGGAGGTGTAAGAGGAATGCTGGGGCTTGCTGGCCAGCTAGCCTTGTGATTTGGTAAGCTCCACATTCAGCAAGAGATGTGATTTTAAGAAAACAAGGTAGAGACCAACAGAAGCAGACATCCAACTCTGGCCTCCATATGCACAAGCATGCGGCTCCCCTCTCCAGAAGTTGTAACTAACAGATTAAAAAGGGAAAACTAGAGGCTGGAGAGAAAGATCAGAGGTTAAGAGTACTGGCTTCTCTTCCAGAAGACCTGGGTTTGATTTCCAACACGCACATGTGGGCTCACAACCATCTGCAAATCCAGTTTCAGGAGATCCAACAGTTTCTTCCAGTCTCTGCACTAGGATACATGTGCATCTATGCAAACAACACATGTATACACATAAAACAAAAATAAATACGTCTAAAAGATGTAATAAAGTGGGGAAGATTTTCCTATTCTTGCCTTTAACCCTTAAAGACTTGTAAATGAACGTGAGTTTAATAAGAAATCTAGGCTTCAGTCATACTACCCTTGTCCATGTTCTTAATTATTTCCTTTACTACTTAATACTTATTTCTTTTCCAAGTTATACTCATTTTTTTTGTCCAAATCAAAACTCTTATAATGTTGCATGTATCACTGGAACTTTGATTTTGTTCCATTAACCATTTTGATTTTAATATCAGACACATATTATTCATTTGGAGTCATTTTTTAACCTTGAGTTGCTCTCTCTCATTACTGTTCCCAACCTTATTACTACTTTGTCAAAAGGCATTTCGTCAAGACTCTAGGAAGTCTCTCACTGGGACTCTATTATTACCTCCACTCCATGTATATACTCTGCCCAACATTATCATCTTGCGTCTCTTTTGCTTTCACAATTAAGAGCTGTATTCTCCCATATGAAGACATGTGACTCTCAGCACCATTCTACGAGGCTTGATCTACCTAAGGTCTCAGCACTTCCTTTCATTCGTCCTCGACCCAAAGCAAATGCCAACCAACATCTGTTCAGAGAGAAACGCACTCAGAAAACACCCACACACAGACTGCGCATTGGAATCTATTGCAGCTGACTGCAAACCACACCTTTACCTCAAGAACGCAGATGAGATTTCTATGACAATCTGCCCTTCAAAAAAAATAATAATAGAATATTAGCACTCTATTCCCTTTACATTATTTGACTAAAGTGTGATGAATTTTAACATCGGAAATCATCTTCAAGAGATGGACATAAATAATAAATGGCTAAAGATCATAAATATTTCCGTGATATAAGGTAGGGATGAATATATTTATGAAATTCCCCTGAATGTTTACTAGGGAAAAAAAAATGAGACAAAGGCCTTTTTTCTTACATATTTGCCAGCCCAGCCAGTTCAATTGTCAGGCAGGCCAGAAGGTTGTGGGCCCTGTGGAGAGCCTGGGGAACCAGACGGTCAAACCATCTCCTGAAAAAAAATCACAGACTTAATGTTCTGAACAGGCCTTCAAGGCAGAAGGAGTGGAGGGTAGTCGAGCCATTCATTCTCTTCCTACCATGACAGTAAATGTTGAAATAAGGAAAGCCTGACAATCTCTGAGTAGAGGTTATGATAATATTAATTTTTAAAACGCTTATAGTCCCAAATATTTTAAACCCATAGACTGACCTGTTTACAACTCATTTTCAGTCTCTACACAATTTTTCTTTCAAAACTAGAAGCAGGGGCTCGTTAAAAAGTAAATGGTTAGCGTTTAGACTCTCCCATCCAGGAACTAAGCAGGCCGGACCCTGCCTAGCTCCCGAGAT
The DNA here is from genome assembly GCF_049852395.1 of Peromyscus maniculatus bairdii. Classification (NCBI taxonomy): domain Eukaryota; kingdom Metazoa; phylum Chordata; class Mammalia; order Rodentia; family Cricetidae; genus Peromyscus; species Peromyscus maniculatus. The sequence continues at coordinate 60,979,222 of NC_134871.1, forward strand.
CAGATGAGCTCAGGCCTGTTCAGGGTGATATGGCCACAGACGGGGGTTCAGTTACATGTGCTGGTTTTCAAATGGTCTATGTTGTACGTAACAAATTCCTCATCTGAACTCATAAACTCGCCTCCAAGTATTAAAAGTGACCTTTATATGAAAGCTTCAATCTGAAATCTCCTCCGGTTGCACAGCTACTTACTTTCCAGTTTTGCCTTGTTTTATTAAGATCATCCTTTATCTCCTAAAAGGCAGACCTATCTTTCCCACTGAGAGTATTTTACTGATAAACACAGAAAATAATTACAAGACAGGACTGGTCTAATATCACGGTTCCAGATGGCCCCTTCCTAGTAGCCATGACGACATTCTAACAAACAGGTTCGCGGCTTCACAGCTTTCTATTAAACAAACCCTCCACATTGCTGAGAAAAAAGGATTCACACACCTTGAAACTTTGTGTTGGCTCCCACTTGCTCACTAGAAGAGAAGACCCCTCTCTCACACCAACTATAGCCATCAAGATGCATGTGAAAACTCCATCTGTCTTGCTGGCTATAAGCTTAAATAAGATAAACTGAACATGGAGAGAGCACCATCCCACTTTCCAGTTACTCATTCTGTCTTCCAAAGTCGTTTAAATTGTATCACAGAAGACCAATATAAATCTATTACTAGTTATAAGTAACATTAAAATTATCAAGTTTATTTTCCTTGGCTGTAAAAAGATGTTAAGAGTATCGGCAGAGACGTACCCCCAATTACAAGCACCAACATTTATTGTCAGGTGACATTGTGGATTTGGGTGTGGATAAATGTGCATGCATGTGAAGGGCAGAGTAGAGAGGGTCTCGACAGGTATCATTCCTCAGGCACTATCGTATTGATGAAATTATTATGGCCACTCCACGTAGTTAAAAGAAAGATTTATTTAATGGGTAACTTACAAAAAAGGGAAAGGTAGGTTGTGGGGTCTGGGGAAGGTGTATCAAAGTCCAAAAGTGTTCTCTGGAGCTCTGCTCGGTCCACCTCCACCGTCTAGGGTCCTGGAACAGAGAGAGCACTCGCCCATCCAGGTCTCAGGTCTCCAGACACCTCCCCTGGCCCTGCCTCGTAGGCATGACAGTTGCCAGAGTCTCAATAGGGGTTGGAACTTCCAGATCCAAGCTGGAATGGCTACCCACTACACTATCGACTTTGCCTTTTCCTGAGACAGGCTCTCTCCCTAGCTTACAATTCACCAAGACTAGGAGAGATGGCCAGAGAGAACCTTAAGGATCCATCAGTATCCACCTCTGATCACTAGGGTTACAAGTGCCTTGTGAGGCCCGGTATTGTTTGTTCTTTCTTTTTTCTAATATGTGTTCTATCAGGTGACGATCTCCCCCATCATCTTTTTTTTTTTTTTTTTTTTTTTTTTTGGTTTTTTGAGACAGGGTTTCTCTGTGTAGCTTTGCGCCTTTCCTGGAACTCACTTGGTAGCCCAGGCTGGCCTCAAACTCACAAAGATCCGCCTGCCTCTGCTTCCCCAGTGCTGGGATTAAAGGCGTGCGCCACCACCGCCCGGCTTTCCCCATCATCCTTATGTGCATTAGCTCACTTAATTGTCACAACAGCCTTTTCTAACTGCCACTAGGCCACGCCTTTGTAGGGCTCTTAGTAACTGACACACGGCGGTAATGGCGACACAGGCTGTAGAGAATGTTTAACAACCACTGAGGCTTTGCTTTGCTAGGCATGTGAAAAAACACTTCACAAATACAAAGGCCTTTATCTTGTGGGCCGCAAGAAAATATTATGGAGATTCAGCTGGATATTACAGATATACCTAGAAATTTCAAGGTATTTTTCTAGAGGCAAGCCATTTATTATGGAATATTTGGTGTTATCCAGTTTTTAATATTTCAGCTGTCTTCTGCTATGAAATTATTATGTGCCCAAATACTTCCAGACCATTTTGGCAAACGGCTAAGTGTGGTGATATTGTGTACCTTAATAAAGTTATCTGGGGGTCAGAGACAGAGAACAACCACTATATTAAACATAGGTTTAGGCAGCGGTAGCACATGCCTTTAATCCTAGCATTCTGGAGGCAGAGATCCATCTTGATCTCTGAGTTCAAAGCCACACTGGAAACAGCTAGGCATGGTGACATACGCCTTTAATCCCAGGAAGTGATGGCAGGAAGCAAAGGTATATAAGGCGTGAAGACCAGGAACTAGAGCCTTTTTAAGCTTCTAGCTTTGAGCAGCAGTTCAGCAGAGATCCATTCAGATGAGGATTCAGAGGCTCTAGTCTGAGGAAACAAGATCAGCTAAGGAACTGGCAAGGTGAGGTGGCTGTGGTGTGTTCTGTCTCTCTGATCTTTCGGCATTCACCCCAATACCTGGCTCCAGGTTTGTTTTTATTAATAAGACCTTTTAAGATTCCAGTTACATCTGGTGCCCAATTTGTCAAGTACAAATTCACAAAAAAGCCTTTCAGGGCCCCAGCTCAGGCCCGAGCTGCATGCAGCTGGTTGTAGTGGCGCATGCTGGTAGGATTTGCTGAAGGAGGCAGAGGCAGGAGGATCCTAAGTTTGAGGCCAGCCTAGGAGACTTGCTGAGGAGAAGCTGTGGCCCGGGGCTGAGCCACAAATGGTGGTGGTGGGACCATGGAGGCAGTGGCTGCTGCTCCATGTTGCTGGCTGCTTCTCTTCATGTTGGTGACTTTGATGATGATGCTACCTGGGATGAAGGGTTTATTGCTGCTTGTTCAGAGAACAATTGCCAGGACCATCATGTTACAAGAAAGCATCGGCAAAGGTCAGTTTGGAGAAGTTTGGTAAGGCAGATGGTGGGGAGAAGAAGTTGCTGTGAAGATATTCTCTTACAGGGAAGAACTCTGGTGGTTCTGACAGGCAGACACTTATCAGACACTGCTCCACTAGGTACTAACACCTCCTACAGGGCCTAGGAGACAAGCAGGCTGTAGATGCACAGCTTTGTTTCTTGTGCAAATGAAGCTCAAACCATGCCCTCCCTTCAGGCCTAGGGGCATGGCAAAGTGATTGACTGGGGACTATAGGGCTTTCTGCATAACCAGGTGCAGTAAGAACTGCAGGAAAATCCCAGAGGAGACACAGAACCACATGGCCAGAGAGAAGGGAGGAAGACAGAGATTCTGTAGAAGGTAAGGCAGATCTTTTGTAGAGTTTATCAGGGCCAGGGGTAAGGAGCCAGGAAAGTGAGGTGGAGGACGAAGGAACAGAGGATGAAGATCAGATCAAAAGCATAGGGGCTTCCTGAAACTATGAGGACAGGAAAACTGGATACAGAGAGGAGCTGAATGTGAGGAAGCCATACAGATAGAATTTTGTCATAGAAGAATAAAGTTAACAGACAAAAGAGCATAGTGTACATGGATTCCTTCCCCTCAGATAACCCATGCCATACACAGCATTTTTCCCGGGACTCTGGGAGGAATTTTCTCAGGGCAGGAACTCGGGAAAATTCCGTTATCCTTACCTTTAATCTTCCCACAATCCTTTGGGGCAGGCACTATGTCACTCAACAGGAGAGGAAACTGGAGCACAAGGGAATAAAGAATCTGACAGGCCACTCAGCTCCTAAGCAGCCAGCCACTGTGCACCCAGGCAGTTCGGGTTCCCAGGGCTTGTGAACGAGCACTCTTCATTAATTAACTGTCACTACAGCAACGGACGAACTATGAGAGTTTCCAGCATTCAGCTACAGCATTATTCTGCTGGATATTTCACATGTTTGTCAGTTTTGCTATATATTCAAAAGATTATTATGTAAAAAGAATGCCATGGAAGGATATAAATACTATTAACACTTTATCATCTAAATCCTAAACCCATGGTCCTCTGGTTACCAGAGGAAATCAGCTGTGCTCAAAAATGATTCCTCTCAAGGAATGAAGTGTCAAATGTCAGGCCTGTGGTTCCAAGTGAATGCTGTGGTAATGAAGCTGCTCTGAGTACACATACACATCCTGCACTGTCTTTGTATAGCCAACACAGTACTGGGATCTCCTGGGCGCCTTCCTCTGCAACACATCCACATCAGTCCTTTAAGAACACAGTCTATTTTTATCTTTGCCTTCTTGAACCCAACATAGGCATCACTCATGAAATGGTTACGGACAAGATGCTGAGAGAGTTCGGAAAAGAAGCAGCAGAGAAAACAACTGTGAACAGAGAGAGAGAGAGAGAGAGAGAGAGAGAGAGAGAGAGAGAGAGAGAGAGAGAGAGAGAGAGAGAGATGGAAAAAACACATTGGGCCCTTTAGTTGTCACATCTCAGCATCATCTGTGCGGTTCAACTCCCAGGTGCCATTTCCATGGGTTCTAGGTTGGATGCCCCTAACACAGGCCCAGAGTAAGGAACCCTGCTGTGGGATGTTCTGTATACTGTAAATGTATTGCTCTGATTGGCTGATAAATAAAATGCTGATTGGCCAGTAGCCAGGCAGGAAGTATAGGCGGGACAAGCAGAGAAGAGAATTCTGGGAACAGGAAGGCAGAGTCAGGAGTCACCAGCCAGACAAAGAAGAAGCAAGATGTAAGGTACCAGTAAGCCACAAGCCATGTGGCAACTTATTGATTAATAGAAATGGGTTAATTTAAGATATAAGAACAGATAGCAAGAAGCCTGCCATGGCCATACAGTGTATAAGTAATATAAATCTCTGTGTGTTTACTTGGGTCCAAGCAGCTGCAGGACTGGCAAGTAAGAGAGATTTGTCCTGACCATGGGCCTGAGCAGGACTGGAGAAAACTCCAGCTACAGAAGCCCTTATAGGTGAACGTCAGAGCACCCAGCTTCCCTAATTGCAGGTAGCCCATGCATGAGCCCTGAGCCAGGGAAGCATGCTCCCCCCTGATCTGTTTTCCTGAGCTGAGCAGAAGTCAGTTCTAAAAACTTCACAGGGACAATTAAAAGAGTTTGGGGTTGGGGGTGGGGTGGGGGGAGCATTGTTTAAGAGACAGGGCTCAAGGAACCCGTCTTCCTACCTCAGCCTCCCTCATAGATGGTATTACAGACACACTTCCATGCCGAGCTGAACATCTCTATTACAAATGTCATGTTCAGAGGGGAAAAGAACCTGTGCAATGAGGCCGTAATGGGGAACCGGGATATGCATTTGCAGAAGGGTTAACTGGACCCTCACTTACAGCATACACACAAATAAACTAACACAGGTTGAAGACATAATACTAAAACTCCCGGAAGAAAACCTTAGGGGAAAAGCATAGGTACGACAGCTTGGGCATGATTTCTTGGCTACCACAGCAAAAGCTGAGGCAACAATCAGAATGAAAACAGGCAAATGGGAGGAACATCAAGCTTAAAAACGGCACAAAGGGACTAGAGAGATGGCTCGGTGTCTAAGAGCATGTAGTGCTTTTGTTGAACACCCAAATTCACTCCCCAGTACCCATGTCGGGGACTCACCAGTGTCTCACTCCTGGTCCGGTGGATCCAGTGTCCTCTTCTGGACACTGTGAACACTTCCATTCACACATGCACATCCTCACACATATAAGCAAATAAAAATCAAATAAACTTTAAAAAATAAACAAAAGACTGCACAAAGAATACAACCACCAGAGTGAAATGGCAACTTGTGAGATGGGAGAAAATATATATATTTCTCTCTCTCTCTCTCTCTCTCTCTCTCTCTCTACATATATATATATATATATATATGTATATATATATATATATACATATATATATATATATATAAAAACCTACAACCTAACAAAAAATAACCCAGTTAAAAAACTAGAAGTAGAGGCACAAATATCAGGAGTTCAAGGCTAGCCTCAACTACATAGCAAGTTTGAGGTCAGCCTGGGTTACAGGAGACCTTAAAAAAAAAAGTGGTATACGATTTGGATACTTTCAAAAAGAGACCTACATATGACCAACATGCATATGAAAAGTTTTCAGCATTGCTAATTATACGAGAAATGTAAACTGTCCCTTGATTAGGATCCCCACTATCAAAAGAAAGGAAATCAGAGGCGCCAGTTCATACACAAATGACTGAAATGGTGCACTGTGGGAATTCGAGCCAGTGCAGCCTCCGTGGAGAAGAGTGTAGAGGTTCAGCAGAAAATTGAAAATAGGACTACCATCTGTCCTGGCAATCCTATTTCTGGATGTGTATCCAAAAGAATTCAGAGCAGGATCTCAGCCAGATCCCTGCACTCCTGTGCTCACTGGTCAATTATGCACCACAGCAAAGACACACACCCAACCCAAATGCCATCAGCGGATGAATGGATGAAGGAGATTCTACCACACATACAAACACACACCAGGGGGTTATAACAAGGAAATCCAACGTGGATAAACCTCAAGAACTTTGTGCTATGTAAACTAAGCCAGTCACAGAAGGACAAAGAACAAATACTGCAGGAGTCCATTTATAGAACGTGAAGTCATCAAAACCATAAAACATAGGGAGGTGGTTAAAGGGGACATAAACTTTCAGTTTTACAGGATGAAAACTTCCTAGCAATCTGGTGTGTGACATGTAAACATCCCCCACACTACAAACTACACACCTCAGAATGGTCAATGTGGTAAATTTAATGTTTAGTATTATCACAATTTTAAATTTTATTTATATTTATTTGTGTGTGTGTGTGTATATATACATTTGTTATCACAATTTAAAAAAATATCACATTAAAAAAAACTGCTTTGATGGGGCTTGAGAGAGGCTCAGTGGTTAAGAGCACTGGCTGCTCTTTCAGAGGATCCACAACTGGTTCCTAGCACCCACATGGTGGCTCACAACTATCTATAACTCCAGCTCTACATGATCCAGTGCCCTCTTGTGAGCTCTGTGGGAACCAGGCATGCATGTGGTGCACAGACATCCATACAGGCAAAAGACTCATGCATATAAAATGTAAACTTTTTAATTGTTAAAAGATTTGAAAATATTAATTAAAGGGAATCTACTTTGAAATAAAAATTAATGTTCCCATGGGATATGGCAAAGAACAGTTACATCAGACTCAGAGAGGATGGTCACTACACTGTGGTTCAGCACAGACACACCCTTTTGGGGGGATGTGAACTATTCCCCAGGGCTCATGTGTTTGAACTTGGGTCCCAGCTGGTGGCTCTGTTTTGGCGGTGGTAGAATCTTAGAAGGTGGAGCCTCACTGGAGACAGTAGGTCTCTGGGTGCTAGCATTGAGGCTTTAGAGCCTGGTCTACTTCTTGGTTGCTCTTCGTTTCCTTTATTGCCTGGTCCGCTTCCTGGTTCCTTCCTCCGAGAATCCCAAGGAAGATGCTACAAGGGGCTGGGATACTAATCTGAGGGACATCAAATGAATCTATCTACACCGAGCTCTTAGTCCATTCACTTTATTCTTCTAAGTCAAAATCTCTCTACACAGCTTCAATTCTGTTCTCATACTTAGCTCCTCTCTGTCCCTTCCTTTCCTGTCCTCTCATCGTTCTAAGTTCCTTCCATCTTCCTTCTCCTTCCTCTCTTTCCAGTCCAGTCTAAAAAACCCATACCAATCCGAAACTCTCTGGTTCCGCTGCTTTCTTAAGTCAGGGCAAGTCTGCTCTACAACTAGCTAGGAAGACTGCATCATAGCTTGATGCCCCTGGTATGACAAGGCCCTTTTTGTTCTGAGCATTGTTCGAGAGGGAAGTCTAGAGGTGCAACTTGGGCTGTGGAGGAAAGGAGGGTCTAAGCTTAATTTGCACAAGAAACAAAGCTATGTACCTAACACCTACCTGGTGTAGGTGGTGTCTCCATATGAATGTTTACCTTAATTCAGGAGACTAGCAGGTGGTCTGGAATGCTTATTCCATCTGCCCTTTGTCCTTGGATGTTAGAGAGGTATCTCAGATAAAATGCTTTTGCCAGAGATGGCCCTAGCCTTGGATGCTTGCTAAAGGAGATAACTACAGAAGGCAGACATCTGATTCTAATGCTAAAAAGGGTGAAACAAAAGCCTGGAAAAAGGAAGTCTTGCCTGTGTCACAGTTGGGGGAAGGATCCAAATACCTCAGTTGTATAGGAGAAAGAGTGCCCAATGAACGATCTAGGAATGGAAAAGCTACAACAGCACATGAGAAATTCATAGCAGGAAATGGCTAATATTCAAAAGCCAATATCACCAAGACTCCTTAAGACTTGGCTTCTTCCAGGTCATAGTCAGTTGAATTCCTACTTCATATTTCTACATCCCACAACACTTCCTGGTCCCCCTAACGTCCCTTCCTCACTACAATTTACTACATCCTCAAATCATAAACTTGAATAAACTCTTCCTCCCTTGAATTGCTTCTTGTTAGGAATTTATTTGATCACAACAATGAGAAAAGTTAACTGATAGACACTTCGAAACCCAACCTCTTAGATGCTGTATTGTCCTACCTAGTAGCTCTGCGGCGATGAGGAAATCACTCTACCTTTTCTGCCAAAATATTTCCATCTTAAAAGCAGCAGTTACAGTCTCCTACTCAATTATTGAGAAGACTACATGAATTTGTATACGGCATGCAAGAAGTGTAAGCATTCAATGAACTATCAATCCTTAGATGTGATATTCTGCCATGAAAAATGACTGCCTAGACTCAGAAAAGAGGGACATTGAAGGCAATAAGGACCAATGCTAATGCAATGCCACTAGTCTTTGGTGACACACCTTCACACTGCATAACTTGTTAAAAAATGAGCTTACTCTGTGTAGCATATGACACATACTGCTCACTACACCCCTCCAAACTGTAGTACAGAGTTAATAAAAGGTGTATCTGTCCCTGACACACACACACACACACACACACACACACACACACACACACACACACAACTGAGGGAAACAAGTTTTAAAAGTGGAAAATTTTGAGTGTTTGAGTATAGACGTTCCTCAGGACAAGGGACATTGTTCTATCACGAGCATCAGCTGATATTAGAAGTACAGCTATTAATTATAGGCTGGCTGCTGTATTAGTCTATCACCAGGATGAAGTTAGTTGACTCTGCGCTTGCATCACAGAAAAGGGAAATAGAGAAGTCCCATGAACAACTGAATATAACTCATGTTAATGACCACCTTACTCACTTGTGGAGAGTGTTCTCATGCTACAGACAAACAGAATCAGGCCATAATCCACCAGGATTCTGCAAGGTCAAACTCTGTGCCAACAGATGGGACAAGGAAGATGTGAGATGGTTAGCATGTGTGCATGCATGCAAGGAAACACTGGAGTCAAGGAGAGTTCCATGTATACATGTTTCATACCAACTGGGAAAATAAGACCAATAGAATACAGAAGTCCAACTTAAAAAAAAAAAAAAAAGAACACTCTGAAAACAACTTTTTAAAAAGTGTAAAAAAAAACAAACAAATTTTACCATGCTGTCATCCCCACAGAAATATTTTTATATTAGCTGCTTATTTGAAAATCCAACTGCTTCAGGATAACTATGCTCAGCCTAATGAAAAACATCTACATTAATCGCCATATTGTATGGCATTTATTTTGATCAAACAAGGTTTTACATTTGTTTACAGTAAGGAATAGGAATTTAAAGAGGCAGTGATACTTCTGAAAGGATTGCTCAGTAGGCTATACAAACTCCAAACTGCAAGAGGAAGCTATAAATGATATTCTAGCAGAAGTGCTGACAGACTGGGAGGGAAACTCAGGTAAATTTGAGTTCCACAAATCTGATGCTATGTAAACGGCTGTGATGTCAGAACAGTCCAAACAGTAGTGAATCTCAGAATTCCAGCACCTTGATATTCCCTACAAGAGCACTAAGACACCGGTTATCAGTTGTGGTGAAGGCCGGCACCAGGGCCAGAACTCGTCTGCATGCGTGGTTATAGTGCCAGGTTCTTAGACTCTGCTGTCTCTAAACATGATAAGCATGAGAAACACCAGGACAGAGAAAATAATAAAACAAGTGAGCAAATTCTCACATTCTTTCACTAGATTTATTTTCATTATTTTTAAGCATATGTAAGGAGGGGAAGTATGTGTACATACATGCAATGCCCAGAAAGGCTGGATTCCCAGGCACTGATGAACTGTCCAACGTGGGTGCTGGGAACCAAACTCAGGTCCTCTGAAAGAGCAGTATACATTCTTAACTGCTGAACCATCCCCCCTCCAGCCCCTCAGTCATTTTATTTTAAAACATTATTATAAGTATACCCCAGTTTACAAAAAATATCAAAGAATAAAGACACCTACAAAAATGGACTTTGTGTGAGGGGCACACCTAAGTAAGATTATTCTGTTAATTTCAGGGATCAAACATATGTGTCCTGTTCGAACTGAATCTTCAAGTTTGAAAATGTAAAAAGCAGGGGCAATAATAAAGTCTGCTTTCTGTGCTGAATGAGGCAAAACGAAAAAACTTAAAGTGTGCTCTGTGAACAACAGCACTCAGGACATTATTTTGCTACAGCTCACCAAGAAAATAGATTTCTCTACAAACCCCCCCCCACCCCCCAAAAAAAGCACAAATACCCTTTCTTTCTAATGCTTATCTTTAAGATTCATTGAACACAGATCAGTAAGGACTCTACCTATGGTCAACAGTTTTTTTCCTTTTTTAAAGATCTCTATTGAAGAGACCAATAATGGGGCTTCAAAGCGTTGTTCAAGTATTCTCCACTTACTCCACGCTCCCCAACTCCGCAAAGAATTTCTGGCTCTGAAGATCTTCCAAGAGACAAGAAAGTAGGGAAGAAAGAGAGAAGAGCTACAAAGCAGAATGGAAAGAGGCAAGGGGGTTGGGGAAGCTTCATGGAGTTACAGCCATGGCTGGAGCCTCGGTGGCTGCAGTGTTGGACCTGCACACACAGCCAGCCTCTAAACAGAGTCTGGCTGCCCACCCAGGCAGATGATCCCCTCAGTCTTTCAATCAGCCACACTTCAAAGCCTGACTTTCCCGTGCCTTCACGCCCACAGTGAGCTCCACTTTAAATGTCTAGTAAAGGCAAACAGAAAGAAAGACTTTTAAGATCTTGCTCACTGAATCCTGATTTTATATCTATGACCTTTGCATGTAACTGCTGGAAAGTTTCCACATCCAGCAACAGGAGACCTGGACAGAGGTAAGAGGATTAGATGAGACAGCATAAATAAAGAATTCTCCTGTGCCCGGGACCTACAGGGTAGGAAATCAGCACTTCCTCACTTCCTGCCTGCATCATCTGCTGGACTCCTACTTAGCTTTCAACCTCAACCTTAAACATTGCTTCTGTCAAGTCTTTCTTAATTCTGTATCAGTTGAAATGTTATCTTTAGTTGTGTATGAATGTGTCTGTATGGGGCTATGTGCATGTGAGTGCCTTGTAGCAACCCCAAAGATTCCCTGAAGATGGAATTATAGGTGGTTGTGAGCTGCCAGACATGGATGCTGCTAACTGCCTCAGCAAGAGCAGATTATGCTCTTAACCACTGAGCTGTCTCTCAGGCCCCTCCAGGATCTTTTCTATGTGAGCAACCAAAGCCGTCAAGAGCCTGCTCTCCCCATTTCTATGGCACTTTAGAGAACCCTCTATTGCTTTGTAGTCGCCTATTAACATGGCTTCCTGCTCCATTTGAGAATAAACACCTCGAAGGTGGGGCTTAAATTTAGCTAATTATTCCCTACCCCAGATCTGACAGAATTGACCATGAAGAGATGAAAGAATGATTTCATTAAAGCACTAAAACCTTTAGATGACCCTTCGGGTATTTTCATAATGCACTCAATTTTCTTTTTCAAAGAACAATCTTAAATGATTGGCAGCACACCAGCAAGGGACGCTGTAGTTTGTTTGTTTGTAACATTTCTGATCATCAGTCATTCAAGCGTTCAACATGTTTCTTCTCTGCTCCAGGAACACAAATTTGTAAATCTGAACAAAATTAACAGAGTCCCTGTTTCGAAGGGCCTTACATTTCCCCAGGGTAAATGAGGAGAAAGGATATTATGGAGGACTTGTCTAGAAATGGCACAAAACATATTTGGTTATTCAACATTTACTAAATTATCACAGGATAAAACAAAACAAAGCAAAAAACCCTGCTGACCACATATAAAGATCACCTGTTTTAAAAGACCACGAGATAAGTCCAGATTTAGTATACTAAACAGACAAAATTGATGTACTGTCTCCCACAACATCAACAAAACACTCCCATTAGGGACCCATTTCCCTGCACCTTCTCTTGGAAGGCTAGTGATCTATGAGTCCTGCCTAACCACTCCTTTGAACTTGAAGTGGTTTTTCTGAGTTTTATGGATCCTGTGTCAAAGACTGCTTATGACATCACACCTGTCCTTGTTCTCAAAGCTACCACAGGTCCTGCTTAGCTGTTCTCACAGTGTGGTCTCTCCTTCCTCAAGTACATGATCCATTTCCTTCTGTATGCACTACCTTGCTTCAATGGCCATTGCTCAAATCCTCCTTTCCTGTCAATTTGTTATTTCCATCAGTTAGCTGCTCTTCCTAAGGCAGTGGTTCTGAACCTGTGGGTCAAGACCCCTTGGAGGTGGTGATTTCACTTATTAGACATATCAGGAAAAAAAAAAAAAAGAGGATGAGGACATAAGGGAGGCTATGTATCATCCCAAGCAGCATCTGGGGATGCTGAGAACAGTCCATGGCAGGTTATTTATCGAACGGTCCCACAGGCAGGGGCCATTGCCACACAGAGATTGAATGCCCACTGGCTTGTCTGTTTGATGGCCATTAGGGCCTTCAATTACAATTCATAAAAGTAGCGAAATTACAGTTATGATGTAGCAGTGAAATAATGTTATGGTTGGGGGTCGGCACAAATGAGAAACTGTATTAAAGGGTCGCAGCATTAGGAAGGTTGAGAACCCCTGTCCTACAGGGATGACAGCCAATTCTACCTGCCTCTTTTTTGCAAAGCTGACTAGAGTCTGCTCTCCTCATAATTCCGTATCTTAGATCTATCTGAAAGGACCCTGACGAGGCCGTGGGACTCTCAGGCAAGAATCAACATCATGCTTCAATTTTCATCTGATACTCAGAAGTCTCACCGAGACACATCTGCAAAACATCAGTCTCGAAACATAAGCCTGGGAGCTAATCATGAGACCTTGCTAACTAACATGCTATTTGTATGCCAGGGAAAGAAGAGGGTGAGGGCATCAGGGAGGACATGGATCCCAAGCAGATGATTCTGGGGAGGCTGAGAACAGTCTAGGCAGGTTATTTATGGAAGGGTCCCACAGGCACAGACCTTGGCTACACAGAATGTCCACTGCTTTGTGTTTGGTAGTCACGTGGACCTTCTTTTACCAAATCCACATTTTACAGAGAGCCTTGCCTAGTGTCAATAATTTAACAGTAAAAGGAAGGTCAGTGATTTGAGATACAAGGAGAGTGAGCCACGGTTTAGGCTCAGGGCTCCGACAGGCAGAGTGGAATGAGTTTGCTTCTCCCTGAACCTGTCTGGGAGGGTGAAAAGCAGCCACACCAAATAGCAGTGAGTGGTTGGCTCACGGAAACTCCAGACATTCATCTAGCCTGCCCATAAGGAAGCAATACTTCAACAGCACCCTAAAGGAAACCGAATTATGACAGGAAACACTTTAAAAAGAAAAAAAGCATCATCAGTGTGATTCGGAAAACTGCCAGTGAGATTTAAATCACAAATCCCCATTTTCCCTTAAAAGTGCTTTCTAACAACACTGGGTACATCCCAAACAGCTTCCTCTGCCAAGAGCTCACCAACAGTACCTCCCCGACTCGGCAAGAAGGTTGAAAAAAAAAAAAAATCAATGCCCAGAGAACCCAAATCTCTTCATTTCTAGAGTAAATTACAAGTATTTATCTTGCTGGGCATTTATCCACAGGAGTTGCTCCTAAATGAATTTAGGAAATGAATATGACCTTTAATAGATAATCTGGTTCCCAAATGGGAAAAAAAGCAGGAAAGGCAAAACAAGAATGGTGAATATTGGCCCAAAGTAAAAGTTCTAACGGGGGCGGGGAGGAAGAAGGGACTTCATCTAGAAAAGAGGAAAGGCTGAAAGTCAACCAAAAAGTACAAAGCGAAAAGAGAAAATCTTATTCTATCTATTGGAACGATGGGCCACTGCAGAAGGGATGGAACTGGAACGTAGCCGAGATTTAGGAGTTCAAAACTCCTTGACTCTACAAATTATTGTATTCTGCCTAAAGCTGTCTGGGCTGAACATCTTCAAAGAGGGCTGGCTGGTTGGTAGTAGGGAAACCACTCCGGGGCATGGCAGGGGATGGAGACCCTCCTAAATTCAACAAGCGGCCTCAGGTTAGGCCGGATCAGGGGAAAGCTGGGGTTTCTGAAATTGCTCCAGGCTGTCCAGCGCGGACTGACCCGCGGGCGACCGCAGATTCCACGTGGGAATCCGGGGAGAAGGGAGCGCATCCTCCACAGCCACCAACCAGGGCGCTCGCGACACCGAGCCCCCGAAGAGCCGCGAAGCCGGGGAGTGCAGGGGGGAGAGAGGGGGGAGGTCAGTGGGGCTCGCGGGCGCGGCCACTCACCGATGCCGAGCCCCACGACCAGGCGGCCGGCCAGCAGCGTCTCCTTGTTGGCGGCGGCGGCCAGCACGGCGGAGCCCGCGGTGCACAGGGCGCTGGCGAGCAGGATGGCGCTGCGCCGGCCGAGAGCTCCGTTCAGGGCCCCTCCGGCCAGCGCCGCGACGGCGGCCGCGCCCACCGCGCCCGACACCAGCAGCTCCTGCCACATCGCGCCCAGGCGCATCTGGCGCCGCAGCAGCAGCATGGCCCCCGACACCACGCCGGTGTCGTAGCCGAACAGGAAGCCGCCGAGCGCCGAGAAGGCGGCGGCCGCATAGACGAAGGCGGGGGTCTCGTCGCGCTGGAACTGCCGGCGAGCGGCGCGCTCCAGCTCCGCGCCCTGCAGGCTGGTGGCCGACTCGGCGGCCAGCAGGCTGCGCTCCCCGCCCGGCGCCCCCGGCTCCGGCTGCCGGCGGCGCCGCTCGCCCATCAGGCTGCTCAGGCTGCGCAGCGTGTACTCCACGTCCTCGCTCGCCTTGCGGGACATGGAGGGGGACAGGCGGGCACCGCCGGGGCGGCTGCGGGGAAGTTCCGTGGGGCAGCGCGCACTCACTCGCGGCCAGCTGCTGAGCCGCCCGCCTTTGCAGCCTCTGCTCGGCTGGCGCTGCGAAGCGGTCGGGGGCGGGGTCGTGCGTCACTTGGCCGTTTAGAGGGGCGGGGCCAAGTGGAAAGCACCTCCTTTCGTGGGCGGGGCGAGGGAGGAGCTCCTCCTGTGGGCGCGGCCCACCTTCCTCGGTGGGCGGGGTCAAGCGGCAGCCCCCCCCCCCCCAGGCCGACTGTGCTCTTGCTGGAGGCTCCGGTACCTGTACCCCGTGAAGCCTGCCTGGGGCTGCAGCTGAGCTGCCGGCCTGAGTGTGAAGGCCCACAGGAGACCGTGCATGAGGTAAAGGTCTCTAAGCCGTACTGCCCGCCTTCCAGCCATCTGAGGTGGGCAAGGCTGGAGCTACCTGACACCCACCTAGGTCTGTCCTGTTTGAGTGGGTGTCCTACTGCTCTCCTGCAATTAGTTTATTTTGGAGCAGTTCAGAACCGCGTTCTCCTGGTTTCTCTAGTTTCTTTTCTCCCCGCTAGTCCTTCCTCAGATTCTGCCCTTCTCAAAAGCACGTTACATCTTGACTCTCTGAGGATAGAGGTAACTTAACCTCCCAAGTGAGTCCCCGACTTCTTCCTGTGGATTCCAAGGGAAAGGCAAGTTTAGGCTGCTCTTACATAACCAGCTGATTCCAAGTGGAGCAAGGAAACCTGAGAATCTGATTTGTGATGTGACAGGCAATTGCCACCTTCCTCGCCCAGCCCAAAAGAATACCTTCTCTCCACAATCCCCGCTGCTGCCATTGATTTGGAGAACTTATTTTAAACGCTCCATTTGCCTGAGACAAAGTAAGTTCAAATCGTTTGAGGACGATTATTTTGATTGCTAGTTGCCAACTGTTGGTTGGTTTGAAAACCGCGCCTCCCCTTGATTTAAATATTCTGTAAATTATTTTATGTTGCTGCACTTCAGAAGCTAAAGACTAATCAACCATCTTTTTGATGCAGTCTCGTTTTTCTTGCATGGGCCACCAGATTTAAATGAAAAATAAATTTAAGATCCATGGTTTCCATCAACAATTCCCACTCTCATTTAGCTACCTTCTTTGAACAAGTTTCTTATTTTTTCAGGTGAGGAGGGGTGTTGGTTCGAGACATGGTTTCTCTGTGTAGCTCTAGCTGTCCTGGATCCGTAGTCCAGTCTGGCCTGGAACTCTGCCTCCATGAGTGCTGGGATAAAAGGTGTGCATCACCACCGCCCAGCTGAACAAAAGTTGTTTAGCATGAGGCCTATCCATGAAGTCCGAGCCTGTTTGCTTTAGAGAAAAGATTTCCGTCATTCCTATTTCACTATGAAGTTATAAGACTTTGCCAAAGTCGGCTTCACTTTGGCTATGAGATACCATAGCTCCGTAATATCTCACTTTCCAGCAATGAAAAAAAAATGGGAAAACGTGAGCTCAGAGGAATAACCTTAAATGTATTGTGTAGCTTTAAAGCAAGGCCTTGTCCTCTTCCCAGGGGGAGATTAAACACAGCCTTAGACTCGGGAACAAGGAAATCTAATACTCTGGCTACAGAAGATCCAGGTGAGAGCTTGCTTGCCTTTCTGAGATGATTACAGCAAAACTGTGCCCCCTGGTGGTCAGCCGATTCATGTGCCTTCCACAGGGAAGAGCTCCCCAGACGAGGCCAGCTAACAGTTTAGTTTCTTCCTGTTGAGATAAAGCAAGCTGAGCTTTCAAATCCAGCTGGTATGGTGAACACTGTGACTTTCTTCACTAACCACTTCAAATTCAACGTTGGGGGTTCCAGAACACTGAAATAACTACTCCTTAAAATGATCTAAACATGGTACCTTTTATTCCTGAGATTAGGTTACCTCAAAAGGAAATGTGGCATCCGTAACACATCAGAAAGCCAAACAGTGCTCTTCTGGGCTCTTGGGAGGAACTAAGTTAAATTAGGTACTGTGGTAGGAAGTTTTCCTGGGTCCTGCTCAGTCCTGCAGCCACTGGGACCCAAGTAAACACACAGAGGCTTATATTGCTTACAAACTGTATGGCCCAATGGCTCAGGCTCCTTGCTAGCTAGCTCTTACCACTTAACTCAGCCCATTTCTATTAATCCATGCATTGTCACATGGCTTCGTGGCTACCAGTACTTTCACATCTTGCTTCTCCTGGCAGCAGCTTGCAGCGTCTCCCCACTCTCCTTCTCCTCTCTCTCCAGTTGGACTGTACTGCCTAACCCTATCCTGCCCTGTCATAGGCCAATGCAGCTTTATTTATCAACCAATCAGAGCAACACACATTCATAGTGTACAGAAAGACATTCCAAAGTTTAAGAACATTATTAACTCATTCCCAAAACACTGGGAGCTACCATAGGAGAAGAAAATAAGAGAGTTTTGGATATACAGCTACACATTCTGAACATTCAGCAGAGACATTGATAATTGACCCAGTGAAAATGCTTGTTGGGCTGAAGATGTGATTATAGAATGCTTGCCTAGCATGCATCAGCCCCCAAATATTCAATTCCTTTTTTTTTTTTTTTTTTTTTTTTTTTGGTTTTTCGAGATAGGGTTTCTCTGTGTAGCTTTGCACCTTTCCTGGAACTTGCTTTGTAGACCAGGCTGGCCTCGAACTCACAGAGATCCTCCTGCCTCTGCCTCCCGAGTGCTGGGATTAAAGGTGTGTGCCACCACTGCCTGGTCCAAACTCAATTTTTAATGCCTCATACACAAAAATGATGGGGCCATTGATCCCAGGGATGAGGGAAGGGATGAGGAGTTGGGAGCACAGTATTATGCTTGTTGAATGTTTATATTTAGTTACATGAGCAGTCTTCCATATATATATATATATATATATATATATATATATATATATATATAGTAATAAAGATAACCACCTCTAAAAAAATCCTTCCAAGGTGTGGTGATTTGAACAAGAATAGGCCCCATAGGCTCATATGTTTAGAGACTCTTGCCTCAGTTGGTGGTGGAACTGCTTGGGAAGGATCGGGTGGCATGGCTTTGTTGGCGGATGTATGTCACTGGGAGTGAGCTATGAGGTTTCAAAAGCCAATACCACTTGAGATTCCATTTGACTCTCCCTCTGCCTCTTGTCTGTGGGCCAGTTGTAGGCTTCCTGCCACTGGCCCAGCCATGCCTGCCTGCCTGCTGCCATGTGCCCCGCCATGATGGTTATGAACTACCCTTCTGGAACTGTGAGCCTCAAATTCAATGCTTTCTTTTGTAAGTTGCTTTGGCCATGGTGTTTTGTTATGGCGGGGGGGGGGGGGGGAAGAAATGACATGCAAGACATCTTTCTCAGAGACATTTCTATGAAATACGTATGTTAAGAATTTTATGTTTGTAAGTGTATGTGTATACCTATACATGCATATGCACACAGTAAAGCAGAACTTGTGTTTGTTTTTGTTTATTGAGGGTTGCAAGAAATTAAAAACCCAAATCCAATGGGGTGAAGTCAAGAATGTATTGGCTTTTGTCTCTGAAAAGTATCTAGTAATTACAGACGTATAGGATTCAAAACTCAGGGTCTCACTGTGGTAGTGAGAATGAGAAGGTCCCCCAGAGGTTCATATTTTTCAATATTTGATCCCTAGCTGGTGGAACTCTTTGGGGGAACTTAAGGGAGGAGGTGTGTCACTGGGGCCAGGTATTGCATTTTCAAGAGTTTTTTTTTTTTTTTTTCTACTACCACCACTACCCCTGCATCCTATGTGTGGATCAAGATGTGATCTCTCAGTTCCAGCTAGATGTCTCCCTGTCTGCTGCCCTGCTCCCCACCATGATGGTCATAGACCCTCACCTTCTGAAACCCCAATAAACGCTTTCTTCTTTAAGTTGCTTTGGTCATAATGTTTCATCTCAGCTACAGAAGAGTCACTAAGACATTTCCCATTCTCCTCTGCTTCTTTTGACTGCAGCTGATTTCTCAAATTCCACGTAGTACTCAAAAGAATACAAGCTCCAAACCTGTTATCTTTTCCACTCACGTCAGAGAGAATGGGAAGAAGGTCGGCTTCCCTAAAGCCCTGGCCAAATTCTTATTGTATCTCACTGAATATGGCAATTGAGGAATGCTCTCTGAGAGGTTGCAGTTTGATGAGGATAGGGTTAAAACCAGTCAACATCTACATGTTGAGATTGAGTAAAAATAATCTCTATGTGGCAGGTGTGGGGGGGGGACAGAGATTGTGAGAGGTTGTGAGATTTCAAGAGATTGTGAAAGATTCCAAATGAATGGTATCTTAGCAGATACTAACCATGTATGTGATAGCTCTTGTAGAAAAAAACATCATGAACTAAAATGAAATCTATAAAACCCAATAAACATCAGGTAGGAATAAACACTTCAAAAATCTTTGAAAAGCAAATCTTTACAAATTGCGAGTCTCTGTACTTATCACTATCTATTGCAAAAAAAAAAAAAAAAAAGGTTCTCTGATGAAAGTCCAGAGATACGCTAATATGTGTGTATAAAGATAACAGCTTAGGGGCAGTTAATAGACTTCTCCCCAAGGCTGGGGCACCATCGTAGAAGAGGGGGAAAGAAGATTTTAAGAGGTAGAAGTAGTGTACATCTGTATCAAAACATTATTTTCTGGACAGGACAACGCCATTGTACAGATGAACTCACAGTGGCTGTGACTTCATAAGATCTATATAAGATCAAGACACACAAAATCCCAGCACAAATGGTGTGATGGTTTCAATGAAAATGGTCCCCGTAGGCTCATATGTTTGAGTGCATGGTCCTCATTTGTTGGAACTGCTTTTGGGAGGATTATGAGGCATGGCCTTGTTGAAGGAAGTATGTCACTAGGGGTGGGCTTTGAGGTTTCAAAAGCCCAAGGCAGGCTCAGTTGTGGTCTTTCTCTGCCTTCTGCCTGTGAATCGTGATGTAAACACTCAGCTACTGCTCCAATACCATGCCTGCCTGCCTGCCTGCGAGCGTTCTCTCTGCCATGTTCATCATGGACTAACCCTTTGGAACTGTAAGCCAGCCTCCAATTAAATGCTTTTTTTAAAAATAAGCTGCCTTGATCATGGTGTTTCTTCACAGCTGTAGAATAGTAACTAAGGTAGAAATGGAGGGAGGGGCTCATGAAGTAGCATCCCTAGCTGAGAAGCTATTAGCAATTGATGGCTAATGGGGGGGCAGACAATAAGCTTTCTTCAAAGATGGAGACCCTGAGACTACCCATGATGGTCCTATATCCAGGCACATACGGGCAGCACTAAGTGGATTCAGTGAGTTTTAATAAACAGATAGCATGTGAACTTGGGAAGGAAAATCGATGGGGGTGGGACAGGGGATAAACTGGAGGGGAGAGACTGGGAGGTAGATTTTATCAGAACACATTATATACATATGGGAAATTCTCAATTAAAAAAAAAAGAAAATCTTGACAATCATGAAGCTAAAAACTAAGTCAATAATGTACTTATCAATTAGCAGTCCTTGATCTTTGAAAACTGCTTAGGCTCTTCACAGGGAACTAGAAAAGTTATATTAGTAGTAGCTTTTCCAAAATAAGTCAGTAAATAACTAAAAAGAAAGCTTCCCATTATGAAAAAATTACTCCTCAAAATACAATGCAGGAAAAAAAATGCATTTGTGAACTGAAGAGTTAAGACAATTTATTTTCTCTAAATTATTGATTTATCGCAAAATGTTTGGATGAGCATAGAAAAACTCCATAAATAAGATATTGTCACTAGCTAATCATGACAGATCTCCCTCGGGGAATGATTTGGTAAAGAAATGAGAATGTAATCATGCACAGACAAGAAAAGCAAAGTCAATTCTTCTGCGGGATCTTTGTTTTCCAGAACGGTGATGAAATTTCCATGCAGGAGCCTGAGGGTAATCACAGTTGCTTCTCATAGACATACCAGCTAAGTGTACCCTCAGCCTCCAATTACTATGGTGATGGATGAGAAACTCACAGTGTGAAAAACAGAGGGAACACAGTCAACTAGCATATATAGCATTCACAGAATTATTAGTGTTTCTGTATGCTTTGTTTTTTCCAGACAGGGCAATGCTATGTATCCCAGGCTAGAACAAAATACTTCATCTTCTGGCCTGGCATATGTCACTTAAAGATGTAAAAATCCCTTTTTATATTTAAAAAAATGCATTAATTTTAAGTTTAAGTATGCAGCAGTACTGCTTTGTGACCCCCTCTGTGTGTTATTTATTTATTTGTTTGTTTGTTTATTATTTATTTATTTATGTTATATGGTATCTTAGTTTAGGTTTCTGTCGCAGCAATGAAACACCATAACCAAAGCAATTTGGGAAGGAAAGAGTTTATTTCAGCTGACACTCCCAGGTAAGAGCTTATCACTGAGGGAAATCGTGGCAGGAACTCAAACAGGGCAGGAACCTGGAGACAGAAACTAACAGAGTCCATAGAGGGGTGCTGCTTACTGGCTTGATCATCGTGGCTTGCTCAGCCTGCTTTCTTCTAGAACCTAGGACCACTAGCCTAGGGATAGCATCACCAGCAATGGGCAGAGCCCTCCCCCAATTGATCACTAATGAAGAAATCCTGTACCTGGATCTTATGGAGGCATTTTCTCAGTTGAGATTCCCTCCTTTCAGATGACTCTGGCTTGTGTCAAGTTGACATAAAACTAGCCAGGACATATGGCCTCTTGCTGTAATGACCTAGTTGGACTGGAACTTGCTAAGTAGACAAGGCTGGCCTTGCATTTTTTCAATCTTCTGTTTCTTCCTCCCTCCCAAGTGGAAGGGAAGGATACATATTTCATTTACATTTTATGATTGCCTGTGTCTCCCTGGTTCGGGTAATCCTTTTGATCCACACACGCATGGAGTGGTAAAGGAAGAGGTGGACACCTGCCTACCCAGCCAGATCAGCCAAATCAAACCTGGTGATCAATGAGGTAACAGATGTTACAGCAGCTGGATATCACATCCCATTGTTTGTTTTAAGGGCAGTCAGTCATTCACAATACAGCCCAAGCTAGCCTTGGACCTGTTAGCCTCTAACCTCAACCTCCCAAATGCTGTGATTACAGCACTGAACTTTGGGTTTAATTTAGATTAATCCAACACAATAAAAAGCAGACTTTCAATTATGTAATTAATTTAAAATCAAACCAGAAAGTCCCCCAGCATTTAGAGGTTAAATAACAGTCTTCTGAATTAACCATGGGTCAAAGATAGAACTATGAAGGAGATTAGAATGTATTTTTAACCAAAGGAAAATAAAAATGTAACAGATGAAAATTTGTGAGGTGCCTCTATTTCAGAGCTCTTAAGAACATCGTAGCACTAAATGCCTGTAATAGCAACAAAGGCTATTGTCTCAGCTTTAACCTTGAAAAGAAGAAAAGGAAAAGCAAGTTAAAACTTCAATTAGAAGTTAGAGAGGGAAACAATGAACCAGAAGACAGACATGGTCAATAAAACTAAATTCCCTAAAAGATCAATGATATTTTTAACCCTCTCCGAAAGACCAGGGGAAAAAAAGAAGGTAGAGAGTAACTATCAGGAATGAGGGAGAGAGCATCACCAGATAATCTACAAATACTGTAAACATTTTTTCTGTCCACAGTTCAATGTAGTGTATATACCCCCTAAAATAAACTGCCCAAGGACATACCAGTTTTCTTGGTTTTTAATTACTGTGATAAAACACCATGACCAAAAACAACTTATGGAAGAAAGGGT
This sequence comes from Peromyscus maniculatus bairdii, assembly GCF_049852395.1. NCBI lineage: Eukaryota > Metazoa > Chordata > Mammalia > Rodentia > Cricetidae > Peromyscus > Peromyscus maniculatus. Next base: position 61,002,074 of record NC_134871.1, read on the forward strand.
TTATTTTGTCTTACAGCTTGTAGTCCATCAGCTAGAGAAGTCAGGGCAGGAACTCAAGGCAGGAACCTAGAGGCAGGACCTGATACAGAGTTCATGGAGGAATGCTACTTACTGGCTTGCTCTTCATGGCTTGCTCAGCCTGCTTTCTTATACAATCCAAGACCCATCTGCCAAGAGTTACCACCACCCACAAAGGGCTGGGCCCTCCCACATCAATCAAGAAATTGCCCTATACGTTTGCCGACAGGTCAATCCATTGGAGGCATTTTCAAAGTTCAGATTACTTCTCCAAATGACTCCAGCTTGGGTCAAGTTGACCAGCACACCAAATGAATAAACAAATGCATGATAGACAGAAATAACAAATAAAGTTTGGGGCTGGAGAGATGTCTTAGAGATTAAGAGTATACGATGCTCTTCTAAAGGACCCGAGTTTGATTCCAAGCATCCACATGGTTCACAGAGACATATTACAACATGGGGATCCAACTCCTCTGGCCTCTGAGGCATCTGTACTCACTTGCACATACTTGTAAGCACACACACACACACACACACACACACACACACACACACACACACATGCACACACAATATTTGAAAGCAATAAATATAAATCTCATAAAAAATTTTAAAAAGAAAAATTTTGCTAATCTGCAAGGAGGATTTTAGTTTTCAGGCTGTTTTTGTTTGTTTGTTTGTTTGTTTGTTTTCTTGAGTCAGGATCTCAATTTGTAGCACAAACTAGCAATGAACCTTCTGCCTCAGTCCCTACCAAGTTCTGGGATTACAGGTATCTACTACCACACAAGGCTGAACTTCCTAAAGATAGCACTTAATGAATAAACATTAAAAAAAAGACTTGTAGATAGACTTTTTTTAATCAAAATTAGAAAATGTCTACACTTCAAGAGGTACTTTTTGTTTTAATTAAATTTATTTTTAGATAATGATAGATTCATATACATAGTGTCTTAGTTAGGGTTGCTGTGATGAAACACCATGACCAAAGCAACTTCGAGAGGAGAGGGTATGCTTGGCTTATCTATCTAGCATCATAGCTCATTGAGGAAAGTCAAGACAAGAACTCAAACAGGACAGGAACCTGGAGGCAGGAATTGATGCAGAGGCCATGGAAGAGTGATGCTTACAGGCTTGCTCCCTTTGACTTTCTCAACCTGCTTTCTTATAGAACCCAGGACCACCAGCCCAGGGGTGGGGGAGTTGGCATTGAGAATCTGATGTCCCAGTCTTGGAGGATTGGTGAGTGAAAAACAAAAAACTAAAAACATGGGACAGGTGGTTCTCTGGCAGGCTATGGGGATAAAGTGCAGGATTCTTCATGTACTTATTTTTGGCTAGTCTTATGAAAGTTCTTGTGATCATTCAGTGTGTGTGTGTGTGTGTGTGTGTGTGTGTGTGTGTGTGTGTGTGTTTTCAGGGGATTGAACCTAGGATTGTTAAGATTCCAGTCAAATGCTCCACCACAGAGTCACATCTTCTCCAGCACCAATTTATATTATAGCAAATACTTCATCATTTTGAGTGACTGTCATATATACATATATATACATAAGTCATGAATTTTTAATATTGTCATCCATATTTTCATTGTTAGTATATAGAAATAAAATTAAGTTTTGTATGCTTATTTTATATAGAGGCCTTATTAGTTCTAGATGGCCTTCTTTTTCCAGAAAATACCTTTAAGAAAAATAAAAGGACAAGTTACACACTAGAGGGGAAGATTATAAACTGCACACATAATAGAGGACTCATATCCAGAACTATTGATATTTGACAGTGAAAACATGAACAAGTCCATTAGAAGAGAGACTGTATATTGGGATAACACTACTCATGATTAGTTAGTACCCATGAGTCATTGTCTAATATCTACTGGTTATTAGGGGCTAGTAAATGGAAATCATGATGAGGTATGATGACACACTAATCAAATAGCTCAAGTGAACCATTTGACTATATAACATGGTTTTCAGGATGCAATGGGACTGGAGCTCTCATCTTCAGATGAGAATATAAAATGATACAACTATTTAAAAAAATAACTTGGCATTTTTTTAAAAAAGTTAAACATTTTATGATCCAATCATTCAACTTGTCAATATGTTTCAGAGAGATGAAAACATATATAATACAAAATCATTATGGTTCTTTACTTATGGTAGACAAAAAAAAAAAAAATCCAAACAAACTCAAACATCTCTCACTCACCAGATGAAGAAATCCGCTATTGAACTCCTGTGTGTGAAAAGCAATCAGTCAGCATTACAAAACAATGAATTGTAGGGCTATTTTACACCAGATGGCTCTCAAAATAATTATTCTGTGTGAAATAAGTAAAAAACAATGCGTGTTCTAAAATTTTACTTGTATACAGTGATAATAATGAAAACTAATCTGTAGTAAAAATAAATCAGGCATTGGTGGTCCCGGGGTTGGCTTTTCTGACACAGTGAAGGAAAAAGATCTTTAAAGAAAGAGGAGTGAGACTTCACAAAAGCTTAAGGACCCTGTTCGACCTGTATACCTCTGTTTATTATCGTGACTAGAGGGGGAGGAGTTTCATGAGGATCTTGCTATGTCAAGGCTGACCAAATCATAAGCCGAATAAAACACCTTACTAAAGTGACTTCAAAAGCTTATGTGTTTGCATATTGAACTGCTTCGTTTTCTATGGCCATGACCAAAGCAACTTACAAAAGAAAGCGTTGAAATGGGCCTACAGCTCCGGAAGGGTAGAGTCCAAGATGGCAGAAGCAAGGAGCAAAGAAGGCGTGTTGAACAAATCCTAGATGGTCTTTTAATAAAAAGCCCAGAGTCAGATATTGGGGTAAACGCTGAAAGGTCAGAGAGACAAAGGATCAAGCCACTAGAGAAACTTCTCACCTCTACGGAACCCTCAGGCCAAATGGAAGGCGAGATCCTATCTCCACAAAGCCTCTGACTGAATGCCTCAGAGTTCTCAGCTGAAAGGGCTCTAGTTCCTCTCTCCTTATGTGCCTTTTTCCACCCAGCCATTTCACTTCCTTCCTAGTGCTGGGATTAATGGCCTGTGTGCTTCCCAAATACTGGTAGCAAAGGTATGAGACCTCAAGTGCTGGGATTAAAGGCGTGTGACTCCCAAATCCCAAGTGCATGTGCCACCACTGCCTGGCTCTGTTTCTCTCCTAGACTGAATCAATCTCATGTAGTCGAGGGTGACTTTGAATTCACAGAGACACAGACTGATCTGCCTCCCGAATGATAGGATTAAGGGTGTGTGCCACCACTGCCTGACCTCTATGTCTAATCTAGTGGCTAGCTCTGTCCTCTGATCCTCAGGCAAGCTTTATTAGGGTACACAATATATCACCACAAAGACGTGGCAACAGGAACAGCTGAGAGCTCACATTACTGGCAAGTACCAGTAATGAGATGCTTTGGGAAAAGCAGTCTGGGTGGGACTGTGGTTTTTTCAGAATGGAGTGTCCTCTACTGATACAATTTTAAGAAAATGTTGCTAATTCCCCCTAATGTTGTCCTCTTCCCCCTTGATCTTTTGAGCTATAGGACAGGTCACCATGTCACTCTTGTGGGTTTCACTGTGTCCTGTGGCACTTCGCTCTTGATAGTCCTTTTGTTACCATTGTGGAGTAACTATGATTTTTTTTTTTTGCTTCTTTAAACATGTCATAAATGGTTAATTGTGTGATCAACAGTTTCTCTGAGATTTTGTTTGTTTGTTTTTTTGAGACAGAGTCTCATTGTTTAACTCTGGCTGTCCTTGAACTCACAGAGATCCACCTGCCTCTGCTTCCCAAGTGCTGTGAGTAAAGGCGTTCAGTATCACACCAGGCCTCTCTGAGGTTTTTAATGCCTGTTTCCAAGATAGTTCCTTTAAAAAGTATTCTACCCATAGGCATTTTCCCTTAATATGACATTTCCTTCTGTTTCACAGTGTCCCTAAAACATGCATTTTTTCCACTTTGCTGCCAACAGACCACTGTTTTCATCAAGTATATCTCATGTGTTTATAGTTATTTCATCAAGAGTACTTTAGCATTAAAAGAATTGAGTCTTTTATTTTTGCCTTTGAATTTCTTCTTGTAATCTTCCCTTGTTAGTCAGAGAGTTATAGATTCAAGTGACCCTTAGGAATTGTTCTCATCTTTCACCTGCATTTACAAGTTGTCGTTACTATTTGAGCAGACTACAACTCTGTAATCCAGGCTGTCCTGAACTCATTAGGTTGTTCAGGCTGGACACAAACTCACAGCTAATCTCCTGCTTCAGCCTCCTAAATTCTGGGATTACAAGCCTGAACCTTCATGGCGGTTTAAGAAGTTATTTTTAATCCACAATCTATCTTGCAAGTACTTAACAATCTCATGTTAACTGGTTCCATTAATATATTTTCATTTAGAGTGGCCTAACTTTTCATCACAGTTTATAGAGGTTAGTTGATAGTAGCAACAGCCAGGCAAACAGCGCTTGGGTCTAAAAAGATGTCTCCATGGTTAAGAGCACCTTCTACTCTCCTAGAGAACCTGGGCTCTGTTCTCAGCACCGACCTTGGCAGCTAACAACTATCTCTAATTCCAGTTCCAGGGAATTTGATGTTCTCTTCCTGTTGCCATGGGCACTAGGGCATGCAACTGGTGCACATACCTCCATACATACAGGCAAAATACTCCCACACATACAATAAAAACAAAAATATAAATAAAATCTTAAGAAAGAAATGTCCAGGCAAGCTTTCTACACAAAAAACCTACAAGCAACTGAGAAAGTCAGGAGCAGGAGAAGCTGGACCTTCCCAAAGAGGAGAACACCAATTGGTTGTCCAGGGCCAAATGATAATGATAACAATGAATTAAAAATGAACTCATGAGTTTGAAGGAGAGCAGGTAGGGATATATGGGGGAGTGGAGGGAGGAAAGGGAAAGGAGAAATGTAATTAAATTGCAGTCTCAAAAATCAACTAACAATTGAAAATAAAATTATAACTAAAGATAGAAATATAGAAAGTGGAGTGTTAATCATTTCAAACTCCCAGGTAAGCATATTTGTCCACTGCGTGTTCTAATCTACCAGGTAATAAAGATGCTGGGGAGATTAATGAGTCAGTTGGAAGTATACAATGTGGTGAATAGATTAAGAGAGGTGATTTACATCACTTCATTAGATTAGAAACTTATCTTCTTCTCTGACATCTTTGCAAAACTGCTTGGGGGAATAAGACTTTCCCAGGCACCAACTGGATCTTCTTGTCACTGTTCATACCTAAGGATGAGAGAACAATGTGTGGACATGTGTGGCTTTCTCTTTTCCCCTTCACTGCCAAGGCTGACCTTTTCTATTTAAGTGTTTGGATGACTCCAGGTTGCTTTCTGGGCCAGCCAGGTTTAAGCATTTCCACTGATGCTAGACATCTAATTTATTACTAACAGAGAAGGCCCCTGTGCAGAAGTCTGAAACTGACATTTCCCAGGTGTTGAAAAGACAGTGTCGGTGTATGGTTGCCATGGAGTTCATATCTGCTTGTGGCTACATTCCTTCAATGCAGCATAGGACAGTTCAGTTATCTGGGGGAAAACATTGCTTTATCCTGGTGAGATAATTCGTCAGACTTTGAAATAGCCACATAAGTCAGTGATTTCCTTACTTACCAGCAGGCTCATAAATTTGTGTTCGCCAAAGAATATTACTAGCTGTTTACAAGAACAAATCACTCTTGTTATAATGCTATTTATATTCTATGATTTTTAAAAAGAGCATAAATTTATTTTTTAAAAACCTTGGGAAAGAAGGAACTCTCCATTAAAGACAAACCCTTTGAGAAATCCACTTCAACGTCTTTGAGCGTTCTGTCAATACTCGCATATTGGTAAAAGAGACACATACCCCTAATGCCTTTTGTGCTTACTCTTCCTTAGGACAAGAATATAATGACAGCCGTTTATAACATCCTAGGCACTGCTGCTGCCTCGTGTGGTATTTCTTACTAAGTTGAAGGTAGCACCGAAATCAGAATAAATATATGCATTAGGAAAAAACAAGGGTTATCCTCACTGTTATGTAAAACTATGGAAGATACATACAAAGGTTGCAACTGTATCTCTCGTCTTCATCATAAGCCTTTGTGTGCATGAAGATGGGAAGAGTAGGTTGACTCACACTGTAAATTCACGGTGGGCATTTATAAACGATAACACATCCATAGGGAAATGGCTAGAAATGAAAGGCACACACTTTCTTTTCTTCTCCATTCCTCTCATTGCTATCAGCATCTTTTTGCAGAAGCAGTCAACACCAAGGACTTCTGGGCTTAGTTCCTGAAGATGCTTTCATGGGTGTGTTTTACCTATTGCTAGAGAAACCTGGGCTTCCTGGCCCTATGGATGCGAAAGTCCCCCCCCCCCCGCCCGAAACCCCATGAGGGATTCATATACATTTAGAAATGTATACCTTTAAGATAAAGACCACAGATTTACACATCTAAAACTGCTAGGTTCTCCTCAGGGTCATGGGAGGGGCCAGGGCAAGTGGCCTCACAGTCATGGCTCCCCTTTTGAAGATTCCAGGTTTATCAATAGCATTGGACAGTATCTGCTGACTGTCTACGCAAAGCTAGAGACATTTAGCATACTCACCTATCCATCAGTTCTCTCTTCCCTGGTCTACCTTGCAATTTTTCTTACGTAATTGCATTTAGAGGCAAGGTTTTCATTGTCTAAAATTATATTCTCATACTTTATGAATTCATTTCAAAATCTAATAAGTAACATATTTGATGGTACTCTTACTTATAAGCACATACATAGAAATGTAGCAAGCTTTTTCTTTTGGGCTGCCAACCAGCTACCAAATCATGACACAGAGACTTAATATTATTTATGAATGTTCAACCTTAGCTTAGGCTCGTTTCTTGCTAGCTCTTATAACTTAATCTGTTTCTCTTTATCTACATTTTTGTCTCCAGGCTTTTTAACCTTTCCTTCTGTAGATCTTTCTTTCACTGCTTCTTGTGCCTGACTGGCAGCTGCCTGGTTTCTGGCCCCGACGTGTCCCTCTCTTTCTTTCTTGTTCTCTCTTCCTTCTCTCTCAGTCTAGATCTCTCCTCCTGCTTATTCTCTGTGCCTACCCCGGCTCCACCTATCCCTCTCCTGCCTAGTTATTGGCTGTTGAGCTTTTTATTAGACCAATCAGGTGCCTTAGGCAGGCAAGGTGCAACATCTTTACATAGTTAAACAAATGCAGCATAAACAAATGTAACACATCTTTACATCCTTAACAAAGACAGCAGAAACAAATGTAACACACCTTCACATAGTTAAAATAATATTCTGCAGCGTAAACAAATGCAATACATCTTTGCCTAGTTAAAATAGTATTCTACAACATAGAAATATAATATTTTCATGTGACCAGGTTGTGTAACTTGATACAGAAAGAAGAAAATGCAAGGCTGTATCATAAAATGTTACCATTATCAAGCAAATCATGCAAGATTTGTGACAGCCTTAAATCTTCTAAGTTGGTTTCTTACCTTTGGAAAGCCTTATTTCTTCAACCCACTATCCTTTCCTTTTAGGAGTTCATTATATGTTCCTTGGATTAACTCATCAAATAATCTGAACATAGTTTTTAATTATTTTTGTGATACTAAGGATTGAACCTAAGGCCTCACACATGCCAGGAAATTTTTGAGACAGGGTCTGGTGGAATTGCCATCCTGTCTAGCCTAAAACTGGCAACCCTGTTGCCTGAGCCCCTTGAAGAGCTAAAATTACAGGTGTATTCCAGTAGCCAGGTTTTAAATGTGGTTTTGTAGGAGGCTATGTTTATAAATGTCCTTCAAATGGGATGATTTCACAGACAATTACTGGTTTCAAAAAGGGTTTTTCATTTTTTTAAAAAGTCAGGTTGTGCTTAATTTAGTCCTCTCATGTATAATACAGTAATAATACGTCCTCAGAAAACTCCCCCAATAAATGACAGTTATGAACAGGGTGTGGCAGGCTTGAGGTCAGACTGGCTTTGTATCACTAAAAGACACCTGTTGGCATGCATAAAAGCAAAAGAGAAAACAGTTGGCTTACTGTTTCCTAAGATTCTAAAGATTTTTTTCCCTTGAGGAGTTTCTCATTTTCTCAATATTCAGCTTGAGAACAGATGTGCTCTGCAAATAATCAACCAACTCTTTTAGTTTGCAGTTCAGAATGATCAACAGCAGCTAGGAATGCCAACACCTTGGCACAGCAGAAGTAGCCACTCTTTTTGACTATTTGTGGAGCACACTAGACTTTGTAATCTGAGGACCATCGCCAATTCTACCACAATTAAAAATACTCTTAAAATACTACACTTACAACATAGAATAAACTAAAACTTTCTTCTCGGGAAGGTCCTTGTTATATTCAATAATCAATGCTAGAAAAAAGAAAACAACACTACTCCATGTGATTCTTTTGTACATGTGTAAAAATGCATTCATAAATTATTATGCCACTGAATTCCAGTGGGTCCCAGTGGAGTGGGGTATTGTTGTGACAAACCTGACCATGTTTTGGGGAGGATTGTGGAAGGACTTTGAAACTTGGACTAGAAGAGTTATTGAGAGTTAAGTCCTCAGTGGGATGTTCTGTAGGAGCTTGGAAGATAAGAATGTTGAGAGCAGTGCAGACCGTGGAAGCCTGGCTTGTGAAATTTCAGAGGGGAGATTAAAGACTCTTTCAGGACCATTTGCTATTTTAATTTAAGATCCCATGGTTCTGGTTAGCTGGAGCTGAAGAATCAGGTGTGATTAACAAGATACCAGAACTACTGATGTGAAACCTTTGCATGACTGGGACAATTGATGCTGGTTAGTTGGAGCTGAGAAATTGGCGGTGATTAAGAAGAGATCAGCATTGTTGAGGTGAAATCTTCTGGGAAGTAATTTCTGAGAGCACAGAGAAGGTGTGTTCCAGAGGTGGCCATAGTTGTACCTCATGATGGCAACAGGATTTAATAATGTGTAACATCACCCAGGTGGTACTAGTTTTGAAGGCATTGAGGATCATTGAGAGCAGCTGAGGCTTGGCACTATGAGAGGCCAGGAGAGGCTGTTGGTGAAGGTGCAGCCTCAGTGGCAGTTGAAGCCCAGGACTGAAGGGATTATACAGAGAAATTGAGGCTTGGCACCAAGAAGAGAGCCTATAAGAGGCTAATTTGTGAATTGCAACCCACTTGCAGCAAGGGACACCAGAGTTTTGGAGATGCCAGTACCATGGGATGACCACCAAGAACAGCATCAGCAGTGGAGTGGGGCCAGCTGGAGCCTAGAAGACAAGCTGAGTGTGGTACAGAGTCAGAGGAGAGACCCAAGCCCTTTGCAGGAGTATAGAAGATCATGAATAAATTCCATATAATTGAACATTGAGTTATTTATACTGTTGGAATTTGGTTTTGCATAGATCAGATTGTGAAGCTGCCCTGGTTCTTCCCTCTTTTTTTTCATTTTATTTTATTTTATTTTATTTTATTTTATTTTATTTTATTTTATTTTATTTTACAATACCATTCAGTTATACATATCAGCCACGGATTCCCTTGTTCTCCCCCCTCCTGCCCCCTCCCCTTCCCCCCAGCCCACCCCCCCTTTCCACCTCCTCCAGGGCAAAGCCTTCCCCGAGGACTGAGATCAACCTGGTAGACTCAGTCCAGGCAGGTCCAGTCCCCTCCTCCCAGACTGAGTCAAGCGTCCCTGCATAAGCCCCAGGTTTCAAACAGCCAACTCATGCACTGAGCACAGGACCCGGTACCACTGCCTAGATGCCTCCCAAACAGATCAAGCCAATCAACTGTCTCGAAGAGGTATTTAATTAAATTTTGATTTTTAAAGGATCCCACAGATGAAAGACTTGAACTTTTGAAGAGATTGGATATTTTAAAGAGACTGAAATTTTAATGAGTTTGAATTAGTAGAGACTGTGGGACTTTTAAAATTATTTATGATTTTAATGTGAGATCTTGAGGATAAAATAAGAAAGGAAGGGTTGTGGCTTAATAGTGATGTGTTTGTGTGTCAAGTTGACAAGGGATCAGTTGTTCTGGCTGGTTTTGTGTGACAACTTGAACACAAGTCAGAGTCATCAGAGAGAAAATGGAACCTCAGTTGAAGAAATGCCTCCATAAGATCCAGCTGCAAGGCATTTTCTCAATTAGTGATCAAGGGGGGAGGGCCCAGCCTTTGGTGGGTGGTGCCATCCCTGGGCTGATGGTCTTGGCTTCTATAAGAAATCAGGCTGAGAAAGCCAAGGGAAGCAAGCCAGTAAGCAGCACCCCTCCATGGTCTCTGCATCAGCTCCTGCTTCCAGGTTCCTGCCCTGCTTAAGTTCCTGTTCTGTCTTTCTCCAATGATGGACCCTTTCCTCCTCAACTTGCTTTTTGGTCATAGTGTTAAATCACAGCAATAGAAACCCTAAGACACTGCCCCTGGAAAATTGGTAGTCCACCTGTTTCCCATCCTTTGTCACTCAGCTCACACATCAAAACCCCACGAGAGTAGATGCGACTGTTCTGCCATAAGTGAAGTATCAAATCTTTGCTGTGCAGATGAGGTCACCTCAATCTACAATCTGTGAACATTAGAGACAAGCTTCTGCTTTGCCTAGGATGTGACAACACAGAAATCAGATGTTCAAAACCCTTTCTCTGAGAGGCACCTCTGCATTCTTTACTATACCTCTGCTCTTACTATGGCATCACAGAATGACAATGAGTAATCCAAACCTAAACATGTTTCCCACTGTACTTGCAAACTGCCTAGGATCTCCCATATCCCAGATGATGACTGTGTAAGCGACACTTCTGAATGTCACTTCCATTTGCTCTTTGGTAAATGACCTCTTAAACCACCTCACTTCCCTACATTTCCTGATTATTGTGAGGACGAAGGCCAATAAGAGCCTGTCATCTGCACATCTGCACAAAGGAAGTAGAGGTACTTATCTGTGTTATTCTTGAACAAAGGCCTCAAGAATAAACATAAATGGTGAGGTAGCCTATAGTTCACTCCTCTATTAAGTAAGTTTTCTTTGGTTTGAAAAACTCCCAATGGATCTTATCTGAGCCAGTATTGGGGGAAAGTGTGTATCACTTTGAGTAGAAAAAAAAAGCAGACTGTATTATTATGATACAACATAACAAACACAGTTTGGGGAAGAAAGAGTTTCTTTGGGTTTCTGAGTTAGCCCTTTCCAGAAGGTTAGAGTCCGTGGTGGTTGAGCAGAGGTAGATGAAGCAGGGAGCAGGCACTGAAGTAGCAGCTGAGGGCTCACATTCTGAACCACAGACAGAAGCCCAAGAGGTCTACTGAAACCCCAAAGCCCTCTTCAGGGGACATACTTCCTCCAGCAATGTCACACTCCCTAATCCTCCCAGACACTCACCAACTGGGGACCACCATGACTGAGACCCATGGGAGACAACTCCTTTCAAATCACCACAGGTGTTGGGATTTTCTGAAACAATTTATGTGAAGGTCTCATTTAATATTAATTATCTTGTGTTTTGGAACATGTTCACTCACTGTTGTGCTTTGTTTGTACTGTACGGTGATTGGAAGTTTGAGGTCAAGCTTATATGTTACTTGCCACTGCTAATTAGACCCCTTGTGACTTCGAGTACTGCTCTGATCTCCAAGTTCAGTACTACCTTCTGAGTATCTTTTCGGCATCTTGTGTATAGTTATATTTGGACCCGTATTAGTCCTAAAATTGCATAAGTAAAGAAAAGCGCTTTATACTGGTAGGAGAAAACTATCAATTTTATTATACACTGAGGAGCTCTGACTTCTGCTTCACAGTAAAAACAGGGATATAGTTTGGAAACTAAGGTCAGTTGTGGATGGAGATTACAGCCACAGGATGTGAAATCAAGGACCCACATCCTTTAGAGGTGGTTTAGTAACAGGAGAAGGCAAACAGCACAAACCAGCCAAGGTGTCGACCCAAGTGAGAGAATTCTAATACTGTCTCAAGAGATAAATACCAGTTTTTGTAGCTAGAGTTTTCCTGCCTGGCCCACAGTCAGGACAAATCTTTGTCACCCGCCAGTCTCTCAGCCGACCCAACCAAGTAAACACAGAGACTTATATTGCTTACAAACTGTATGGCCGTGGCAGGCTTCTTGCTAACTGTTCTTATATCTTAATCCATTTCCATAAATCTATACCTTGCCACGTGGCTTGTGGCTTACCAGCATCTTCGCATGCTGGTAGTGACTCCTGCCTTCCTGTTCTTTCTTTTCTCCTCTCTCTTAGTCCCACCCATACTTCCTGCCTAGCCACTGGCCAATCAGTGTTTTATTTATTGACCAATCAGAGCAACACATTTGCCATACAGAACATCCCACAGCGAGTGTTGGCTTTATGAGACTGGGGATTGAGGCTTAGTCCCCTCATGTCTTACATTGTGTCAGCAGACATTCTAGCTGCCTGCATTTTGAAGAGGACAGCATAACTAACTGGAGTTAGTGGAAGGCAAAAAGAGCCAATAGCCTGTATCTGAGCAAGTATTCTGTGCTGCCTCCAACCCTCTTATTCCAACTTGGCTGTGGAGGCTAGATCCCCAGCAGGCTTCAGAGTCACTGAGGTACAAAGTGGCAGCACATTGCCTTGAGGTGCCACCACATACCACCAAGTGCTCCCTGCTCAGCGGCTTCAGTGACGTACATGTCCTCAGGAAATCTGTTTGGTCCTCTGCAGGGGTGTCATCTAGCCCGTGATCGATTGACTTGATTGATGAGCGTATTCCTCTCCCTTCCCCAGTGGGTTGTTTCTAAGCTGCATTTCACGAGGCTTCCACATATGCTTGTTGAGTGGTCTAAATCATCCAAAAGTGATAGCTAAATCCCTGTGCACTTCCTACTGGCTCTCTCTCTCTCTCTCTCTCTCTCTCTCTCTCTCTCTCTCTCTCTCATGTTCAATGCCGAAGGCAGAAACTACATTCATAAGTAAATTACTCTCAGACTCTCAGAGAAACTCTTCTCTCAGTTGCCGCTCTTGCAAGAGCTTGGGATAAAAGGCAAATATAATTGGTATTCATTTAAGCCCTATTAGAAACGTACTGTGGGGTTGCGATTTAGTAAACTGACACACCAGTACCCAGAACAAAATTAAAAAAAAAAAAGTCTAAAAACATTGACCACAAAACACTGTGAGTGATGCTTTATTAGAACCTTCTTTTAACTTGGAAAAAAGAAATAAGGAGGCAGAGGGGGGCGGGGAGAGAAAAGGAATTTATCCACAGTGTTTACTGCCAAATATCTGACATTATCCCTTCATATATATAAATTCTTCTGCTCTATAGCTCAGATTTTAAACGGTGGATCACACCCCACACAGGCATCACGAGCTGAATATGGGGGCCCCAAAAACAATGGGTAGCAGTAAAAAGTTTCTGCACACATAACAGCCTGATCAATCCAAAGTCAAATGCACAATGGATACCTGGTGTTTTTGGCTGCTCACTCATGCCAAATTGTGTGACTTTACGGCAGCCTTGGTTCTGAGAACATGTGTTCACCGTGCAAACCATCAGGCCTGAAACACCAGCAAATGTCACCTGAAGCCCCTCACCTTAAATCAGAGGTGATTCTACGTTACATAGGTTAGGTCTCAAACCTAGGACAAGTCTCTCTCATTCAGGACCTGGGGCTCCTTCCAGCACTCTTCATCCCGCCCCATGCCCTAAGCCCCTCCCCCTCAGGGGCTGGACTTCCGCTTCCCTTCTCCCTGTACAACTCAGTCTTTTTCACTATGCCTGTCTCTTGGTCAGGACTGCCTGTTAGTTGGAGGCTGCTCTCTAGCTCCCTCCCCATCTCTCCCCTCATGGTCCGGTTTAGTTTGCCGGCCCTGTTCAGTCTGGACTCTTCCCTCTGCCTGTTTTCTCCCTTATGTCTACAGTAAAAATCTTCTCCACACTGAAGTCGTCAAGACCTCCTTCTTTTATTTCATTGTTTTCATTCACTGTATTATAATGCTTTTACTATACAGAGCTTTCTGCTCTTTTAGAAGCATTATAGTTTTCTCATGAGGAACAAGACTTTTATTATTTTCCCACTGTCATTCTAAGCATGTAAGTGTTAAATTTGGAATCTTGATTGTATCATGCAATAGTGTTAAGTTTTAAAAAATTGCTATCTGAGAAGCTTAGTGTTTAACACACACAAACACACAAATCTTTAAATAGATTTTGGCTTGCAATTAGGACAGACTTTGCAGCAATTTCTGAAATGGCACTAGATGTACTTCTGCCATTTTATGCTGCAAATTGGTGTTCGAAGTGGTGATCTTAGCACTGAGGAAACAAAATCCAAATATCAGTCAATTCTGGAAAATGTCGAAGATGCTCCACATCCTGACTTACCAAGGACTCAGCCAAGACTTAGTTCTTTATGAAAAATAAATGCATCTGTCTTATTTACTATTCAAATCAGTTTTCATCTTTCATAAATGGTAGAATTACATGGATGCCCAAGAATCATAAAATAAATTTCCTTATGATTTATTGTTAGTAATTTCAAAATTTGTGTGCCAAGTTCATATACATACCTGGGATTAGATAAACATTTCTTGAACAAAAGAAGTACCAAATGGAAAAAATTTATACAACCCTGATTGCAGCTTTCTCCCTCCCTTCATCCCTTCCTCCCACCCTCCTCTCAGCCTTTTACCTTCTCTTTTTCCTTTTATTGTCAGTTATTTATTCAACACATTTAATCCTTAGTTATTTTGAATTTTCTATATTCTCTGTTTAGTAGGCTGCTCCTCAAGTTCTGTGAATGTATGTGTGTATGTATGTACATATATGTGTTGCTAATATGTACATTAAAGTATATATGTGTGTGTGTATAAACATACATGTAAACATATGCATATGTATATATGTGTGTATATACTATATATAATGTGTCTAGTATATGTATATACACACATACACACACATCGCTGAAAGACCTGCTTGCAAAACTTGTGATACTGATTGACCTGAGAATAGCCTTCTCTCTTTCTTGGTGCTGCCTTTCTGTTTTCAAACTCCAGTACTTTGTGTCCCCTGATGTGCTGAAGCAAAGCGAGACTCATTTCCTGCTCCTTCCTTGGAGGTCAGAGTGACTCATCTATGCTGGAAATAGATTTCAATATTGAGATGTACCCAGCTATTGATATTATATATATATATATATATATATAATTCCATCCAGATTTGAGGTATCATACAGAATGTCATGCATGCTAAGAGTATCTAAATGTGTATTAAGCAAAAGACAACCAAATCAGTCACTATATAAAACAGAATGATGGACACTACAGGGGATTCTGCATGGTTGGAACATAGTAGGTGTAGCCTTGCTTGTGTCCTACTGTATCTCAGGATTACAGTACCTGTCCCATAGGAGGAGCCAATAACTATTTGCTAATTGTGTTTCTGTTCAATGACCCAGTTGATATTGATAATTGATATGTGAATATATCAATTAGTGGTAATCATGAGTGAAGGGACATCAGATATACAAAAAGTTAAAGTTAACTTCTGTTAGCATTCTTGGAGGACTTTCTGTTAGATGTCTGAGGCATTGTGGAAAGACACAAGGCAGAAAGGACACTAGAGATTAATCTCAACAGACTGGACTGTTTATTTCAAACAGTAAAGGGCAAAGGGAGCTTGTGGGAGAAGGGGGTGCCTGTGGAGGGTGGGGAAGATGGCTGCGACTCTTTTTGGTGGTGATGAGGGTATTGTTTGTATTAATGGGGCCTACTATGGTTCCATAGTCTATTTTTCCTTGGGCTTAGGATGCAGTCATAGGATGCTAGGGCAGTTCAGAATTCTTTCTGTCCTTTGAATTGTCTGCTTCAAGCAAGGCAGGTTATCTCTGCAAACATGCCTTTCTGGGCTGACCTGCTGACTGAGCAAGGTCATTTGTAGGAATCCTGTCTGTGACCAAGGCATTCTATTACTTTCTGGGAATTACATGTCAAGACATCAGTTGTAGATAGCATCAAGGAGTAAATTCATAGGTTCCAATGACTTAGTTTCAAGAATAAGACAGGAAAGAAAGTGAAACACCATCCTAGAACCTGGGAATGTCCACTGCCTCTTTCTCTTATAAATACAGCCAATAAGAGCTCTGCAAAAGAACCAAGATGGCAGATGGCACTTGGGCATGTTTGGCCAGAGACTCCTGGGGATTATCTGGGCAAAAGCTGGAAAACAGCAAAGTAAGGAAGAGACATATTCATGTGTGCAGATGAAGAAAACCTGAATTGACCTAAGTAAGACTTTGGCTGGGGGTGAGGTAGAATGCAGAATAATTTATGGGGGGAAATGACAGGTTATTGTTGGCAAGGGCTTAGTTAAGCCATCCAACTAGACTACTCCAGGGGCAGAAAGAAAGGTTTACTGGGGGAACAAACTGCTAAGCTATCTCTCGGAGGGTGGGGTGGGCAGAGAGAGAGTGGGAAGGGCAGAGATTGGAGTGGGCAGAGAGAGGGTGAGGTGGGCAGAGAGAGGCAAATGGAGGAAAAGCAAGCAGATTTTACATGACAGTCAGTAGTGCGAGGGCTCTTTGAGATGAACTGATTCAGGCTATTTGGACAGACCAGAAAACCAGATGGCCTTGTGAAAGGTAGTTGACTTTTGTGGGTGGATTGAGGGAGGTTCCTAGTAAACAGAAAGCCACCTTAAGAGATCTACTTTTCTGGTAAACAGAAGCCAGGCTTTAGGCTTCTGTTTACCCAGCTAGAGTCCTTCCATTTAAGACATTGTCACCTGTGTTAGTTATTATTATGCGGCTCTGTTGCAGCTCTGTGTTATTCATTAAGCAGCACTGTTTACCATGTTAAGAAAAGCCACAAGGCACAACAAAACATGCTATAAGAGTTTATTAAGGAAAGATGTGCTTAGGCCTATGGAAAATTGTGCATGGAGAGAGAGGAAGAAGAAAAGGGAGGAGTCTGTGACTCGCTTTTTATGGATCCCTCTGGCACATGCGCATATGGATTTACATAGCTATGCCATGCCTGCACATAGATTATGTGATCATGCTGCATACAAATTATGTCACCATGCAGTGCACAGATTGGGTAGGACGGAAGGCCCTGGAATGACTAAGCCTCTTGGTTGGCTGCTGGACAGCACATGTGAGGTCATGTAGCAACAACCAGCACTGCCATTTTGGGGAGGGGGGGCACTTTGGACCTAATAGCTTGTTGAGGGGATAATAGAAAAGTGAGAAAGATGCCCTAAGAAAGAGAGTTCTGCTTGGCCGGAGAGAAGGGTGGGCACCGAGAAAGGGAATTGGAAAATAAGATAGCCTGTAGGGTTGGGATCCATGGGGAAGTTTAACTTTCACTGCGCTGTTTTGTATCATCATTTATTTTAGCTGAAGGAGAATAAAATTAGCTTTAAATGCTAGAAAAATGATTCTGTTCCAGTTTGGAGAAAGAAACTGAGTAGCAAGGCAGTCCCTTGGGAGGGGTTTCATTAACTACTTCTGAACACCAGGCGGGAGACTGCTCAATGCTGGTGCTCTTCAACTGAGGTTAGAAGGAATAGAAAACGCCCAGAGTAGGGGAAAATAATGAAGTGAATTTTGTCATCGAGTTTGAGATGTGTTGTCCAATTACAGATGTTTCATGGAAAGTAGTGCAATGGGAGAAGAGGGCCAATAAGGCAGAGTCTCTGGGGAGAGCAAAGCAGAGAGACATGTGGATATCTAACAGAGAGCCATGTTCCATAAGCCAGTGTAGAGGAGTGTGAAGAATAAAGATGTGATCATATTTTATTTGTGCTCTAACAAATAAAACTTATCTGGGGATCAGAGGAGAGAGCCTGCCACTAGATTAGACATCGAGGCCAGACAGTAGTGGCACATACCCTTAATCCTATCTGTGAGGTCAAGGCCATACTGGAAACAGCCCCAGTACTGGGAAACACACGCATGCCTTTAGTCCAAGGAAGTGATGTCTGGGCAGAGAAAGGTATATAAGACGTGAGGAAACAAGAACTCACTCTCTTGAGGCTGAGGATTTCCTAGTGGCAAGAACTTGTGGCTGACTTGTTATATCCCTGTGATATCTCAGCTTTCACCCCAATATCTGGCTCGGGTTTTTTATTAATAAGACCTTTTAAGATTTGTGTTACATAAAGATCCATTAAAACCCAAAGGTAGAGGGCAGGTGAGGGAACAGACACCTGCTTTGGCCTTAGTGAAGTCAGCATAGGTCATTTAGGTCAAAGCAACATGATTCCTGAGTGTGCTGTGGTAACAAAAATGAGACAGAATTTCAATTTCTCCTTCAAGAAGTTTGGCTGTTAAAGGTAGCTAGAATTTTTAAATCCCAGGTGAGAGACTGAGAAAGGAGCCTGCCTAACTCTCTCTCTACATGTTGCATTTGAAAACCAGTATTACAACAAAACAATGAAACAAAAGACTGAAGTCGAGCTGGGACTATAAGAGATAAGACAACAGAATTTTATTGACTTCTTCCCAAAACACTCAAGTGCTGATGGAAATGTCATCAGGTTGAGGACAGAAAACCAGGGCGGTAGTAGGAAGCCTGTAAGAGCTAAAAGGACATGGGTAAAAGCTCCAGACAAAAAGATGGTATTAGGGCTTGAAAGTGAAGGGTCTCCCACAGGCTGGGGACAAGTGTTTGGTCCCCAGGTGGTGGTACTGTGCTGGCAAGCTCTGGAACCTTTAAGATGTGGGATCTAATGGGTAGGTGTAGGTCATAGGGATGTGTCTTTCAAGAGTATAGCACAGAACAGCCCCCGCTGAAATCCCTCTCGCTGCTTCCCAATCCGATACCATAGGAAAAGCTCTGCCTCACATTCTGGCCTCCATAGATAGTCATTGGACCTTGCCTGCCTTCAGCCATACTTTCCTCCTATGACAGACTGAAACCCTGAAGTCGCAAGTAAAATAACCCCTTTCTCTCGTCTGTTGTTTCTATCAGGTATTTTTGTCAGAGTCACATAAAAGGAACCAGTGCAGAAGGAAAGTGAGAACAAAACTGAAGAAATCATGGCCTTCCTGGGATAATCCTCACTGTCAAATGGGGGGGGGGCTGTTTGAGTTAGCTGACATGGGTGGGCTACTCATGACTTGGAATTTGATGTTTTTGTCGAAAGAAGGAGACACACTACTACTTGGTATTATAATGGGAGGCATGCCAGAAGGGCTGGGCACATGGTACACAGGTAGACCACTGGAGTCATCTCCACTGTCCTCAAAAGAAAATAATGTGTCTGGGATGGTGGCACACATCTTTAATCCTAGCCAGGGCTATCTAGAGAGAACCTGTATCAAAAATCCAAACAATGTAAATACATAAATATATCTTTAAATATTAATTTGTTTTAATATAATAGATATTATGAATTAAATAGATAAATATGGTATATGTAATGAATGAAAGAAGAGAAATGAAAATGTCAATAAAAGGACAGTAGAAGTAGATAGGAGAAAATAGTGGAGTTGAATTTGAGATGTGTTGTCTGATCTGATTATGGGTATTTGCAGAGGATGGATACATGAGGAACAGTAACTCTTAAGAAGAAGCCAATAAGGCAGAGTTCCTGGGGAGAGCAAATCAGAAGTGTGGATAGCTAACAGAGAGAGCTGTGTTTATAATAATTTTCCTGAAAATGTCTTGTGACAACATCTAGTAATCCCAAGAAGCAATTAATGATCTTCTTCATTAAAAAGACCGTTGCCTTACTTGTTTTGATGAAACTGTATTCCTTGTTTCAGCTGATATCTTAACATCTGTACAAGAGTTATGAAAATGTTTGTCTTTTAAATGAAACTAAAATAATAAGCCTAACATTTAATATACTTACTGTGCAGTCTGTTTCATAATCAATTAATAACTATTTTTTGATGTGAGATCTGGAGAAATTCCTTGGGTTATAAAAGGAAATCATACATAGATTTATTTTAAAATATGTTCCATAAATTATCATTAGAAATGTATCAGTGAAGTTAATTTCAGGATAATATTTTTATTAGAACTACAGCTTTTTTTTAATAATAGAAATTGCTTTGTAGATTTCATTACATTTGAATTTTCAATTGAAATACTTTATGTGTCATTTTCTCTGATAACTGCTATGATACAAATGTATTCGGTACCACTGAATTGTACAGTCAGCATATAAAGTTGTTAGGATGGTAACTTTACAGTGTTTATATGATTTGTCACAACAAAAGCATATTTGTTAAGTAATTCAATGCCGTTTAGTCTGGAAAGCATTTTTGGTGAAAATAAGATGTAAATTGTAAAACACCAGCTTTGAAGTTGAAATGAAAAAGTGGTGGTGGGTCCAATGGCATCTGTGTACAGCAGAGAAAAAAATGTCCCTGCTTACGTCTACTACTCTCCGTTAAAATACTTGGGGAAATGATTGTTTTAGTTGCAGTGCATTCCTGGAGCTGGGCTGGTGAGATAGCTCATCGGATTAAGGCCCTTGCTGTCAAGCTTGATTGCGTTGGGTCCCTGAGACCCATGTGGTAGAATGAGAGACCCAATTCACCAAAATTGTTCTCTCACTTCCACTCACATGCCATGACACACTTAACTCCCTATCAAGCACCTACACCCACCTACGCCCTCATCCACAAAATAAATAAAAATCCCTTGTAGTAAATGAGGACTGACATCATCAGAATGCTAATTAGGGAGGTTTGTAAGAAGGGCAGAAATTAACACAACACGCAACAGATCCCTTCTTTTTTAGTGTATGTGTCTGGTTGCGTGCATGTTTACAGGTAGGCCTGCACATGTGTGCACACATCTGGAGGGCTGAGGTTTGCCAAGAGTCTTCCTCAGTTGCTGTCCACATTATGTATTGAGGCAGGGTCTTTCTTTTGGACTCGGAGCTCATCACTTCAGCTAGGCTATCTAAACAACTTGCGCAGGGATTCCCTGTCTCTGCCTCCTATATACGGCGACTCCAGGCAGGCTGCTATACCCACCTGCTGCTGTGGCAAGACCTTCAGCAACATGACCAAGTTCCTCTACCACCGGCGAACTCACACTGGGCAACGTGGAACCCCCATCAGGGTTGCAACTGTCTTCTAGCTCCGCCTGAGCCCACGCCCCCACCTCCACCCCCGCCTGTCCAGCTGCCCTGTCCACAGTGCCCCAAGTCCTTTGCCTCAGCCTCCCGGCTTTCCAGACAGTGCATGCTCCCCCGCCCCGCCCCCCCAAGGCCGGCACAGGTGCAGGGTTTGTGGAAAGGGCTTCAAGAACCTGTCATTTATGTGTGTGCTGGGGATCCAAAACCCTAGTCAAGCTTGCGTGGGAAGTGCTTTACCCGCTGAGCCCTCTCCCTAGCCCCCACCTGTTACCTTTCTTTGGGAAATTTCCTGTTTTTTTCAGAAGATAATGTTGTTGGTGTTCTAGTTTTATTCCTGTTGCCGTGATTATGACAAAACAAAACAAAACAAAAAAAACCCCTCCTGATTAAAAAGTAGCTTAGGGATAAAGGGTTTATTTTGACTCACAATTCCAGGTTACAGGGAAGTCAAGGTGTCAGGAACAACACAAAACCAGTCACATCACACCCACAGTCATAAGCAGAGGCAAATGAATCCATGCTCAGTTGCTTGGTTGTACTCAGATTTCTTCATTCTTAGACAATTCAGGGCTCCCTGCCTGAGGAATAGTGCCACCCACAGTGGGCTGTATCTCCTTATATCAATGAGCTTAATGCAGACATTTCCCTCCACAGCATGCCTATAGACCGATGCAATGGAGACAAGCCTTATGGAGACTCTCCTTCCAGGTAATCCTAGGATGTGCCCAGTTGACATTGAAGTTTTATCACAGTTAACAGGAATACACATTTGACAATTTGGAACCAGTTATAGTGGAATTTTTAATTCAGAATTTTTATTTTTTGTTATTTATATTTTGTTTTGTTTTTTTGAGACAGGGTTTCTCTGTGTAGCATGCCTGGCTGTCCTGGAACTCACTTTGTAGACCAGACTGGCCTCTAACACACAGAGGTCCACGTGCCTCTGCCTCCCGAGTTCTGAGATTAAAGGTGTGCGCTACCACGCTCATCCTGAATTGTTATGGTTTTAATACGAAAGCCTTTCATGAGTTCAGGTTTGAATGTTTGGTTCCCAGCTGGTAGCACTATTTTGGATGGTTCTGGAGATTGGGAAGTAGGACCTGGCTGTAGAGATTAGTTTGCTGGAGGCAGATCCTTGAAGACGTCTTTCCTTTGGCCTCTTGCTAATCCTTTTCTCTGCCTTTTGACTGCCATTCTGAGAACCGCTGCTTGTCATCATACTCCTCCCACAACAGTGGATTGCCTCTTCTGAACTCATGAGCTAAAAAACATTTTTTTTCCCTTTTAAGTTGTTGACATGGCATTTGGGCCACTACACGTGGCATAATTGTTCATTCTTGAAGTGAACACAGAGTCCTGTGTCATTGCCTAACATTACCTCCCTTTCCAAGTCCCTGTGATGCATGTGGCTTTGTTGCCGCTCAAGTGAACAGGACAGCTGGGGTTGAGTGGTTCGTGTGCTTTGGCAGGGATACACTAGCAGCCCAGAAACTCTGAGCAGGATTAAAATGTACCACTAAGGGGGAGGAGGCGGGTTTATTGTCTACAACTGAACAGGGAGGAGGAGAGCTTTCATATCGATAGGAGGTCTCTGTAAGGGAGAAGTTTCAGGTTGCAGTCATCTGGAGGAGGAAGCTGTGGTTGATACTTTCTGCATACAGTGGTTTTAGCTAAAAGTCAATTGTTAGTAACATCAGTACTTGGACCAGAAGAAGGATTTGGCATTCCCATGGATCTGAGGCATTGGGGTCCTTGACACGGCCATACTACTGTCAATAATCCACATCCCCTCAGACAGACTTCATCTGCTTCCCATATAATACCCAGTCACTTGCTCAGTTATTATGTTCAAATTTAGGATATTTTCATGAGCACAGAATCTACATAGGTACAGAATTTTTAGAAGTTACTCCTCTAAAATGATAGTTCTTCAAAATAATCTGCACTTTTACACCATGGACTACTAAGTTAAAAACTTTAGTGGGGCTGAGGTTTTATATTTAAAAAAATGCTGTTAACTTGATGCAGCCTCAGAACTTTCACTTAATGTTGTATTAGTGATGTTTCCATCTGGAAAATATTATCCTTCAAATTCACTTTTTGAACTTGGGCTTATGAGAACACAGTTCATTTATGTATTGAGACGGTTTTCAGGATGTGAGATGACTTAGGTCATAAACTACCTATCATGCAAGCATAAAAACCTGCATTCAGATCTCCAGAACCCATGCAAAAAGCCTGGGATGGAGATGCAAACCTACGACCCCAGCACTGTGGGCAGGGGGTGGTGTGGAGAAACAGATGGATCCCTGGAGCTCATTAGCTGGAGAGCCCAGCTGAATTGATGAGCTCTACGTTCATTGGAAGACTTAGTTTCAAAGAAAGGTTGAGAGCAACCAAGGGAAGACAACGGGTCTAACTCTGACCTCCTAATATATGTACATCCACATATGCCTATACTAACAGGTATGTGCAACTCTCTCTCTCTCTTTCTCTCTCTCTCTCTCTCTCTCTCTCTCTCTCTCTCTCTCTCTCTCTTTCTCTCTCTCTCTCTCTCTCACACACACACCCTTTTTTTTCACTGTGTGCATATTTGTGCTTCTGGCATTGGGGTCCAAGCAGTGAGCAAAATCAAATCCTTACTTTAGGAAAGCTGACTTTCTAGGATGGGCAACAAACTGGATACAAAGAGCAAAGAGGAACCTAATGTGGTGGAAGAATTAGGAAGATTCAGGAAAAGCAACTGCAGAATATGGTTAAGTGGTGCTTCTGGTGAGTCACAATTTGAGCAAAAACTTTAAAGAAGAGAGCCAAGAAAAGTTGTAAGGAAAATTTTTATCTATGCAGAATGAGCAGAGTATAAAGGCCTGTTGAGACAACCCTGTACGAAGAGTTGAAGACTAAGGAGTCACCACCTTTTAGGAAGGCTAGCACTTGAAAATGTGGTAGGAAGTGAGATAGGGAACACAGAACACCGTGTGATGCTCTGGATAGGATTTGAAATGGCTGTGGGGTCCTGTGTGGAACACACCACTATGATCAGTGTGGCGGCAGAGGCTATGACCTTTTGCAGTTCCCATTCCATGCTCAGAGGATGCTCGAGAACCTTTCAGAAAGAGATTCACTGCATCAAGCCTGTTCCCATGGTCAGTAGGACCACACTTACCTTTTGCAGTATTGACATGGGTATTGTTGCTAAGTCAGTGGTTACTGCTGAAACCTGAGCAGGAAACAGGTGTGCATGGACTAGAGAGGTAGCTATTGTAGTTTTCACTGGCACAAACTCATTGCCGAAAATAAAGTCTCAATGTGCAAGTATATTCCTGATAGAGTAGTACAAATGATGTCTGTTAAATTCCAACCCTTGAGAATGTTTTGTTCCTGTTCTGTGACAAATTAAAAAGTAGACATTCTATGGCTTAATAGAGTACTATGATTTGCTAAAGGGAAGCACTTTGTAAATTGAATGTGCTGATGTCATAAAGCCTTGTCTAAAGCAGTGGTTCCCAACCTTTGTAATGCTGTGACCTTGAATACAGTTCCTCATGTTGTGGTGACCCCCCAACCATAATATTATTTTTGTTGCTTCTTCATAACTTTAATTTTGCTACTGTTATGAATTGTACTGTGGGCATCTGATGCGCAGGATAGCTGATATTTGACCCCTCTGAAAGGGTTGAGAACTGCTGATCTAAAAGGTGGTGGGCTGTGGTGTAGCCCAGCAGTAGAGCATCTGCCTATCATACTCAGCACCCTGGGATTGAGCCCCAGCATGGGGGTAGGTATTCAGATTTGCCTGTTTGGCAAACATCAACTCAAAAATGAAGAAAGTGATTTCATTTCAAGGAAAACAATGAACACTTTGCTGCCAATGATAAAATTTAAGTTTTCAAGAGAGAGGAAAATGTGTGTTTACCAACATGGACATAATGTTTCTCAACATCTAAACTCACAAAATTTAATACTGTATTGTGCTAACATTCAGGGGAAATTCCAATTTCAGTGGAATTTGTTATTTCTAATGAATAGTAATGCTGCTAAATCATCTACTCATATGAGAAAAATCAATGGATTTTTCATGTAATAGCAAAATACTCTTTATATGAATTTTACACTCACACTGTAACTGTTCTTTAAGGAAAATGATCACCTTTCTAATTTTGGTGTATCCAAGAAAAATAAATACATTTATCTCAGGATATAGAAATATACTCCCTTTTATAACAAATAGAATTTTTCATATACAGCAATGAAATTAACAACAGAGTCAATGCAGCAGTTAGAAACTAGTTATTGCTCATATATGTATGCTGTGATGGCTACCTTATTGTCAATTTGACACAATCCAAAAGATTGTGACTCACAAAAAGCCACTTAACTACATTCTGCAGTTTTTCTTGAATCCTCCTGATTCCCTCCCTGCTGTGGGCTCCTCTTTGCTTTCATAACCATTTTGTTGCCCAAACTAGAAGGTCAACTTTCCTAAGAAGACATGGAGAGGGGCTCCATGAGGGGTTGCCTACATCAGGGGAGCCTGTGAGTGTGTCTGTGATAGGATTATCTTGATTGTGTGTGTGTGTGGGGGGGACAGACGGACAAATTATTCAGGGTCGGAGAATCTGAGCTTGCTTTACCCAGCAGGACTGCATAATGGGATGGTTTGGCCACAGGCATGGTTACCAGGTGTTTTGAAGGGTCTACACTTGGCTGTACATTATGCTTTGGTCTTGAAAGGGGGAAGTCTTTTACTTTTCCTCTTGGCATTGTATGTTCATAAAGCCCTTTGGAATAAACCTTGAGGCAACTGGGTATTGACCCAGGGTCCTCCTGAAGCTATCCTGTGTCTCTGTCGTTCTTATCATCTCTTTCTATCTTTCTACCTATCATTTCCTCATTCCTTTCTCCTCCCCACAAGAACCCTTCGACAGGTCAGAGCTGGACTCCCTCCAGCAGACTCCCACACTTGATGACGTGAATGGATGTGGGAAGACTCAGACTGACTGTGAGTAGTTCCATTCTGTGTTTGGACACCAGAATACATAAAAATGGAGAAGGTTAGCTGAGCAAAAGCATGCATGCATTCATGTTCTATCTGCTCGGAGAATGTGCTAAACTTCTTGTAGAGTAATATCCTAAGAAATTGACTAGCAATGCTGGAAAGGCTGTGCACTTGCATAGAAAGACCCATTCAGAAGACAAAGCGTCCCTGAAGGGCAAATATATATTTCTTTGCCCAGTACATTTAGGGGATGCATAGTCAGTATTAGTACAGTCAATACATAAACAATAAGTTTGTACCCAAAAGCATGGGTAAGGCTGGGTTAGATGTCATAAGTGGATCACCTTGTGAAGTGACATTGTCACCTGTGGCATTAACATAGTCACCATAGCTTATTAACAATCCAACAAGATTTTATGAGATTAGATGATAAACTGATTGTCCCTCCTGAACATAAGACTAGATTTTGCTCCTGGTATCTATAACCCCAGATTTTACTGATTAGGAATAACAGTGGGTCCAAATAAGAAGTCTACTTTCAAAGTCACATTCACATAAAAATTATCTGGATTGCCCTCCTTAAGTTTTGTATAAGTATGATTCCATATCAAATACAAAGGCGGGGTCTTCAGAAATACCAAAATTTACATTTTTTCTTTTAGTTTGTGCAGAGATATATTTATGAGAACTTCTCAGTTTTGGTGAAATATCTTTGTTGTTTTTGTTGTGGTTGTTTCTTTTTGTTTTTTGAGACACCTATCCCTGTGACCATTTAATGGGGCCAACCACATTTTGATTGTATCTGAAAGTACGGTTTAGCCACAGTGGAGAACCTACTACAGCTGAACCCACCATAGAGGCAGCTGGTTGACAGACCTCTTTGTACAACGTGAGCATGAATGATAGCTAACATTGTGAGGAATATGGTCATAGGGGTGACAGCTTGACCTGCCACCTGGATGAAGTGCTCAGCCTCTTGTGGAAGTTTGTTTTTCAAATTATTCCCAAGTAGGTAGTGATGATTGCGAGTTTGCAAGGTGTACTTCACTCTCTAGGGATGGTGATGCCATCCTTTCAAACAATGCTTTGAAAGGATCCTCATTATTGAAATTATGTTGCTTCATGGAAATATTTTGATCTCATTTCCTCTCTCATGGGGCTGTGTGTCCCGTGGTTTCTTCTTGTACCAATGGAACAGGAGTTTGCAATGGCTGAATGCTAAGGCGATCAGATTACATAGACCCAACATTTAATGGGATCATTGCTCTCTGTCATTATGCCTGTTTCAATGTTCCCTGTGCTGGCAGACTGTAACAGTATATGTCTAATATTCTAAATATTCTGAAGGCTACAAAAATCTTGCTTTTGTGTTATCTCCTCAGATCCTTTTAGCATCGTGGGCATTAAGAGCATTTGGTCTTCCCTTATGCTTTTGGTTTGACCCATGGTTACCCCATCATCCTGGAGCAGGTCCCCTGAGTGCTTACCAGGATCTCGTGGTTCTCCAGTGTTACTAGATAGGTTCCTGATGCTTCAGCTGTATCCCTGTTTAGGGTGCCACATATGCAAACTGAAGTTCGAGTTCTGAATTCAGGACCAGGGCGTTCTAGGTGATGGTAAGCAGCTCCAGAGTGAGCGCCTTACTAGCATTCTGTGCATCTTTTATGCTCGATTGCTCTGGGTTCAAAGCAGGGACAGAGATCATGAAAAACATAGACAGTATCTCTCATCACTATCCCTGGATGTGCTCAGGATACAGAAAGTCTCAAGGCCAAGTGGGGGCTGTCGACATAATGCTCCTGAGTTCACCAAGCTGTATTGCTGGGGGTGGAGGTCTCCATAGGACACATCTTGCCTTTGGCATTCCTTGGGCTGGCAGAGGCGATTCTCCCAGGGGAGTAAATAAATTTCTATGATAACCAGATTCACACAGCAGAACAATGTTACAAAGTTTATTACATGCAGGTTACATACAATACTGCACGTGATCAGAAACTTGGAAGGATATGGGGAGAAATAAACTGTGACTGAGTCATATAGAGACTGTGTCCTTACACACAATTCACTCAAAGATAGTAAAGGCTCATATCTAGCCCCTTGCTTCCCACAAAATTCATGGCAACACAGTCAAAAAGATTAAAATGAATTTAAATTTCATTAAAGTTAGGAAATTCTTTTAAATGTTTTAAAAAAAAGGAGTTCTACTCCTAAAGATTTTTGAGTAGGACAGAGAAACATCCTAACATGGATTGGATGTTCATGTTTGTGGTTCCTAGCACTCTTCCTGGCAGTTACATGATAGACATCTGCTTGAATCATTTTTGTTTTGCAAAATTCTGCTTTACCCACAAGAAACACATGTCTACACCCAGTTCCAACACAATTTTTTCCCCAAAGATTTTGAAAAACAAAGAAAAGTTATTAAATTGCCAAGGAGCGTAAGAGGCTTTTAACAAATTAGTGAAAGATGTCTGGCACTAAGCCTGTAAAAATACTTAGCAATTTCATGTATGGGGGCTGGAAGCGTCAAGAGCAAGAACCTGCTGCTGTGATTCTTTAAAACCCTTCCATTTATATTCTCCCCCTAACTGGAGGCTAATATTTATAACAAATGAAAAGAAACAATAACAGCGATAAAAGAGATTGTAGAGAAAGGTACGTTCTAATGCGCATAAGAGTTTGGGAGAGCCTCGAGGGCACAGGCAGTGGAGGTGAATATGCTGAGAAGGCGAATAGAGGCCCAGGACTGTGCCGGAAGCAGCGGAGAAGAGGGAGTTGTGGGGAAGGAGAGAAGTCCAGGTAACATACCGTTTCATACCACTCGGGAACTATGCCTTAGCCCTGGTGTGACTCCATTGGAGGCAGGCTATCCAAAGAACTCAAAACATCAGCATTTATTATTATTATTATTATTATTATTATTATTATTATTGAAGGAAAACCCATAAGTAGAAGGGTTTCTGAAGTAGGTTGTAAATAGGCTCATGGGCCTGTGAAAAGTGAATGGTAGATGATCATCTGTTTATTTACTTAATCATATGTGTGATTTAAGAAAATTATTGTGTACTTTCTATGTGCCAGCTTCCAGGCTTGATCAATTTCATGGATTGTATGCCATGTAAATTTATATTTTCTTTAAGGTTATATCATATATGTCATGCTTATGTATAAAAATAAAATTCTTAGGAACAAAGAATTCTTAGGAAAAACTTAACAATATAGTATATGACCCTTGCAAAGAAAATTAAAAAACACACTGAAAGATAGTTTTAAATAAATACAGTTATGCACTATGGACACACACACACACACACACACACATGTATATATATATATATATATATATATATATGACATATAGAATCCCATATATATATGGGATTCTATATGTCCAATAGTGCCAAGTATTTAATGTTATAAACTCAAAAGCAACAAGATTCCTGGTAGAGAATGACATGGTGATTCTAAATAGATAAAGGACCTAAGGGTTGAAAACAGTTGACCATAGTTGATTAAAGTGTTAAAAAGAACCTAAGACGAGACAGACAAGAAACCTAGAGGAAAAACAAATACTACTGCTCTGTTAAAGAAACATAGTCATAAAATGACTTCTAATGACCTTTTTCCATAAGTAGATCTGTGTCTTGCTCAGCCATCATCAGAGAAGTTTCCTCATGCAGTAGATGGGAACAATTACAGAAACCCACAGCCAGACAGTACATAGAGAGTGGGAGACCTTGGAACACTCAGTCATAAAAAGGATGTCCCTATCAAATCCTTCCCCTTAAGGCTCAGGAAATGCTGTAGAAGAGGAAGCATAAAGAATGTAAGGACCAGCAGGGTCCTTTGATGAAGACAGCAAAGAAGGATTGTGGCCCAGAAGTTTAATCCTGTCCTCCCTACATTGTTTTTTGTCACTTTAAAGAAAAATCATAGCAACACAAAGCAAACTGGAACATCATCTGTATTCAGTGAGGAGTATACTATGCAGGAGTATGAACATTGGATTCCAATATTGGATTGGACATGAGGATTCTTGGAGCTATCTTGAAGTCTTGACATCTGACTAACACAAATTAGTTATTAGAGGATTAGATAATCCTAGTAACATCGTTTCCTGAGGTAGGGTATCACTATTTAGTCCAGGATGGTCTTGAACTCCTGATCCTCCAGTCTTAATTTTACAAGTGCTGGGATTATAAACATGTGCAGTCACTACTGGGTTCAATAATGTGTTTTTATAAGACTATGTAAAAAAACTTTATGATCCTGGAACATAGATTTTTCCAAAAAGAAACAAATACTCAAATTACCAAAAAAAAAAAAAATTGATGAGTTCACTTTAAGACCATCCATCAAAAAAATGTTAAACAGGGTAAAATAGAGATAAAACAGAAGGAGACATTTTTGACAAATATAACCAAAATCTACCATGGAGGATGTATACAAATCAACACTGAAGAATGAAAAAGGAGAGATATGAGGAAAATCATGAAGATCCTCATAAAAGAATGACCTATATGTGTAACAAAGGACCGTGTTAACAACTGGAGAGACCAGAACTGCAGTCAAATGCAGCATTACACATATGACTGTGAGTTGATAATCCTCGGGAACCGATCTGTCAGGATACCAGGGTATGAGTACAAGAAACCCTCCATTGTGCAGGAATGCATGGAAAGGGACCAATCACAATGTGGAGTCACTCAGTTCCTCTTCCAGAGAAAAATCTTGCATTGTGCACCAGAGAACATGGACAAGTAAGTATGTTCTCAGAAATGCTGCATTATCAAAATCCTGGGCACTGGGAGGGGTGATCACACATAGAAGAGAAGAAAGATGCACTGTGTGAGCTTCCTGTAAGGTACATGAGAGGGAGCCTAGAGACCAGTGTGGTTTGTAGACTCAGTGAGACTCTCATTTGAAAAAAACTAATTTTTCCTTTGTGAGCTGATTATTGGAGGTAGCTTCTGGGTTAACGATGGGGGCTTGTGTCCACTTACCCCTCTCAGTGTTGGGACTCCATCTGTCTTTGACCTGTGCAGGCCCTGTGCATGCTGTCACAGTCTCTGAGTTCCTATGTGTATTGGTCCCAGTGTGTCTAGATGACACTGTGTCCTTGTAGCCATTCAGCATGTCCATGTCTGCCTCCTCTTCTACACAGCTGCCTGAGTCTGAGGGGAGAGGTTTGATAAAGTCATCCCACCTAGGACTGAGTGTTCCAATGTCTCTCATTCTCAGCCCATTATGGGTCTCCATCTTAGTTCCCATTTGCTGCAAGAGGGAGCTTCTCTGGCAATGCCTGAGTGGGGCACGGATCTATGGGCATGGTAGAATGTTGTTAGGAGTTCCTTTATCTTAGAACTGATAGTAAGAACTCCATTACTCTCTTCGGATACCAACCCCTGAAATTAGAACATGCTTTGTAGCATCTTTTTTTTTTTAATTTGAAATTTTTATTTTATATCCTTGAAATTCAAACACTCACATCTTCCTGTTTTTGTTTCTCAAATAGCAGCGGTACCTTTTGCTCACTTCTTGTGAATGGACAACCTTTTACTTTTGTTCCCAAATTTGGTCTTTAGATGTCTTATTTCTCATATCAAAGCTATATCTTAGATATTGAGTAAATATGACATTTAAACTTCTCCAATCTTCTTCATATATATTTCCTCCACCAGGTGCTAAAGGGCTACATCTTTTTGTTTTGTTTTGTTTTTATTTTTAGAGACAGGGTTTCTCTGTGCAGCTCTGGCTGACCTGGAACTCACTTTGTAGTCTAGGTTGGCATCAAACTCAGAGATCCATCTACCTCTGCCTCCGTGAGTACTGGAATTAAAGGCGTGTGCCACCACCATCTGGCTGAAGGGCTACATCTTAATATGACATAATCAATAAGTACTGGCTGTTATTTCCTGACACACAAAAGCACAGTAACAGACTGGTTTTTATAAGAAAACAATCACGACTTCTTCTGAATAGCTTGCATCAGTTAACTGTGGCCCACATCACACAGCAGACAATAGTAGCCTGGCTGAATATTAGCTCACTCTCCCCCATGTGACAGGGTGTCTGAGAGCTGGCAGTTGTGGTACATACCTATAATCCTGGTATTGGGGAGGCACAGGCAAGAGGATTTGGAGATCAAGTCCTACTTGGGCTATGCAAGGGGACCTTGTCTCAAAACAACATCAGCAGAAATAGTAACAAAGAAGTCTGGAGTAAGTGGTCTTAAGCTGGGGTATTTTCTAAGAGATTCTATCTTTCGCTTCTGCCATTCTCCTGGTATATGATGGTGCTGGTTGTAGAACTGAGATGTTCCACCTCTGGATGTCATTCGCATGTCTTATTTGGAAAAAAAGAACAGAACAAAGGTAAAAGATATGTTTGATTGGGAGAAATAGAATGATATGGAGAAACCCTGGACTCAAAAGAGTCTGGGGAGGAGGCTTTAGTTAAATCTCACATTTTCATTAGCACCAAAATTCAGGGAATGGAGTACAGATAAATAAATAGCAGGTAAACAATCAGCAATGTCTGCTTGACCTACAGGTCAGGAAATGTTGCTTAACTAACAGATAATTATATTGCGACATCATTATAGGCAGCTGAACAGGGGGTCATTATTTACAAGCACAGAACATGTCACCAAGAGTCAATTAATAGGAGGAAGCAAATGTCAAGATTTTAAACTGCCTTCCAAAAGTTCTAGTTTAGTTATTCTAATCAAACCTGTGGTGCTAAATTAGTGTGGGAGATGTCAGTATGAATCCCTGTCTATCATTTCTCTATCCACCCATCTGTCTTCTTCTTATAGGTAGATATGAGGGCAGAGGGGAGTATGGCTTTTCCTACTAGAGAGCGTAGAGCAGGGATACTCTAGAGCAGTGGTTCTCAGTCTTCCTAAGGCTGCCACCCTTCAGTACAGTTCCTCACACTGTGGTGACCCCAACCATAAAATTATTTCCTTGCTGCTTCATAACTGTAATTTTGCTACTGTTACAAATCGTAATGTAAATATCTGTTACAAATCGTAATGTAAATAAGGCAGGATATCTGATACTTGCCCTTCCAAGGGCTTGCCACCCACAGATTGAGAACCACTGCTCTAGAGCAAACCCCACCCTAAGTGCGCAGATCTTGTTTACATTGCCTTCATCAGTAAAAGGGAATTGGTGGATTTTGCAATAGTGACCGATTTTAGTGTTGAGGCAGTGTAGATGCTAGAGTGAACTGGAGTACTTGATAGGGTCAGAAAGTAGGAAAATGCTCAAACCTGCTCCCTAAACCACAGGTGCAAATAAACCTGCAGGAAACTCCAGTGGCCACAGCTACACCAATTTGGGCAATGAAATAAAGTAATATTTGATTATAACCCAAAATTTAAAATAGTATGTATGATGATATAAATTATTTAAAAATTTTTAAATAATACCAGTATGTATTGTTTAAATTAAAAAAAAATGGGAGAGAAAGAGATAAACTTCCCTCTCTCTCAGACTCGCTCTGAATAAGGGACATACCATGTAGACTGAGCTGACCTGGAGTTTGTTATGTGGCATAGGCTGGCCTCAAGCTCAACACTCTCCTGCACTAGCCAAACAAGGGCAGGGATTACAGATATGAGCTATCACACCTGTTAAGATTAATTTTCTATACAGAGATTTTATATAACACATGCAAATAAGACTTTCCCAGAAAATAGGGCTTAATTCTCACTGCCATTTTCACATTGAACATAAGCTTGACATATCGACCCTCTCTAAAGAGTAGTAAGGGAGAAAAATCAAACTTTATACTGGTAAATCCAGCAGACATCGTCTTAACCTAGCATTCAAGATCACCATCACCAGGGGTGACTTATGTCGACATCACATACCTCCTTAACACACAGGGTCAAAAGGACCGTTGGCCTTTTAAATATTTAGGCGACATCGCATAACTCTAGTCTAACCAGAAGCAAAATGTCAGGCAACTACATTTCTTACGTTCCTACAAACTACATATTCCTCAAAACTGGCAAGGTCACAAGAAAAGGATAAAGATTCAGGAGCTCACAGACCAAGCAGACTTCGGATATAAGATGAGTGCACACGGTGAGGTGTCCTGGGATCGAGAATGGAAACTGAACTTCAGAGGAAACACTACTGAAACCTCTAGAAGGTTTGGACTCCAGTTCATAATGATGTGCCAGTATGAGCTTGGTAATTTTGCCAGGTATTGCCATAGATGTTAACATTGGGGGCAATAGGTTAAGTTGACACTGAATTCTCTATTCTGTTTTTCAAACTTTCTGTAAAAGTTAAATTATTCCCAATTTTAAAAGTTTCTAAAATTCTCAAGTAGTTGAAACTGGAAAAGCTATGTCCTGTTAATGAAGTATCATAACAATGTTATTGGCAAATAATTGTTGGTCTCCAAAGCATCTCAGAGCCAATAAACTATTTGCAATCATGAGTCCAGAGTGCCAGATCCTAAAAAGATTCAATTTGAATGGAACAGCATTTTTTAATGAGACTCTTGGACCCCTGTAACCTTTTCTAGGCCAAGTGGAAGCTGCTAGCAGGTGCAATTAATTTTTCTATTCAACAATGAAAACTTTAATTGGATCCTATGCCATTTTCTCCACAAAATCACAGTTGCCTTAAAAAACCTAAGCTAAAAGTTATCTTTATTTAGAACATTGTGGTGATATATTGTGTCCTCCCAAATATTGTGCACTCTAATAAACTTATCTGGGGTCAGAACAGAACAGCCACTAGACACAGAGGCCAGAAAATAGTGGCACACACATCTTTCATCCTAGCATTCCTAAGGCAGAGATCCATCTCTGTGAGTTCAAAGCCACACTGGAAACAGCCAGACGTGGCGTTTAACCCCAGGAAGTGATATCAGAAAGCAGAAAGCTATATAAGGCATGAAAACCAGGAACTAGAGCTGGTTAAGCTTTTAGGCTTTTAGCAACAGTTCAGCTGAGATTCATTCTGGATAAGGACTCAGAGGCTTCCAGTCTGAGGAAACAGGATCAGCTGAGGGATTGGCAAGGTGAGGTGGCTGTGGCTTACTCTGCTACTCTGATCTTCCAGCGTTGACCCCAGTACCTGGCTCCAGGTTTGTTTTTATTAATAAGACCTTTTAAGATTCATGTTACAGAACATAGCTTTTTGGCACAGCCATTTGGCAATCACCTATAATCAACACCTAAAATCAAAAGTTTAATCTTACTTTCCAACTCATCCTTTCAATTAACTTGAAAATTTGACCTATCATTTTCTATAGCTTATAAATGAGGTGAACAAAATTCTTTAGGTTAATATAAGGGAAATGATTACATAACCATCAAAAAGCTACTTGAAATACAAGAATACATTAAGAATACGTACTATGGAAAGATATACCAGCATGTGAAGATGAGATAGATATTTATTTTCTCCAATTTCATATTAACTGGTAGCAAAGTTGAGTGTAAGTAACAACAACAACAAAATGTTTCTGCTGAGAACAGAACAACATGAAGTGGTAAATGAAACAAAATCACTCTTCAAAACACCTCTACCTCCCAGCACTCCAGATAAAACTTTTTCTTGTTAGTGACACTTTTTTCCAGAGACTGGACACCAAATCCAACATTCTAGATGACAATGAGCAGAAGAGCTGTTGAGCCTGGACTTTGTCAGGATTTCCCAAGGATCAATGGACATTTGACATGAT
Organism: Peromyscus maniculatus bairdii; assembly: GCF_049852395.1. NCBI lineage: Eukaryota > Metazoa > Chordata > Mammalia > Rodentia > Cricetidae > Peromyscus > Peromyscus maniculatus. The sequence goes on from NC_134871.1 coordinate 61,037,915, forward strand.
TGGTTAAACAAAGAGAATGCAATCTCTCCAGGAGATATCTGTACCCTTCTTTTGAGGTGAGCTCAGTCGTGTGTAGGAAGTGCTTGAGGCTATCAAGATATACAATGTAGGCGCCCTGCGTCAAAGCTGGATGGAGTCTGTGTTTCTGAACCACTGTGTGATTTCAGAGGGATGCATGGGATTATTCATTATGTGTGTTGCACCTCAAAGAGGTCCACAAGGGGGCACTATTTTCCTGAACTTCTCTATACATTTTAAGGAAAAAAGTTTTATAATACTGTAAGTTCTTTTTTTTCCTCACATCTTGCAGTGGTACTGCCTAATTGTTTTTTTTTTCCTTTGCTGCCTTTATTCAGGTGAAGATATTATAGTGTGATCAAAATTTATACAACACAGTGGAAAATTTACCACTGAAATCATTTCAAAACGTACAGTAGAACGGCATTAAGTCCTTTCACATTCTGAGTGACCATTGCCATCATCCTTGTCCCATGCTTTTCTGTGTTGCCAAACTGTACTCATCAGAGAGTAACTCCTGTTTCTCCCTTCTCCCAGCCTTGGCAACTCCGATTCTAGTCTGGGAGTCTCTGAATTGGATTACTCTTGCTGCTTCAGGAAATGACTGGCTCATCCACTTATCCAAAGTTCACCCATGATGCCCAGGGTGATTCTTTTCTCTACCCTTGGTACACACCCAGCCTTGTAGAAAACACCCGTTTAATGACTCCCATCACTGGCATTCTTGTATCTGAATTGCTGTTTGTGACCTTTTCCTTCCCTGATCTGTGTATGTTCCCCAGCTTCCTGACTCATCAAATTCCACCGACCACATTCTTCCCAAAACTCATCACCCAAATCCAAGTCCTTGTCACATGGTCCTCAGCTCTCACGTAAAGGACTGCTCATGTCACATTCACAACGGAACACAGTAGCAGCTTTTCTACAGTGGTTCAGAAGCACCAAAGAGCAAAGACAATTGAGTGTCAAGTAAGTCTTGACTCAGTAGGCAATAATGAAGACAATAATGAATTGTATCAAGACCTTTTAAACCTCACATTAGATGCTGCCCCCCCCCCACAAAAACAAAACAAAACCAAAAACTAAAAGTGAAACTTCACATAGGTACCAAAAGAAATGGCTGTTGAAAATAAATGTTTATATTTATTGATTTATTGTTTTTCATTTTGTTTTGTTTTGTTTTTTGTGAGATTGGATGAATGAATCTCCACTACCAGGCAAGGAAGAAACACTGTAGACTAAGGCACCCAGACATCCAGAGTGAATGAACAACCACCAACATGCATGGGTCTGGCTTGGCAGAAATATGCAAAAAGCCTGTTTAAGACAAGGTGCTAGTGCTATGCTATTGTTTCCCCCAGACCTGCCTTGTTGTGGCTACCATAATAGTCTCATCAAAATAAATTGCCTGGATGACCATATCCAGATGCTTGTTGATGTCTAAGAGATGGAATGTAAGCAGTGGAAATTAATTCTGGAGCCTTTCTTTTTATTTTATTGTTATTAAAACATTACACAATCCCCTCCCCCCTCTCCTTTCTCTCCAGCTCCTTCCATGTCCCCCCCCCCATCAAATTCATGGACTCTTTTCATATATGAGTAAATTTATAAGTACAACCTGCTGAGTCCATTTAATGTTGCTTGTTGTTGGTTGGTTTTTACTTTTTGCTCTTTCAGGGCCTGCAACCCAGCTTCCAAATAAATCACACACAGAGGCTTATTCTTATAAATGCCTGGCCTTAGCTTGTCTTTTTTTTTTTTTTTTGCCAGCTTTTCCTAACTTTAAACCATCCTGGCTACCATTTGCCTCTGGGCTTTTATGTTTTTCTTACTTCTGTAACCTTACTTCGTTTCTTACTCTCTGGATGACTGTGTAGCTGGGTGGCTGACCCTTGATGTCCTCCTCCTTTTCTTGTTCTTCCTTCTTCCTCCCAGATTTCTCCTCCTATTTATTCTCTCTGCCTGCCAGCCCCACCTATTTCTCTCTCCTGCCTCACTATTGGCCGTTCAGTTTTTTATTAGACCATCAAGTGTTTTAGACAGGCAAAGTAACACAGCTTCACAGAATTAAACAAATGTAACATAAACAAAAGTAAAACACCTTAAAATAATATTCCTCAATAGTTGCTTGTGTGTTTATGTCTTTAGGGTTAACCATTTGTTCACTATTGGTGGACTCATCCCTGGAAGATGAACCTCCCTCTCTCAGTAGTAGTTAACTGTCCATAGCTCTTCATCTAGGAGTGGGGACCAATAAGATTTTCCCCAATCACATTGGCATGGCAACTGGCATTGGCATTATTCGGGTCTTGTGTAGGCAGCTATATTGTTGAGATTCTTTGAGTGAAACTTCCCTGTCATATTTGGAAGTTGCAACCTCAAAGCAGATTTCCTGTCTTCCAACTCTTACAATATTCACACCACACCCGCTTCCAGGATGTTGCATAAAGCTTAGGCATAGGAGTTGTAGTGTAGATGTATCCATGGGCCTGGGCACCCTAAAGTCATTTGTACTTGGTATTTTGACCAGCTTTGGCTGCAGTTGGTATGATATTATACCTATGAAGTCCCCAAAATTCCAACTGGAGGCTTTCTTTAAAGGTTGTTCTTGAGTCAGATTTCTTTGTGTCATTTTCTTCCCCTATACTCAGAGAAAAGTTAGACCCTGGCTTGAAGGCTCACATGAGAGTTTCAGGAAGAAATAAAAACTATTTCTTAACTGTGTGTTATAAGTTATTACTGTTCTTCAAGAGCTGAAGTTGTTGAGAATTTATGATACTCTTCCAAAAGACAGACAGCAAAGAATTTTAAGGAATAGTTGGTATGAGCTATAGTTTAAAGTTTGAAAGTTTATTTGACTTAATAGTTCCATCAAATGTGGGATGCTCTAATGTTTGAAGGTACAAATAAATTAGTCATCTTGGGACTTGATAGTGTGGGACTTTCTAGACCACAGAATAATGATAATTGTTAAAACACATCATTTGTGTAAGGTGAAATTTCACAAATACTATGTGATTGTCTCGTTTCTCTCTCAAATGATGTTGTAGGTGCTGAGGACTCACAACGATGAACTTCGTAGCTGAAAGCTGGAAAGCTAGACTCCACAGCAATACCACATGCTCAACACCCTGTCCTCTCAGAGCGGAATGCTGTGTTGTTCCCTTAAAATAATCCATCATTTGAGCAGGAAGCTCCTACCTCTGTTCTATCTGTGGAGCCTGATAACTGTTTTCTCACTCTTGGTAAGTTGATGGACCTGAATTTCTGACCTATGCAGTGAAAGTCTTTAATTAAAGGATTTCTGAAGCCCCCTTTCTTGCTTTTGGTGTGGGAGAGTCTTGGGCCTGAGTATTTCTCCCTCACTGTGTGACTGAGTATCTGTAGTTCACCTGTAATTCACAGTGTAGCTGAGCCTGTAGGATATAAAATCTTTCATTCTGCCAGCCAAGAAGGAGCAGGTGGCTGTTGGTTTTGTATATTCTGGGGAAGCTATTTGTCAGTGATAACCTAGATGGCACCGGGTGGCTGCCGCAGGATCTCTCCCTTGGCATATGGTCTGTTTAGATGCCTACTGCTGCCTCATCTGTGAATACTTTTGCTATTCACACAAGTCTGATGAATATAAAAGTAGAGATGAATAAATCACAAATATCTGAATCAGCATGCTGGACTTGAATCTTTTCTCTGTTTAAAGATTATGAGCTATAAATACTGCAGTAGTTGGTTGGAGCTTTAAGATAGAGGAGGTGGGATGCAGATATTTGATAATTCAGTTGCTAAGCAACCGCCTCACGATTATGTAAGCTCTTGCCACGGTAGGTGATATGGAGGGGGCGGTAAAGGATGCTGACGCAGAGAGCACGCAGAAGACATTTTTCATGCGACAGTGCTGGCGTCTCAGATCTGGCATTGGAGAATATATATAGGTAAGAAGGAAATGCCACAAGCTACAGAGGCCTGCATTCATCAAGAATGTGGGCTTATATCATAGAGTTGGATGTGCAGAAGCTTGCCAAATGACCTCAGCTTCAAGGAAGGAACATAGTTTGATATTTGAAATCAGGACATGCTCTCATCAAAAATAAGGAAACATGATAAAAATGAAGATTGGGGATTATTATTCTTAATTAGTACCCCTTTGCTAACTAACACTTTAGGGTAATCTTGTAAGGCTGGTGGTACTAGTCACACTATATAAATGAGAGACATTCTGAACCTTGCTCAAGGGCACACTGTGGTTGAATGTAAGCATGTGGGTTCAGGACAGTGTTTTTCCCATTGCATGTGTTTCATAGGTGATTGTGTTCCCTTAGTGTTACTTTCACATTATTATTTTCTCTTTCACATGTTCCAGTAAAAAAGACTATTCTCTTATGAATCATTATTTTTTTTCCTATGCAAGGATTTATCTCCAATTCTTTGTGGTTGGTTTACTGACTTTCCATGGAGAATATCAATTTTTTAATCTTTTCAGACTATTAAAACAAATAAGAAAAGTGTACATAGACTAAGAAATAAGATAATTTCAGGTTACTCAAGATGGTCTTTAATTTGGGTAGTCCATATCTCTGACTCATGGGCTGACATGAGGATGTTTCTTAGTGTATCTGTTTGCAGAATGGCTCAAGGACTGCAGAGATTTGGTCTGAATGGATTACAGTTGTGTTAAAATTAGGTACGTCTAAAGCTATAGGAAGAATAGAATTTTTTTAATTAATATTTTTTTGTTCCTTGAAATTCATCTACAGTGTACAGTAGTCATTCCCATCTACCACTACATCCCTCCAACCCCCTCTAGTGCTGCACATCCCTCCTTCCTCCCAGCTTCATGTCCTATTTTAACTTTTGCTGTTAATACCCACTTGAGACCAACTAGTGTTGCCCAAATACTCGCTGCTGTGTGATCATCTACTGGGGCAGGAGCAACCCAAAGAAGATGGTCCTCCTTTAGCAGCCATCAACTTTCAATTGCTCCTCTGAAAGGAGTGATCCCCACCATTCACCCCATCCATTCTAAAGGTAGAATATTTTTTTTTCCTCCCATCTAGTCTGGCAGTGATAATGAGGATGATACTCACCATATTGACTGATGTTCATATCGGGGTAAATATCTGACCCAGTCTCCTGGTGTCAGTGGAATACCACAGCATTTATTCACTTTTGTTTTCCTCAGAGGTGCTGTGGCATAATGCTTTTGTACACTGGTTTAATAAAATGCTGATTGGCCAGTTGCCAGGCAGGAAGTGTAGGCAGCATGAGCAGACAAGGAAAATTCTGGGAAGAGGAAGGCTAAGTCAGGAGACACTAGCCTGCTGTTCAGGGAGCAGCATGTAATGGCACACAGGTAAAGCCATGGGAAATGTGGCAACATATAGATGAACAGAAATGGGCTGAGTTTAAGTGTAAGAGCTAAGCAGTAGTTAGGCCTGAGCATTATAATGGCCAAGCAGTTTTAATTAATATAAGCCTCTGTGTGTTTACTTGGGTCTGAGCGGCTGTGGACCAGCAGGACACAGGAAAACATTCAGCTACACAGAGGTGTTAAATGAGCTTTCTGAGGTCCCCAGAGTGCAGGCCAGGGTTCTGCTTTCTCCTCTGGCTAATAATCTGCGATGTTTGTTGTTGCTGTTGCTTTCTTGACCTTTTGCCATGGTGATATTCCTACCACCCTTCATTCTTCCCAGTTCTCATCTTCAGCTTACCTCTCTCAAGTACTCTTTGTACTACTGTGGTAGGGAATCTGGGCCAATGAAACTAAATAATCACCTAAAATTAAATTAAGTAAGTTACATTTTTAAATGGGTCATATGCAAATAAACAGGGGCTTCTGTATCATTTGAGACATTTGGTTGTGGCATTTGAGAAAGTCCTGGGTGAGAATTCTAATGTAGAACCCAAAGTATGTACAAAGTAATTGTTTGATAATCATCCAACTCAATTCAACAGACTATGTTATAGTCATTTATGTGAAATCACAGAATTAGATATTGTGAGAGATAAAAGAGATAAAATACTGCCTGCTCTTTTATGCCTTGCTAATTGTGAGCAAAAGAAGCCACCCTTGCTTCCTTCTCTTTTTGTTGATGCACCTGGATGAGCATCTGCACACGTGACATTCATTCACCCAGACGTCCATATCAATAAATAAAAAAATGGAAAATCTTTAATAAACTAACCCAGCTAAACCCAAGCAACAAGAAAACACAAGATTACTAAGTCCTCCAGCCTATTAATCTTTTTTCTTCACTTTAAATAGCCAAATATGCTTTGCGTTACCCGCTACGTTTGCCCAATTTGCCTATAAGAAACAGCATTTTATCATGCCCTAATATTTTTTAAAGTTTTCAAGGAATAGTCACACACCTTCTGGACCACCTGATAACCCACTTCCTAACTCTGTTCATATTCTTTTTCTTGTTCACTTCCAACATTTTCATCATTGCTTTGTCAGAGTTTATCCTGAGATTCTGGCAAAGGACAACTGCTCTGTAACTCTTGACCCAGGAACGTCCTTCCTTTTTCCAGGAAGGCTGTTCTCTGATACAAAGCATATAGCTTCTGATGAGGTGTACATGAAGCACTGAGGGAGGAAGGGGACATCTGCCTAGCCAGCTAGATCATCCAGCTCAACCCTGATGACCAATGGGGTGGTAGGTACTGTAACTGAGTTGATCTCACATTCCCACCTTTGCTTTTTCTACTGAGTGCTCCTAAGGTCTTCAACTCACTTTACTTGAAAGCATTTCTACCCCCATGCTGAGGTGTCAGCTCCATGTTGCTGCTGTAGTGTGCTATTGTAGCCATGAAGGCTCCGTGACACAGAACAATATATGCGTTTTGTTCTTGTGTCTTGGTTGGTCACCTTCCTGGTGTTGCTGGTCACAGTTGGGTTGCTGTCACGTCCAAGCATCAGTGTCTGTCAGCTGATGTAGAAGAATCTTAGCAGCAGCACCTGGGGAGGATGGCTTGTGCTTTCCACGTCATTTATCTTCTAGACATTTGCCACTCTTTTTTTATGGCAGTGATGAGGGCAAGAGTGTGCATGCACACTCACACAACTGCTTCTCAAGGCCTGCCTGTGTGATATCATCTCTCCTCCATTGTCCATAGTCAGTCAGATGGTTGACCCACAATCAGAGTGTAAGGGCCTTAAACCAAAGGAAAAAAAAAAAACAAGAAAAAGAACATAAAGCATTTGAAGACATTGAAAAGACCATGTTTCTGTCATTTTGAAAAATACATCATCTGACAAGGAAAAATAAGAACTGCATTTTGAAAGGTAGTTGCCATCTAAATAATATAAATTTTTAGTGTCCAATAAATAGCTCTTTGTCAGTTAATTGAAATATAGTACAGTTGAATGCAGAGATTTAGTTCCTGTTTTGGAAAATAACTGTGATGTCCTCAATCTTAAGAAGTATATCAAATGCAACATGGTTATTTTAATGTTCAGAATGAGAAAGGATATGGGCATGGTGGCATATGCATTTAATGTCAGAGCTCAAGAATCTGACACAGGAGGATGGCTGCAAGTTCAAGGTCAGCTTGGGCTTCAGACATTCTAAAAAGCAAAATGAAGAAATAAATACAAACAAGCAACAAAACATAGAATAGTTGAGTTTGTTTTCATTCTCTCTCTCTCTTTGAGATTTTTTTTTTTTTGGTTTTTCGAGACAGGGTTTCTCTGTGTAGCTTTGCGCCTTTCCTGGGACTCACTTGGTAGTCCAGGCTGGCCTCGAACTCACAGAGATCCACCTGGCTCTGCCTCCCGAGTGCTGGGATTAAAGGCGTGCGCCACCACCGCCCGGCAAGATTTTTTTTTTTTTTTTTTTATTAATGTTTAAAACAGTAGTTGAATACCTGGGGTGGGAACCGATACAAATTATATTGTGTTAGGCTGATATATTTCAAAGAATACCCCAGTTAGTGATCCTCTGAATTCTATCGATATCTACTGTGATATCTCCCTTTTGTTTCTAATTTCATCAGCACCAATGCAGTGTAAGTATTGTTTTTTTATGAGAGCCCCTCTTCTCTTTTAGGATAAGAAGAACTGGCCTTTGACATAAACCATTTATTTCTGTGACAGTATTAAAAGGAGTTGATTAGTATTGTTTGTCACAGTTTCTTTTTTTTTTAATTGGAACTCTTGCTCTCATAGGTGTTCTGGGCTGATTAAAATGTAAGTTGTTATATTAGAGTCCTTTAATTATTAAAAATCTAATATAAGACTGAGGCCCAGAAGATGCCTTCAAGATGCTTGCTGCTGAACGTGAGGACTCAAGTTTGACCCCTGTGACCCACGTAGCAGAAGGAAAGAATTGACTCTCACGAGTTGTTCTCTGACCCGCACACTCATGCCGTGGTGCTCATGTATCCCCCCCACATACTTACACGTGCACCCAGTAAAGGTATAAAATGTAATTAGTTTAAAACATAAAAATAAGAACAGGAAATCTATAATATTGTCTTCAAAGTAGGCTTACTTTGGGACAAGAATATTATACACATTGATTTTTTTTTTATTCAATATAGCTTACATGTAAGTTGGTCTCTGATATTATTCCAAGTTGATTTCTACTTGTAATCTACAAATTATTTTGTATTTTATTTTCTTATAATCATGGAAGTTTTCACAAGGTGAAATTGAAAAACAGCTAATAATTCTTTTTGAGCTTAAGGTATGTAAATGAATAAATAAAACTTGGAAGACATGTCTAGAATATTAAAAGCTAAAGTCTCTTTACCACACAGAATGAAGAAGGAAATAAGCATGTGAAATACAAAGTGATCTCCATTTCAATCGTCTCGAAACCCTTTATTAACACTTTACTCTCCTAAGCCCCATCCATGTGTTAAAGTGATGATGCCACGGGACACATTAATCAAGTAGGGGCTGGTTACGTACAGGATTGTGATAAAGGAGAAATTTAAAGCTAAAAAATTTTCTATGATGAGTAATGCCATATGTTGGGTAAGTTATTTCACACTGGAGCTAATACATTTAGTAAAAATTTTTGTGATTGCATAATTTTTCATTTGGGAAAGCAACTATATCACTAGTTAGTCATTTGAACCCTTACATTAATTATGGTTTGTTTGGTTACTTGTTGGACTGTTTATTATCCATCACAAAACAATGTAAAGAATCACTTAATATGTAAGGTTTACTCAACAGTGTCTGATAAATTTGCTTATGGATGCCACACTGAGGTGTGTGGAAAACGTTCTGTGGGAAGCACAGCTCTAAGCTGCCATCACCTGTGGCAGGAGACACTGCCTGGAACTCACCTTCTGTTTGACAGGCTCTCAGAACTGCTGCTTCCAACCTTCACCTCGGCCTTTCAGGTCCTTGCTTGTTCTCTGTCTATTGCTTTTAACATGACCCATAATGATTGCAAAGAGATGAAAAAGTGTGGTCAATGGCTAATTTTTTTTTCAACTTAAAACTGATAAAGAAAGGGGGTCCTCAGAGTTGGCTCAGTTGGTAAAGTGCTTGCCACACAAGCATGAAGACTTCAATTTGGGTTGCTAGCACCCGCATAAAAAGTTGGTGCAGAGGCATGCATCTGTATGCCCATCTACATGGTCAGTTGGGTGATATCAGGTCAGAGACTGGTGGGTCCCTGGAGCTTGCTGGCCAGGCATTCTAGCTGACTCAGCAAGCCCCGGGTTTAGTGAGAGAATCTTAAGAAATAAGAGGGGGAGAAGTTGAGAAAATATCAGCTTCTTGTCTTCACATATGCACACGTCACACATATATACTAATGTGTACACACACTAAGATGTATACATATGAACATGTACACATATACACTAACATGTATACACATGAACATGTACACACAGAGATAGATAACAGATTGATAGAAAGATCGATAGGTTGATAGGTTGATAGATAGATAGATAGATAGATAGATAGATAGATAGATAGATAGATAGATAGATAGAATCCAGTAATGGTAGCATGCACTTGTAATTCTTAGCACTAAGACTAAGGAGGCTGATACAGGAGCACTTCCACAAGTTTGTGGGTCTGCAGCCACGCTGGGCTACAGAAGTGAGAGCCTGCCACCGCAATGCTTATATTCACTAACTTTTATTTAAGATAAGACAGTTATGAAGCCCTCATAAACCAGTTGACTCCAAAGCAACCCACACCCTAAGATGTCACACAGGAAGAAGGTTTTAAACTCCTGTGTGGTGCCTTTGTCTTCCCAACCCTTACTCTGGTCTTCAGATTTCTGAAGAGCTCACTTTTTAAAAAGTTGTCATGTATTTTTTTTTTTTTAAGGTTAAAAGGGTTGGTTTTTTCCCCTTCTAATTCAAAGCATTCAAAGGGCAGAATGACTACTGGGAGGCCATCTTCTCCCGACCTGGCTGTCTCATTTCCCCAAAGTATCTGCACCGACTGTTTACTTTTGGTGGCTGTGATGCAACTCCATGTGGCAAACACTACCTCAGTTTGTGGCCACAGTCACTTGCTATGAAGCATGAGGAATTTAGCTACTTGCATTTCCCCTTTCTAAATTAATAGTGACAGCAATCACTACCCCTATGCTTGAAACAACACTCTTGTTGATTTATTTACGCCCCCCCCCCCCACGAGTGCTGAAGAAATGACAGTGCTTGCCTTGCCTTTCCCTGTATTTGGTTGTCTCAGGTATACAATTTGTGACAGTGCCAAGAACTCAAATTTCATTTTAATGTCGACGTCATTACTCCCCATGACTCGAGGTACCAGTATTTCCCCTGGGCATCAGTTTGTATCTCCAGTGCAGGCGCAAGGGAGACAAGGACTGGAGACCTCCCTGTGGAGTCCCGTGTGGGAAGACTGGTGGCCCGAAAAGAGGAACTTTCTTGTGTCACAGAAATTTTGACCTTTGAAGGGTGATTTCTCTAGTGTCTAAATAAAATGGCTGTTGTCAAATATTCTTCAACCTTTTATACCTTTGGCTGTACTATCCTTTGTGGAATTTGGGGCACCATTTTGCTTTGTTCGGGGTTTATAGTTTGGTTTTCCTGTAGTGCAGCCTCCATTATTTATATGTATAACATAGGGGTGGTGTGTCTCTAACTTTTCTGTTTTCATTATTTAACTATTCTTCAGTATTCATAGATGTACATATTACACATTAAGCTTATTATCCCACCACTGCCATAAAAGATGAGATACCAGTGATAGGTCTGAAAAAGAGGTTGGTACCTGATTCCTCTCAGTGAGGTTTATTGGAATACAGGGGCTCAAGGCCTGATTGGGCCTCAGGATAGGAGGAGAATTACACAGAAACAATTCAGTATGTGGAGAGCTAAATACGAAGGGGCTTTAATTGAAGAAGAGGCTTCTCATTAAAGCATGACACTTCATTAAGAGAAGTAGGGGAGAGAGAAATAGTATCCATGAGATGGATGTGGGGAGTGAGGTGGGAGTTTGGGATGCTAGCCACCACTTCAGAGAACAGTCTTCATCTCTGAACCAAAAGCCTCCCAAAGAAGGAAAGGTCTGACATTTAATAACTTCTTATGGGTGGTGGAAACTTTCCCATCACATAATTAGCCAGCATGGGGTATGTGACAGGGAGTGTGGAGGGGTCAGGTACTGTAATATGAGAGCTGTCAAAGTCACAGTTAACACTGCTTCTTAAGCCTGTCTCTAGGAGAGATGCAGCAGGGTGTGGCTATATTCAGGTTGTGGGGTCTGCCCCTAAGGTGCAGGCCTGTGTGCTAAGAGCTCCCAAGCCCTACCTCCTTACCCTTCCAGTTGTTTCCATCCAAGCCCCTCCCGTTTGCCCCCTTCTTCCCTAAACATTTTCACTTCTTCTCTCTAATTAAGTACAGATTCGATTTTATGCTATGTGTCTTTCTGAGGATGGCTCATTCTCTACATATGAGCAACTCTAGTTGTACTCATTTTCCTATGAGTGGTATAAATATGTTTTTGATGGCTGAAAAAAAATTCCTTTGTGTTGTATGGCAAGTGTCATTTATCTCTTCTTGTTTGGGGCAACTGAGTTGAAAAATACCCATACTGATTGCCAGAGTAGCTGGGATGGTTTCAGAGCTCGAGTGCTATAGAAAAGTCTTTGATCACTTGGAGTTGATTTGTGTGCAGTATGTGGGACAGGGGTTTTGTTTCATTTCTTTTTCATGTGACTGTTCAGTTTTGCCTGCACCATTTCTTGAAGATCCTGTCTTTAATTCAATGTATATTTTTAGATTATTTGTTAAAATGTCAGGTGGCTGTAACTGTGTGGGTTTATGCATACTTCCTTCATCTATTCAGTTGAGCTATATGTCTGTGGCTAGCCAGTATCATGCCCCCATGGCTCTGTAGTATAACTTAAATTAGTATGGTGAGACCTCCACTATATGATGATAATTTAAGATTGCGTTGTATACACAGGGTGCTTTTGTGCTTCCCATGATAGTTTTAGGGATTGTTGTTCTATGTCTATGAAGAATGTACTGATGTTTTGATTGCCATTTCACTGAATCAGTACATTGCTTTGGGTAAGACAGTCATTTTCACAATATTCATTCTTCCAAGTCTAGACATAGGAAGGGCTTTTCATTTTCTAGTATCGTCAATTTATTTCTTCAGTTTTTTGTTTTGTTTTGTTTTTGTTGTTTTTTCAAGACTGGGTTTCTCTGTGTTGCTTTGGTGCCTGTCCTGGATCTCACTCTGTAGACCAGGCTGGCCTCAAACTCATATCGATCCACCTGGCTCTGCCTCCCACATGCTGGGATTAAAGATATGTGCCACAACTGCCAGACTATTTTTTAAGTTTTGAATCTTTCATCGTAAATGTCTTACATTTCCTTCCTGAGATTTATTGCAAAGTATTTTTAAATTAATATTTTATTAATTCTTTGAGGAAAAGACTTTCTGAACAAAACACTGATAGCACAGGCACCAAGAACAGCAATTAAAAAGTGGACCTCATGAAACTGAAAAGCTTTTATATGGCAAAGGACACTATCATCTATCATCTGGACAAAGCAGCAGGTCACAGAATGGGAAAAGACCTTTATCAATTACACTTCCAATAGAGAGTTTGTATCTAAAATATATAAAAAACTAAAAAATATCAACATCAAGGAAAAAATAACCCAACTTAAAAATGGGTTACAGAACTAAGAAGACAATTTTTTTTTTTTTTTTTGGTTTTTCGAGACAGGGTTTCTCTGTGTAGCTTTGCGCCTTTCCTGGAACTCACTTGGTAGACCAGGCTGGCCTCGAACTCACAGAGATCTGCCCGACTCTGCCTCCCGAGTGCTGGGATTAAAGGCGTGCGCCACCACCGCCCGGCTTAAGAAGACAATTTTTAAATGATGAAACACAAATGGCTGAGAAATGCTTTAAAAAAGTTCAACATTCTTAGTTATCAAGGAAATGCAAATTAAAACTACTTTGAAAGCTCATCTTACCCCAGTCAGGATGGCCAAGATTAATAAAACAAATGACAATGTGTACTGGTAAGGGTGAGGGGAAAGGGGACAACTTATTCATTGCTGATGGGAGTGCAAACTTGTATTGGTTGTGGGAGCCCACAAAGGTTTTTCAGTAAGATTGGAGCTTGCTTTACACAGCAGGGCTGCATTAGGGGATGGCTTGACCACATGCATGGTCATCAGGTGCCTGTGATGGTCTGCACTTGGCTGTGCTGGGAAGAGGTCTTTTGCTCCACCCTTTGGCATTCCTTTAAAAGCCCTTTAGTAGAGACAGAAGGGGCTGATGGGTTTTGGCCCAGGCTTTCCCAGGCTATCCTGTGTTTCTACTGTCTTTCTCTCCTCTATACTTCTATCTACATATTCCTTATTTATCTTTACTCAAGAGTATGGGGGGTAGGGTGGTGGTGGCGGGGAGGGAGCTGGTATCTCTCACAAGGTACTATGGAAATCATTGTGGAGGTTCCTTAAAGAGCTGAGAATTGATCTACCCACACTTGGACATATAATAAAAGGAGTCTCTGTCTTACTACAGAGATTCTTTTTCATCCATGTTCATTGCTGCTCTATTCATAATAGCCAGGAATTGGTAACAGCCTAGATGTCCTGGATCTCACTCTGTAGATCAGGCTGGCCTTGAACTCACAGAGATCCATCTGGCTCTGCCTCCGGAATGCTAGGATTAAAGGCATGCACCACCACCACCTGGCTCCCAAAGTTCTTTTGTAATGTTGAGGATCTATCTTTAGCCCATAGATCTAGTATATCTGAAAGACAAGATACTGGGAAGCTGCTCTTGGCTCTGTTTCTCTGTGCTTAGAACCTTTTACTCTTTTTCAGGCTTTATGTGAATGTATGTGGCCCCACATTGGGCACCATTTACAGGTGGAAGTTCTGTTCTGCCAGTAGCTCCTAAGTGAACACAATGAGGCTTATATTAATTATAAGTGCCCAGCCAATAGCTTAGGCTTGTTACTAATTAGCATTTGCAATGTAAATTAATCCATATTTCTTATCTAAATTTACTACATAGTTCATTGCTTGTTACCTCATTTTGTACATGCCCTGCTTCCTCTGCATCTGACTTCCTTTGACTCTGCCATTCTTCTTCCCAGAATTTTCCTAGTTTGGTTGTCCTGCTTATACTTCTTGCTTTGCCATTGGTCAATCAGCTTTTTATTAAACAAATCTTCAGTGTATGAAAGGATTATTCCACAAACCAAGAAGCTATTTGCAATAGAAGCCTTCTAGAAAAGGGAAAATCAATTTCCTCCAATGGAGTGTCACAGCGCATATCAACCACTCCAGGTCAGGTCCCATCCCCAGGAGTAGCTGGCCAACACCAATAAGACTATAATACTCCATGATCTTGCTGTTGTTCTTGCTGGTACTTTGGGGGTTTATTGGGGTTTTTTCTTTGTTACTTTTATTTTCATGTTTGTTTTGTTATTTTGGTTTTGAGAGAGAGAATAAAGTTGGGTGGGTAGGAAGGTAGGGAGGGTTTGAGAGGGGATGGAAGAGGGAAGGGATATCATCAAAATCTACTCTATGAAAAAATAAAAGTAAAAAACACTTGTCTACAAGTATTTTTTGTTATCAGTTTTTGTTTTTGTTTTGCAGTGCTAGTGACTGAACCCAAGACCTTGCACATACTAAGTATGTAAATACCCTAACATTGACCTGTGCTCAAATTTTAATACCACCCCCCTCAACAGGTGGAGCTTCCTGTTTCATTTCCTTGATATTATGCGTGGTGAGAGAGTCCAGGCTCCTGAGGGGAGGTGGTAAGGGGAATGTCTGGAGCTGGAGGGTTTTTTTTCTTGGTTGTTTGCTGCGGGCTGTCGGCCAATAGCCTGCTGAGTATCAAAAAAGACACTCAAGCATCTGGTGGTAGGCTATCATAAAAACTGAGGTCTTCTGCCAAAGCCAGCAACTACTTGGCAGCTACTCAGGAAAGCTGCCGACTTGTGGAGGAATGGAGCTTCGCTGTCTTCAGACTATAGCTTTTTGTAAAATCTCCAGTCAAGGCTGCTTGGCAAGGCTGCTCCCAAAAGCCCTGGAGCAGATGTTATGAGGATAGATAAGTGCTTCTTCTTAAGAGTCACTGAGTTTGGGGATAATCTGTTATCCTCTACTAGAGAACTGTCTACAAAGGTAAAAATAAAAGCAAAATTTGCACCAAGCTTGATGGCACACACAGTGTGATGCTAGCATGCTGGATGCAGAGGTAGGACAATTGAGAACGTCAAGGTCAAGCTGGGCTACATGACCTCTGATTCAAAAACTCAAAATAAGTAGATAAACAAGTTCTAATATCTATATAATAATTTCTGAAAACCTGTTAGTAATTGTCACATCACAATTGCTTCATATTTTATGAGCTAAATTGGTCATAAAAGAAAAAAAAGGGAACTCAATTGTTAGGGAAACACAAACACAATTTCCACTTGAAAAAGGAAGTATAACCGAGTATTGAACACTCCTGCAATCTTAGTCCTAGGGAGGCTGAGGCAGGAAGATCATGCTTTTGATGCCAGCCTGGGGCTACACAGTGAGTTCAAATCCAGCTTGGACTACTTGGTCAGACCCTATCTCAATAATAAAAATAAAGCCCCCCCCCAAAAAAAAAGTGAAAAATGTAAGTCAAGTTTTATTACAGGTCCTTAATAAAAATTGGTTTTATAATCTCTTAGGGGGATAATCCTATAATTTATTTATTTAGTTTTTACTAGTTTCTCTTCTTTTGATATTATTAAAATATAAACAATATGTACTTTAGTAAAAACATAAAATAATTTTATTTTATTTTTTATTTACTTATTTATTTTATATCTATGTGTGAGTGCCTGCCTGTGTATATGTGTACCTCATGTGTGTCTGGTACCTACTAAAGCCAGATGGGGACTCAGATACCCTGGAACTGGTGTTACAGACAGTTGTGAGAGCTAGAAACTGAACTTAGGTCTTCTGGAAGAGTAGTAAGTGCTCTTAACCACTGAGCCATCTTTCCATCTTGGAGAAGAATTTTAATCTATTGCACATGGGTAGAATTACTTACATATGTGTAATACATACTGACAATGAAATATATGAATGATATTGGATTTCTTTAAACACCTGTTGACGTATACACAGAATCTTAACCCTATTTCAGACTTTTCTAGTCTGTCTCCTCCTGGCAAGATGCCCATCATAGCTGTGTGAGTAAGGAAATGTCAGAATGTGGATACTGCAGGAATATGCAGTTTTCTAAAGGTTCTGGGTTACAGCCAGCTTCATCTTTGTAATAAAGTGTCTTTCAGATAGACATTGGACATAGAAAGTGGCTTAAAAATTATTTTAGAAATATCACACATCTAGGTTGCTATTCATTTTATTTTCAATTGATTACTAGAAAAATGTGGTGGTTTGAATGAGAACAGCTCCCATAGGCTCGTGGTTGAATGACTGACCCCTAGTTGGTAGAACTGTTTGGGCAGGATTAGTAGGTATGGTCTTGTTGGAGTGGGTGTGTCATTAGGGATAGGCTTTGAGGTTTTCAAAAGGAGGAAGGTGCTAGGCCCAGTCACCTTCCTTCTCTCTGCCTGCAACTTGTGGATCAAATGTGAACTCTTGGCTAATGTACCATGCCTACCTGTCTGCTGTCATGCTCCCTGACATGATGGTCATGGACTCACCTCCTCTGAAACTATAAGCAATCACTCAATTAAATGATTACTTTAAAGGTTGCTTTGGTCATGGTGTCTCTTCACAGCAACAGAAGAGTAACTAATACAACAAATACAAATAAAAAAAGAGTTTTGATGGTAAATTACTTAAACATCACTGTAGGAACAATATGAACCATGAAAGAACAATTACCCAACATATTTGCATTGACCCCTCCCCCCCAAAAACTGTGTTAATAGTGGCAATATTTTCACTTAGTCTGTATTCCTTTAGATAGCTTGCAAACTTATTTTAAAATAATACATATGAACAGCAGAGGGAAAGTTAGATATAAGAGCCAAGCAGTCCTTTGGAAAAGTGAGAGTAAAGCCCAAAAGAGGAAGCAGAAGTTTGGGGATAGAGTGGCAGCTCAGAGTTGGAGAATAGTCTTGAATGTGGAAGGCCCAGCAATGCAAAATATCCAAGCAAACCAAGGAAAAACAACCATCATAGTCAACATTAGTGTTTAAAAGAATAAAATAGATTTAAGGATCAGAGTTAGCCAGAAGAGTGGGGAAAATGAAATTTACTGATGTCTGCTTTTAAGGGTGGTGCTCAGGAGGACAAATGTATTTATTCATAGATCCAAGTGTCTGTCTGGGTCCCCACAACCTCAGTATTGTGAGATGACAACAGTGTGGCCTCTGGAGACATCCTTCATGATTTGAGCTGTTGTTCAGTCTCATCTGTAAAACAGGAAAGACAAGAAATGAATTATCATCAGGGAAATACACATGCAGACTGCAGTGTTAATTCAGTCAGGGGGAATGGCTCTTATCAATGACCTAAGGTAACAAGCCTGATGTGGATGGAGGGGGAAAAGTGCTGCAGAGTTGGTGGAGAGCATGATTCACATAGACACTGTCAAATATAGTGTAGAGATCTTCAGAAAATCAAAAATAAACTCACCATGGGAGCCAGAAACCTCACAGCAATTCAAAGAAAATTAAATTAGTATATTAAAGGGACTCCTGTAACTATAAAGATGGCTTATTGGTTAAGAGCATATACTGTTCTTGCAAAGGACCCAATTTCACTTCCTACCATGCACATCAAGTAGCATGTAACTCCAGCTCCAGGGCATTCCACAGTCTATTTAGTCTCCATGCACATCCCCACACACCTGCACATACCCACACATAGACACAAAATCAAACACACAATTAAATATAAAAGCAAAATCTTGAAAAGACGTCTGGAACCTTAACTTTGCTGTACCATTCAGAACACCCAAGGAAAGTCAGCAAGAAGGACCTGTCCCAGGTAAAAACAATATGGGACATATATGTGGTGGAAGACTATTTAGTCATTAAAAAAAAAAAAGAAAAAGAAACCTTGTGAGTTAAAATGGTGTGGGTGGGGCTAGAAACCATGACATAAATGAAATAAGCCAGGCACAAAACACATACCACATGATTGCAGGCATCTGTTGACTATAAAATGTTGGTATTAAGGTTGAGTACAGGATGGTTGTTCCCAGAAGCTGGGGCCAATCACAGTGGGAAAGGATGGAAGATGGCAATCAGTAGTACTGGATTACAGGTAAAAAGGAACAGGAAGTTCTGGTGAATT
The DNA here is from genome assembly GCF_049852395.1 of Peromyscus maniculatus bairdii. Classification (NCBI taxonomy): domain Eukaryota; kingdom Metazoa; phylum Chordata; class Mammalia; order Rodentia; family Cricetidae; genus Peromyscus; species Peromyscus maniculatus. The sequence continues at coordinate 61,056,665 of NC_134871.1, forward strand.
TAGTAAGATGACTATAGGTGTTAAAAGGCTAGAAGAGAGTTGAAAGCTGACATCACAAATAACCTACAATCGAGGAGGTGGACACGTTTAGCGCTCTTCAAACATTATACAATGTGTACCTGCATGGATATTGAACCACTCCATTAGTAGACACAACTTTTACGTTCCTTTGTGTCAATAAAAATAAGTTTAATTTAAATAAGATCTGGATCAAGAATTGAGGATTGGGGATACTCAATTGGGGATGCTCAGTGTTGGGACGTACAGGCTTAGCATGTGCAAGGCTCTTGGTTCATCCCCTTGCTCAGAGTCAGGCACACCAGACAAAACTAAAACACAGAAACCAAAAAGAATCGAATCTCTTAAGATTGTTAACAGGATGGAATACCATGAAAATCATAGAGGCCTTTCTCTGCTCAGCAACTACACACATCCTAAGCTATCTGTTAAGTGAGTTACTACTTGTGTTACAATATCACAGTATTATTAATGATGGGACAAGAGACAAAGTCACAAGGAACAAAGCAGAATGGAACACCTCATAGGTTTATTATTTTGACCTTTTTTGTTTGTTTGTTTGTTTGTTTTTTTGAGACAGAGTCTTGCCATACAATTCTGGCTGGTCTAATACCTACTATGTGTTCCAGACAATTCTGTGGCCTCAGGATTATAGGCTGGTGTTACCCAGGTTAAAAACCTTTAGGGATTATGCTGCTGCAGACAGAGGGGACTCAGTGTACAACAAGATCAACTGAGTAGCTGCCTTGGGGGATGGTGAGCAGGTCATGACCCAGACAGGCCCTTTCAGGAGACAGGAGGAGAAATGCAGTTAGAATAGAGGACATTAAACTTTCTTAGAACTTGAATTCACCAACTGAAGCAGTCTCCCTGTGAATTTCATAGTATTAACAAGATGTGCCTTTTTTTTTAATTATCAGTGCTAATGATATTATTTTAGTGGGTAACTCTGGTGAGTATTTTAAGACTAGTAGCTGGGTGTATTTTGAAAGAAGAAATAAAAAAAAAGAGTTTAAGTGTTAAATAATATCTCAAGTTGGCAAACCTTTGAGTCCCCTGGGGCCCATGAGGAAGCCCCGACTTCCTACACTTCTGGGAAGACAGTAAAGCAGACACATAAGCATCATGAGAAGCATGCTCATGATAGAAAGGTGGGGCCACAGAGGCCCATGTCTCTCTTCCCTTGAGGGGATGGCTGCTCATGCACATATTTAGCTGTTTCACCCATAAGATAAGAGCAAATAGAGTGTCAGGCTGGGCCCATCGCTCAATGGGCAAAGAGTTGGCTATGCAAGCCTATGAACCTGAGTTTAGATGTCCAGATTTCATGTTAAATAAAAGGCCAAACACCTGTAAACTCAAAGCAGGACAGACAGACAGGCAGAGAACAGGGACTCGCTGCAGTCAGTTGCAGCAATGAGCTCCAGGTTCAGTGAGAAATCCTGTCACAGACAAATAAGATGGAGAAATGACTGAAGAAGACAGCGCATGTCAGTCTCTGGTCTCCATCCATGACTGGTCGGTGAGAGAGACAGAGAAGGGGGTTGGAGAATATCAGAGGAAGGCTCTCTGTATTTCTGCTTCTATAGCAGGTTAGACAATAAAAGCCTCTTTCCCTCACTGGGCATGGGGGAGTTTGGAGGCATAACTGCTTCTAGGTTTTCTCTCTCACACATTATTCTTTGTCTTTCTGTTAGTTCTGAGTCACCAACAATCACAGGACAAGTGATTTTCTTTAAAGTGGGCACATCAGCACACACCCTTATTCATCCATCTATCTATCTATCTATCTATCTATCTATCTATCTATCTATCTATCTATCATCTATATTTTCTGTCTATCGTTTTTTCTGTGTCTCCTTGGCTATCTCTAGACCAGACTGTTCTCAAACTCAGAGGTCCACCTGCCTCTGCCTCCTGAGTGCTGGAATCAAAGCCATGTGTCACTGTCACTACTGCCTGGCCAGGGCAAGTAATTTAAAGCATCATTTCTGCTTCCTAGTTCTGCAAGTTGGGACCCTAAAGCCACAGTCTTGCTTAGGCTATGGTCTCCATGAAGGTTCTAGGCCAAGTTTCTTCCTCACTTGTCTCTAATTTCTGGTTAGAATTCCAATGGGCTGCTGTCAATTGGGATTCTTGGTTTTTAGCTGCATCCATCCCTGTCCTCAGCTAACCTTCTCCCTGCATGTGTATCTATGCCCAGATAAGGATAGGAGTCATAGCAGTAGGCCCACCCTGATCTGGTCTGACCTTTTAAACAGCATCACATTCACACCATTGGGTAGGCTATGTTGTTTTGGGAGATACACTTCAATGCCCCGTGTGCACTAAGCATGGAGATGGTAATTCTGCTCACTCAGAACCTGACATTTACAGTAAATCCGGGGCAGGGTCTTCATGTCTTCTGGTTGGGCTTGAAGGTACATTACTCACATGCTTCCTGTCTTCGGGGTTCAGGTGGCTTCCCTGTGCTTCACATAGCTGAGTGTCGTAATCAGTGTGAGGTCAGCTAGCCCTCCCAGGAGATGGAACAACTATTCTCTTCACCCAGGCAGGTCATCCACGTCAGACTTCCATGGTGGCATGTGCTGCCCTCACTTCTGAAGGAAGACAGTAGGAAGTCTCACCTCGGTGTCTTCTTTACACTGACTTCTCTGGTATGATCAGGTGTGCCTTCATCCCCCAGGCCTTTTGCAGTCCTGCACAGGTCCCTTCTCAACCCCTGTAACGCACTGAGAGGAAAGACATGGTAGAGCAGCATCTGAGCCAAGCATAGGATGACCTTGAACATCCTGGTGAAGGCATAGGTGACCTAGATACAGGTCAGAGTTTCCTGAGTGGGAATGATGTGGAAGGTGATTAGTAATAAGTCCAGAGGGAGGTCCAGAGTCTACAGTGTGGAAGGCTTGAATGGCCTGGTAAGTAGTTCATTGTAGGTGCAGTGGGAAGCTCCCCATAAAATCTGACCATAGGCAATGTCCTTTACTGAGTTCCATTTCCCACAGTGTGGGTCGTGGGGACCGGGGGAACACAGAAGGCAGCCCTCTGGAAACATACAAGAGATAGATTGCTGTGGACTATGTATTCTTCTACACGCACTATGTATGACTGTGACCTCTTCAAAGAAAGCCTGTGCTTTTCTGGGACATATCTTCTGTCCCAGAACAGATTTTTAAAATGCATAGTAAATGGCATACATTTTAAAGCTGCACCCATTCTCCTAAACAAAGGTGTTCAAGCTGGTGTGGCTCAGTGATGCAAGACAGACTGAACGTGTGAGGTTTGGAGTTCCCTCTCTGGGGGTGGGGAGAGAGTATAAAGTTGGTGTTCAAAGGTATTGTTGTTATTATTATTATTATTATTACTATTTTTGCTGTGTTTTTTTTCTTTGTTTTGTTTTGAGACAGAGTCTGGTGGAACCTAGGCTGGCATTGAACTCACTAGGTAGTCAATGATGACCTTGAACTCTTCTTCCTCCTCCTTCCACCTCCTGAATGCTAAGATCACAGACTCCCATCATTGCATCTGGTTCCCGGTGTCCAGTGATTTAAGGAGAAAGACCATGTTCATGGTTTCCTGGTTATCTACAGTAAATTAGGACTGATTTCACCTAAAACTTCATACACATGACTTTCAAAAATACATCTTTGCAAATATGCTAGTATCCTCACTTTTTGCATGAACTGGGTTTCCAAACTGATTTCCAGTTTCCCAATCAGGTTGGGAGAGCATAGTCATGACCACCCTGTCTTTTCTCTCACTGGGAGCCAGGTTCTGAAAAGTCAGATGCTAAATTATGAGTTATTCTGAACTGGTATCAAAAGAAATGCTGTCATCTTTCTAAGAGAGGAGATCATGTCAAGGTGATGGTTTTAGTGATCTGAATGCTGTCAGTCAGTATTTGAAAACTGCTCAGTGATCTTCCTCCCTCAGCCTTTCACTGACGAACATAACCTGGTCTCTCCTCTCACTCTTGAGGCAGCTTACCTTTCTTCTGTTTCCATGAAGTAACTGATTATTTTTTTTCTTAACTTACATTCATTATATATTTGCATGAGTCTTGTTTTGAACTTTTGGAAATTCATACTCCAATAAAAACAAGAGACGACTATTAAATACAGAAAGCCATTGTTTTGAATGAAGCTCCTATACTAGGTCCAAACAAACCAGGCTAAAAGTCAAAATGGAGTCACCAAGCTGAAATGAAGCTGTTTGTCTGACCTGACAAATCAAGATTAGAGCGCTCACAGTCACATTTCCAAACAGGTCAGGTCCAGTGTGTGTCACGATGGAGCTACTTCTGCCTCTGCCTTATCCTCACACAGAAGGATAACCAGCCGCAACCTGTCAGCCAAGCAATTGCCTTTTTATTGTTCATTTCTCTGTCCACATTCTTTCAAGGGACTGACTTTGAAATGACCCATCTGCTTTAGGGTTTTCCTTTCTCCTTCCATCAGCTTTTCTGCGTCTAAAAAAAAATCAAAAGCAGGGGCTTCCTGCAGCCCATCAGGACCGTTATCCTAGCTTATGGATCTAAATGGGAAAGTAAAGCGATGGAGAGTGCTGAGGTAAATTGATGCCATTTTGTCATTTGACACTAGAAATAATGTCGGCAGTGGTGAAGCCATGGCCGTATCATACCCCGAGGAAGTTTGCTCTGCCATCCATCTGGCCCAACTCACATTTTAGAAATCAGACTGCTATAATGTCCATGACCTTTCCTATCTAGGAACCTTATCTTAATGGGTCTTTGATGACAGGTGGCTATGATTAGAGTATGAGAAGTAAGTACATGGCAGTGTCGGACAGATGTGCTCATCATATTCCAGTACAAATGGACACAAATAGGTCTGGTGTCTCTGGATGCCAAAGAAAGTAGGAAACAGAAATGGGTGGAGGAAAATGGGTTCCTTTGCAGTTCTACCAAATGAGTGACTCAGTTTCCTCTATGCTATGCCCTTTTATTTCTCAAGATTTATTTTATTTTCAATTAGATGTATATGTTTCTCTGTGTGTGGATATGGGCATGTGAATGTAGGTGCTTATGAATGTCACAAGAAGGTATCAGGCACTCTGAAACTGGAGTTAAAGGTGTTTGTGGTTTGTGGCTGCCCAATGTGGGTGCTAGGAAGCAAATTGGAGTCTTCTACAATTAAAAATATGCCGAACCATCTCTCCAAGCCCTCCACTATTTCTTAAAATTTACAGGAAGCCATGAGACAAGGGCTAGAATATATGTGCAGTAGCCATGAGACAGGTTAATTAGTGGGTGGCAAGGTACCTGTGCCCTGGGTTGCATGAATTTTTTGTTTCAGAGATAGTTTTTCACTCAATGTAGGTTAAAGAAAATGGGATCTTAAGTATCATCTCCCAGTTTTGAAAGAGAAAAGAGTTTGGAGGATCTTTGTGGAACCTAAGATTGCCACTCATCCTGGGTCTGTCAGAGTCCTTTGTCCCTAGATTCTTTGATTAGTGCAGAGGAAGGGTGTAGCTTGATTTTTCCGCCTTGCCCACTGTCAGGACAAATCTTTGTCACCCGCCAGTCCCACAGCCGCTCAGACCCAACCAAATAAACACAGACACTTATATTGCTTGCAAACTGTATGGCCGTGGCAGGCTTCCTGCTAACTGTCCTTATCTTGCTAACTGTGCTTTTATCTTAAATTGATCCATTTCCATACATCTATACCTTGCCATGTGGCTGGTGGCTTACTGGCGTCTTCACATGCTGCTGGTCATGGCGACGGCTGCAGCCTCTCTGGTCATTGCGGCGGCTGCAGTGTCTCCTTCTGCCTTTCTGTCCTTTTATATCTCCTCTCTGTTAGTCCCGCTTATCTTTCCTGCCTAGCCACGGCCGATCAGGTTTTATTTATTAACCAATCAGAGCAACTTGACATACAGACCATCCCCCAGCACAGCCAAGTGCAGACCATCTCAAACACCTGCACTCAGGCCCATGGTCCTAATCATCCTCTATACGGACCTGCTGGGTAACGCCACAAAGAACCTGAGAATGGGCTCCCACAGGACCTACAGAACATCCCACAGCAGAAGGGTCTCTGTATCTTTTCACTCTAGGTCAACTTTACACTGCTTGCCAGTTAAATATACTAGTTTTGTAGGATGAAAAGGGCCTACAAGTTCCACAAGTTCAAGGTGGGCCCATGTGTCTCCCTTTAGTCTATCACCTGTCCTGCCAGGGCGTCTGCATAGGATTAGGGCTATAGGGACTTAAACTCTTCGCTTCTTTACTAACTACATCCCACTTCAGAGATTTTGGTGTTTGTTCCTTTGATATGGGTGCATTTCCAGAACCATAATTTTCAGCCAGGACTATGGTATCATTGGTTATAAATATTAACTAAATGTTATGAACCAGTTACTTTCTAATTTTGAACTTCTCTATGTAGGTATATATATGTATGTATGCATGTATGTATGTATGTATGTATGTAGAAAATTTAGAAAATGAAAGTTAAAAAATAATCTATTACTGGACCTAAAGATTTCGCCGCTCTTAGAGAGCCCACATGACAGCTCACAATTATCCATAAACCCAGGTCCAAGAGATCAAATGTCTACTTCTGGACTCCACAGACACTAGGCTCTCACATAGTGCACATGCATACATACAGGCAAGACATTCATACACATAAAAAACCCATACGTTTATGTCTAAAATAATTTTAGACAAAGTTATTTTGCTTATTCATACCACGAGTATGTTTTTAAATTGTAATTTTAAATTAATTTATTTTTATTACCACTCAGCATACTGGGTCTCCTTATGACACTTTCATACATGTGTATCATTGTTTTTTGGTGATCTGTCTTGTATTGGCTTTCTGTTATCTTCTTTGTCCTCCATTATCTTCTTGCTGGTTCACTTCCTCCTATAAAATGGTCTCTACATATGAAACTGTAGATTCTTCAGATGGGGAGAAAAATGAAGCTTGGCTTTCTTTCCCACCTATTCCATTATTTTTAGATTCCTTCATTTCTACTGAGTCCTCCTTCTACTTCATGCTATAGGGGGTGTGTGTGCGTGTGTGCGTGCATGTGTGTGTGCATGCACGTGTGTGTGTGTGTGTGTGTGTGTGTGTGCGTGCACGTGTGTGTGTGTGTGTGTGTGTGTGTGTGTGTGTGTGTGTGTGTGATAGTTGGTAAATGCTGGGAGAGGAAATTCAAGAGACGTCAAAATTACTAAAAATAATAATGACGGTGCACAGTGAACAGTTGCCTCAGGTGGAGCTGACGGTAAAGCAGAAGGAAAGGTTACCGGCGGAGATAAGGCTGATTGTAAGAGCGACATTGTGAAAGTGCCTTCCTGGAATTCAGCACTCTCAGTGCATGGATATTGTGGGAGGTCCTAACCCAGGGCAGCCTAGGTCCTGTCTGGAGAAGATGAAGGACAATGGGGGTAGGGGGATGGTCAGTGTTGCATGGCAGAACTTGAAAAACCTGACTTTGTACCTTTGGCTGTATCTACTTAAGTCACTTATGTCTTTACACAACTATATTGCTATATTAAATCATGAATGTTTTTACGAATGGACGTAGGTAGATTTAAAGCCACTTATTACATAAAACATTTACCTTTTATTAGCCCTTCAATAGGACTTATCAATGTCCACAGCCTAGAAAACCTGTATTTATTGTTCAGGGATGAGAAAGGTGGAGATTTACCACTCAACTATAACTAGGAAAGTTTATCCACATTTCCCTTTCCCCTTGATATATTAAAATAAGTGAGTTGTTGGACACCCACAACTAGGAAAGTTTATCTACATTTTTCTTTCCACTTGATATATTAAATAAATGAGTTCTTGGACACCCTTACACTTAAGAAAGACAGGCATGCTGAAGTATTTGTGAGTGGATTGTCATAACAGTCTCAAGGTAAAACCATGTGTGTGTGTGTGTGTGTGTGTGTGTGTGTGTGTGTGTGTATATGAGTGTGCATGTGTAACATCTTGTGTGTTATGATTGTCCTATATTTTGTCATCTTAAACATTTTCTCATGTTGAAATTATTTTCAACACTTGTGACAACAGTTATCATTTATTTGATAGATACATTATTTACCAGGATCTTTACACATACTCTAATTGCTCCAATGATCCTGAAGGGTAACTCTGTCTCTTCCT